>NW_023270447.1:89193507-89221671 GCF_011800145.1 Mirounga leonina | reverse complement strand
GGCCCCTCCCCCACACGGAAACCCCTCCCCACAAAGGTCCCTCCCACCTGCCATAGCTCCTCCCACACACAGGCTCCTCCCCCATACTGAGGCTCCTACCACATTGACTCACTTCCCGTGAAGCTCCACCTGAGGAAAAGGCTTGAACACTTGGAAAGAACAAAAGTCTGTTCTCTCTCCAGTGACTTTGCTCCTGTCTCTGTGCCACCAAGTGGAGAGTGTGGAACGGGAAAGTGTGGAACGGGAAAGATCCCGTTCTCCACTCCTGCCCCTGGGTAGGCTGTATCTCTGCTGAGATGTTTAAAAGGCTCTTTTAAAAGGTTGTGGACAGTTATCCTCTGTTTGTGTCTCTGCCCTGATTTATATTCAAGTGACTATTAATGGCCTACCAAATGAAAGCTCAGCATTTGTAATTAGGCTGGCAAATTCTGCGTAACAGTTTCGACTGTGTATTGGGGCAAGGAGGGAGCATGTGGTAATAGCATTGAACTAAGCCACACCTCCTCCCCTAGCCTGCTGATTAACCCCAGGTTCACTTGGGGCTGTCTGGTACTCTGCTAATCAATGAAGTAGCTGGCTCTTTGCATTTACATCCTGACGTGACTCTTAGCCAAGGGCTTCTGGCTTTTGTTCCAAAATGCTCTCTGTGTTCAAAGAGGGTGCCTCTCAGCTATGCCGCTTCTGCCAAGGGAGCTGGCTCCGTGAGTGGGCAGGGAGGGTGTTCCCTAAAGAAGCAAAAGGGAAAGGGTCCTGTAGAGTAGCCAGGGTGCAGAGAGCTCCCTGCAGTTGGTTTGGACACGCAGGATGAAGCTGTCTTCAGTTTCTTCATAAGACGTCTTGCCGTAATTCAGCTAAATAGATCATGGTGCTGTGGCAAGAATCGTAACCTCAGCGATTTCCTTGGGTTGTGTTGTATTAATCTTTTAAAAACACAACTGGACTGGAAACATCCATTTTCAGAGCAGTAGGTTGCTTGGCTCTGACTGTGGAAGTGCTCTCCAGCATTCTGGCAGAGTGGACAGGTGTGAATAGCCTAGGAGCTGAGAGTTCTTTCTAGAATGATTAAGGAAAGGTGCCCTAAGTGAGGAACACCTGCACTGTAGCCCCAGGGTGTCTTCATGACCAAGGCAAGGCATTTCTGCGTCCCTCTGTGGCCACTACTCCCAGATGCATGGATGAATAAATGATGGTATGGATATTGCCTTGTGCATAGCAGGTGCTTAATTTGTGCACCCAGAAAAAAAGGGGATTAATAACAATTCAAAATAGTTATAGAACAGCTTTGAATAGCTATGCACTAAGTAACACAGAAATCATCTTTATAAAGCAGAAACTATAAAGAAACAAGGAGACTTAGATAGAAACATGCCAATAATGGAAGATTTTAACATAACCACACTCAGCACAATATAGATCAAGTGGACAAAAAATGTAACAACATAATTAATGAAGTAGATAATTAATATGCATATATATGTATTAGTTTATGCCATCATAATACAGACTATACTTTCTTCTTAAGTCGAACATTTGCAAAAATGTGTCGTGTATTAGGTTACAAAGAAGACTTCAGTACACTCTATAAAGTAGAAATATTACAATACTCTGATCATAATGTGCTAAAACTGGACATTAACAAAAACCAAAACCAAAAAGACACTTTCATCTAGAAGTTTTAAAAACTCTATTAAACAACTCTTGGATGAAAGAGGGAAAACAAATAAATTGAAAGTGGAAAAGAAATAATGATACTAAACATACTACCTAGCAGAATTTATGGAATACATTCAGATCAGATGAAAATTCATATCCCCAAACATTTTTATCAATAAAAAAAAGAAATGAACTAAATTCTCAGCTTGAAAGCTAGGAAAAGAACCAGAAAGTAAACTAAAAGAAAGCACAAGAAAGAAAAATAAGGCACAGAATAGAGGAATAATAGATGTAATTAATAACTCAAAAAATCTAGTTTGAAACATTCACAAAATGGACAAAATGGTTGCTAACAATAAAAAATTGGGAGAAAACACAAATATATAAAATAAGAATTGACGAGGGGGATCACTGAGATAGAAGAAATTAAATACATTATGAGACAATCTTTCAGACTTCTATAAAAATAAAACCTGGATAAAATACAGTGCCAAAATCAGCTCCATTCATTACAAAAAGCTTAGATAAACTGATTTCCATGAAATATCTAGAAAAAATCATTCAAAAAGCACCAGGTCTACATGGTTTCGCAGGGGAATCCTACCAAACTTCCAAAGACTAGATGTTCTCCATTCTTTGTGAGTTGTTGCAGAGTATTGAAAATAAAGGAATAATTTTAGTTCTTTTTTGAAAGCAAGTATAACATTGATACCTAAATTTTTTAAAAAGCAAGCACAAAAAATGAAATTATAGAATATCCCTTATAAATATTAAAGCAAAAGTGCTAAACAAAGTATTCATAAATTGAACCCAATACATTAAGAAATCAATGCACCATGACCAAATAATTTTTTTCAGCAATGCAAGGTTGGTTCAACATGAGGAAATCCACTAATATAATAATATACTTAAGGGAAAAAAAATCATATGATTACCTCCATAGATGCTGAAAAACCTTTTATAGAATTCAACACCAATGCCTTATATATCAGTTAAGAAAACAAGAATGGATGGATACTTCTTACTATGATAAAATATTTTAGATGCCTGAATTCTATAGTTGGCATCTTATTTGATGAGGAAACACTCGAGACATTTCCACAAAGATCATTATCAAGGCAAGGATGCCCATATATCCACTACTATCTCACAATTGTACTGGAGGTATTAGATATTAGCGGCATGAATATTAGAAAAGAAGAATTAAAATTACCTTGAATTGCACATGATATGATAATATACTGGGAAAGCCCTAGAGAGTCAATGACAAAAGTAAATCAAACAATAAAATCACTTTTTTAGCAGGATGAAAAATTAACATACAGAAATCAATAGCTTTCTTTCTTTTTTAAAAAAAATTTTTATTGTTATGTTAATCACCATACATTACATCATTAGTTTTTGATGTAGTGTTCCATGATTCATTGTTTGTGTATAACACCCAGGGCTCCATGCAGAACGTGCCCTCTTTAATACCCATCACCAGGGTAACCCATCCTCCCACCCCCCTCCCCTCTAGAACCCTCAGTTTGTTTTTCAGAGTCCATCGTCTCTCATGGTTTGTCTCCCCCTCCGATTTTACCCCCTTCATCCTTCCCCTCCCGCTATCTTCTTCTTTTTTCAATAGCTTTCTTATACATAAATAAGAATGAATTAGAGGATACAATAGCAACAGAGAAGATAAAATACTTAGAAATAAACTTAGCAAGAAATGGGCAAAGCCTATATCAGGAAAATAATACACTTTTGAAAGACGCAAAAGTAGTTTTGAACAAATAGGAAGACATCCCTTGGAATTGGATGAGATGACTTAACATCATAAAAAAGCCGGTTTTGCTTTTCAAAATCCCAGTGAAAACACCAATAAGCTTTTTTATGGAGATAAGACAGTTGATACTCCAGTTCATATGAAAAAGCAAACATGCAATAACCATGAAAATCCTGAAAAATAAAAGCTACTTGGGGGAATAGCTCTACCAGACATTAAAATGAACTAGAAAGCCTCTATAATTAAACTAGTGTGGTATTGTGTGAACAGACAAAACAGTGATGGAACTGAATGCAAAGCCCAGAAGTAGAGCCAATGGCATTTAGAAATTTAGTATTGATAAAGGTGGCATCTCACACTGTGGGAGCAGATTAACTTTTCAGTGCATTGTGCGGGGACTGCTGGCTATCCCCTTGGGAAAAGAGAAAATTAGATATATTTCTTACACTGTACATAAGAATAAACTCCAAATGGGACCTAAATATAAAAAATGAAATCATAAAAGTACTGCAGGAAAACCTGAGTGAATTTCCTTCTAACATGGGTGTAGGGGAAGGTTTTCTGACTATCACTCAAACTCTAGATTTAGTAAGAGAAAAGATCGATACATTTGATTATGTGACACTGAACATTTTTGACAGGGCAAAAAACCCAAAGCACCATAAGCACAGTCAAAATGTAAATGACGAAGTGGGAGCAAATATTTGTAACATCAGATATGAAGGGTTAATATCTTTTTTTAAAAATCTTATTTATTTGAGAGAGAGAGAGCAAGAGAGAGCGCATAGGCGGGAGCAGAGGGAGAGGGAAAAGCAGACTCCCCGCCGAGCAGGGAGCCTGCTGTGGGACTCGGTCCAGGACCCCGAGATCATGACCTGAGCCAAAGGCATACGCTTAACTGACTGAGCCACCCAACTGCCCCAAGGGTTAATATCTTTCATATATAAAATGCTGTTAAGGGGCACCTGGGTGGCTCAGTCGTTAAGCGTCTGCCTTCGGCTCAGGTCGTGATCCCAGGATCCTGGGATCAAGCCCCACATCGGGCTCCCTGCTCAGCGGGAAGCCTGCTTCTCCCTCTCCCACTCCCCCTGCTTGTGTTCCCTCTCTCACTGTGTCTCTCTCTGTCAAATAAATAAATAAAATCTTTAAAAAAAAAAAGCTGTTAAAAATAGGGGAAAGGGGAACCTAATAGAAAAGTGAGCAGAAGATGTAAAAAAAGATAACTCATATATACAGAGAGCTGACTGGTGGTTGTCAGAGGTCAGGCATGGCGGGCGGGGGCGGAGAAATGGACAAACTGGGTTTTTTGAGGGGGTTGCTGTTGTTGTTTTGGTTTAAATTGAATTTAAAAAAATGAAAACAAGATAATTTGCATAAAAGAAATTCAGGTGGCCTTTAAACATATGACAAGATTTTCAACCTCACTTATAATCAGAGAAATGCAAATTGAGTGGACTCTGAGATACCATTTTTCACCTGTCAGTTTGGCTCAACAACACATCTGTTGGCAAAGCTGTGGGGAAACAGGGGCGCCTGGGTGGCTCAGTCAGTTGCGCGGCTGCCTTCGGCTCAGGTCATGATCCCAGGGTCATGGGATCGAGTCCCACATCGGGCTCCCTGCTCTGCGGGGAGCCTGCTTCCCCCTCTCCCACTCCCCCTGCTTGTGTTCCCTCTCTCGCTGTGTCTCTCTCTGTCAAATAAATAAATAAAACCTTTAACAAAAAAAAAAGCTGTGGGGAAACAGGCTCTCACATACATTGCTGGTGGGAATGCAAATGGGTACAACCCTGTCAAAGGAAAATTTGGCAATATTTATCACAACTACCTTTGCATTTACATTTGCATGTCATGCCAGACATCCTACTTCTAAGAGTTAAGCCTGAAAATATGTCTCAAAAGTATGAGAATGCTCACACACAAGATTATTCATTCCAGAATTATTTGTAATTGCAAAGTATTGGCAGCAGTCTAATGTCCAAACATGATGGAGTGGTTGGATAATCATTGGTATGCACATACAATGGAGAATACATACTTGTCAAAAGAAAGAAGGAGGTCTCTATGAACTGGCATGGGGGACTTCCAGGATATAGGGTAAGTGACAAAAGCAAAGCGTGGAAGAGTGTCTTTATGAGGGGCGAGAGCAGGAATTGAATGCAGATGAACACAAGAGTACTTCCTGGGGCTGATAGAGTGTTATAAAACTGGATGGTGGTGATAGTTACCACTATATACTTTTATCAAAACTCATCAGACTGTACACCTATAGTGAGTGAATTTTACCGTATAAAAAATATACCTAAACAAAGCCATTAAAAGAACTCTTTTAGTATGCTACCGTTGTGTAATAAAGGTAAAACAAGAAAATGTGTACACATCTGTGTGTTTCAGCAAAAAAGAATCATAGGAAAGGTAAACTAGAATCTAATGAGATCGATTACCTTTGGAGGTGGTTGGGACAGTGTTGTAAGGATAGGAGAATGGCAGTGGGACAGAAGTGATGATGAGTGAGATTCTCTGAGATATATTTTTATATACGTTTGACATTTATAAACATGTCAATATTTCACATGGATTATAAACCACACTGAAGGTGAGGAAACTCCCTACGTGACTTTGGATTCAGTATTTTGACCAAACCCCTGGAGGCTAATAACAAAAAATAATTGTAAATAAGTATATTGTTACTCTAACTGGTAGGCTTGTCTTTTGAAGGGATGTGGATTAATAACTCTGGAATTATTTGTATTCAAGATAGAGGAAATATATAAATTTATTGGAAGTAATGGGAGCCAGTTTTCTCCAAATCAGGGAAGGAAGTTACTCACATAGAAAGGTGGGTGGCTAGATTAGTCTTGTGGTGTTGGATGGGGACTGGAGGTGTTTGTATGAACACGCACACACTCAGACGTAGAGAGAGCGAGGTAAGAATGTAGATGGATGTATTGATGTGGCTGTGCCTGCTGAGAGAGCCTAGAAGCAGTGACACCTCAGTAGCAAGTCCAGCCCCCCAGGTCTGGTTTTCTAAATAACTTCTCCACTAAGTGACATCAGAAATCTTTAGAGATATGGTTAATTCCAGGGCTGGGGCAAAGATAGATAGTACAAGATGGACCAGAAAGTAAGGAAGTGCTCAAAGAATGATGGAGACATGGTAAAAGGACATAAGAGCTAGACTCCCAGGGATCAAATCTGGGATAACTGAGCAAATTATCATCAAATTCATATAAATAAATAAGTGAAGAAGAAAGAAAAGTATTTCTTTATTGTAAATTGACAGTGTAGAAGGGATTTATGAAGTCCAACATATCCACAAAATTCTTATTAATTTTGAAGGGAAAATTCCAATTTTACAATGGAGAAATATGGCAGACCCTACCTGAATCAAGTGGTCAAAATTAACATCACTAATAATGAGACAGTAGCCATCCTGTGCCTATGGATATGATGCACTAAGGAGGACACAGAATCATTTCTGTGGTATGCCTGCTGAAAATGTACAACCTGAATCTTATGAGGAAGCAGCACACAGACCCCAGTTGAGGGACTTCTGCAAAATAATTGCACAGTACTCCAAAAATGTCAAGGTCATGAGAGAAAAAACCCAGAGGAACTGATCCAGATTAAAGAAGACTAACGGAGATAAAAGTAGATGTTAGTGTGATGCTGGACTGGATCCTGAACCAGGTGAGGTTTTGTTCTTTTCTTTTGCTCTATAGGACATCATGGGACAATTGGTGACATTGGAAGGTCTGTAGATGAGACAATAGTTTTGTGTCACTGTTAATGTTCTGATTTTTAAGAAATACACAGTGAAGTATTTAGAGGTAAAGGGGCACTGTGGCTTTATCTTACTCTCCTACAGCTCATAAATCATATGGCGTGTGTGTGTGTGTGTGTATGACTAATATCTAGAAAGGGAGGTAGAGGAAAGCAAATGAGGTATATGTTGACATCAGGGGTATGTTGGTAAAAGATATACAAGATTGTACTATTTTTGTAAATTTTCTGTAAGTCTTAAAATGTTTCAAGATAAACATCTATAAAAAGGTGTTGGTAGTTAGTGATGGAGAATTAAATGAGATAATACATATACAGTGCTTACTGCCCGGCCTCAGACATAGAATCACTGAGGAAGTGTTAACTCTTCCTATCATGATGGCCGTGCTGCTCAGAAGATGGCTGGTGGGACTTCCTTTGTTGTTGGCAGATGGTGGACGGCAGCCTCGCTGGCGGCTCTGCTCTGATACCCACCCAGTGTGTCACTGCAAGTTGGTAGTACCTACTTGAGACATCGTTTTTGGGGAGCTAGCTTCCAGATGGACCTACTTTAGAATGAGGTTAAGTCATTCATTATTTAATTTATTCACTATAAACATCAATTATTTAAAACGAGGTCGCAGGCACTATTCCTTGCAAGAAGCCAGCTCCTGGGGGACTGGACACTGTAGTTTGAGGGAAAGAAATATGTAAAACAACACAATGGAGAAACACACACAACTTGGTACATATTTTCTGGTGGCTATATTGAGAGTCTCCCTGTTGGATGTAATTTGGGATTATTCCTGGTGGGTGTATTCAGAATCTCCTTAGTGGGTGTACTCAGGAGTCTCCCTGTCGGGTGTTTTCAGAGTCTCCCTGGTGTGTATACTCAGAAGTCTCCCTGGTGAGTATATTTAGAGATTCCTTGGTGAGTGTATTGAAAGTCTCCCTGATGGATGTATTCAGAGTCACTCTGGTGGATGTATTTAGAGTCTCCCTGGTGGGTGTATTCAGGAGTCTTTCTGGTGGGTGTACTTGGGAGTCTCCCTGCCGGGTGTTTTCAGAGTCTCTGTGGTGTGTATACTCAACCGTCTCCCTGGTGGGTATATTTAGGGACTCCTTGGTGGATATATTGAAAGACTCCCTGATGGGTGTATTCAGAGTCACCCTGGTAGGTGTGTATTGAGAGTGTTCCTGGTGGGTGTATTCAGGAGTCTCCCTGGTGGGTGTATTGAGAGTGTCCCTGGTGGGTGTATTCAGGAGTCTCCCTGGTGGGTGTATTGAGAGTCTCCCTGGTGGGTGTATTCAGGAGTCTCCCTGGGCAGTTAATTCCAGTGGGCCTTCCAGGAGGGATGGAGGTGCTCCCCTGGGAAAGAAGAACGTAAGAACGTAAGGGGGTGAAGCTCTGCTTGGGACAATTTGGGATAGGTTGGAGCACAGGATGGGAGGAGCACTTGGGGCATTGGAGCTGACATTGGAAATGACTCTGGGTTTGCAGATGAGGAATGTGGGCTAAGGCGGGGGTCCCAAATCCAGGAACCCTGACTAGCACCAGCTTCTGGAGAAGTTCATGTTGGTCTATGGTGAAATGCAGGAAATTATGACAATATGGTGTCTGAACAATCATGTTGGTAAGGGTTACCAGCTTCCTTTTCTCAGGAAGGACAATCTTTTATGTCCAAGCTCATTTTTTAACATAAAATATGCCTTCTTTTATGAATAGTATTGAAAGCAGATGGCAATTTTTTTAGCGTCCTTACTTGGCAAAATAAAAAGTTGTCAGTCCTATATTTGTCTCTCCATTACATTTTTTGAAACTGGATCATAAAATTGAAACATCTGGGAACCTGGGCATCTAGATTTCTGAAAGGGAGTTTCACGGGCACTTTCCAGTTTAAAAAAATGTGTTTATTAGTGTTATTATAAGGTATTTTAAACATACAGAAAATTATAGAGAATAAGAGGAGCATTGGTTCACCTGCCTTCTGGATTTCAGAAAAGCCCACACTCCTGTGTACTGGTAGTGTTTTTGCCATTTCCATGGTCATTGATGGTTTGTTTACCTGCCCCTGCTCCTGCAGCCCATTAGTGTGACATGCTCAAAGGCAGGACCAGATCTTAGCCAGGCACAGGCCATTCAGTGAACTTCTTTTCATGGAGTTCTTTGGGAGCTGCTTTTTTTGAAGCAAGCATTTTGATGCAGGGATGTTTGGACCACACCTAAAAGCAACCATTACCTCTTTAAAAAATTGTGGTAAAATCAACATAACATAACATTGCCATCTTAGCCATCCTCAGGTGGACAATTCAATGGCATTAAGTACATTCATGTTACTGTGCAACCATCACCAACATTCATCTATGGAAATTTTTTCCTCTTCCCCAAATTAAACTCTGTCCCCATGAAATACTCCTGGGTCATTCCCCTCCCATGTCCCTGGCACTCACCCTTCTACTTTTTTTGTCTCTATGAACTTGGCTACTTTATGTGCCTTGTTAAGTGGGATCATACAGCATTTGTCATTGGGTGTCTGACTTATTTCACTTAACATAATGCCTTCAAGGTTTGTCCTTATAACATGTGCCAGAATTTCCTTCCTTTTTAAGGCTAATACTCCATTGTGTGCACATACCACATTTTGCTTACCCATTCACCTGTCTATGGAAATCTGGGTTGTTCCTATCTTCTGGCTATTGTGAATAATGCTCCTCTGAACATGGGTGTGCAAAAATTCTTCAAGTGCCTGCTTTTAGTTTTTTTTTTGGGGGGGGGGGATATATGCCCAGAAGAGGAATTCCTGGATCATATGATAATTCTACGTTTAATTTTTTGAGGAACCATGATACTGTTTTCCATAACAGATGCATCTCTTTACGTTTTTACCAGCAGTGCCCAAGGGCTCCAATTTTTCCACTTATTATTTTCCTGTTTTAATAATAATAGCCAACCTGGGCACCTGGGTGGCTCAGTCGTTAAGCGTCTGCCTTCGGCTCAGGTCATGATCCCAGGGTCCTGGGATCGAGCCCCGCATCGGGCTCCCTGCTCCGCGGGGAGCCTGTTTCTCCCTCTCCCCCTGCTTGTGATCCTGCTCTCACTGTGTCTCTCTCTGTCAAATAAATAAATAAAATCTTAAAAAAAAAATAATAATAATAGCCAACCTAGTGGGTATAAAGTAGTATCAAACCATTACACCTTTACGCTTTATATTTTTATTACCAAGGAATATGCAAAGCAGATGTCCACCCTCTGTCCCTGACTCCTGTCCTTTCTTTGGCCCCACCACCCCTCACTGTGCTTGCTGTGCTCGTCTGTACATGAAAGGCTAGTCCTTGCGGCATGGTTTCTAACAAGGAAATGCTGGAGAAACCCTAAATGCCCATTAGTAAAGGAAAGATTAAATAATCTACACTACATGCAGATCATGAACACCTATGCAGCAATGAAAAAGAATGAGTTATGTCTGCAAGTCTGATGTAGACTGAGGTGTATGATACATTGTTAAGAAACCAAGCCAGAGGATAGTTTGAGAAACTACATGTGTGCAGAGCTATGTGGGGAACTGTGAATGATTGTGTATAATGTATGTAAGATGCATTATATGTTGTGTAAATTATTCTTATATACTTATCCATAACATAAATGACAGGTAATGTAAATATATATATATATACACACCTTCTATAAACACACACATGGAAAGTTCTGGGGAAGTATGCATGAGGTTGTTGACCATGATGACTTCTGATAATGAGACTGAAATTGCTCGGGGAGGGGTGTTTCAGATTTTACTTGTCATACTTAAAATTGTTTGAGTTTCCTTCCTTCCTTCCATCCTTCTACAAGAATGTATCACTTCTGTAACTTAAAAACAGAAAGGAAAAAGTCAAATACAGTGAGCCTGATGTACCAGTCACGAAGCACAAACCGTCAGTCATGGTACTGCATCTATTTTAGGACCTAAATATCACACACAGTGATCCTACACTGACATCACAATGAGTGATGGTCAATGTTACTCACGTGCATACTGAGCCAGGCTCTGTTCAGCGCATTTAAACGCACTCACTCATTTACCCTCACTAGTCACATGTTGAAGGTGGCCCACATTTTCCAGATGTCCAAAGAAACTCAGAGAGGTGAAGTCACTCACCCAAAGTCACGTAGGTAGTGAGTGGCACATAATCCTTTAATGACAATACAACTGTCTTCTAGACAGGTGTGCAGGGAATTTTTAAAAATCTGGATCTTCTGATTTATCTTTAAAAGTAACAAGATACCACATATTCTTGTAAGATTCAAGAATCATTTGGGTCTGACTTTTTATTATTTATTTTATTTTATTATTATTATTATTTTGCTTTGACTTCATTTGAACACAGTCTGTTCTTAAGAGCCCTTGGTCATGGGAAGGATGTCAGGAACTTGTCAGCAGCCTCCATCAGAAATGAAAGGTTCTGGGGCGCCTGGGTGGCTCAGTTGGTTAAGCGACTGCCTTCGGCTCAGGTCATGATCCTGGAGTCCCAGGATCGAGTCCCGCATCGGGCTCCCTGCTCGGCAGGGAGTCTGCTTCTCCCTCTGACCCTCCTCCCTCTCATGCTCTCTGTCTCTCATTCTCTCTGTCTCAAATAAATAAATAAAAAATCTTAAAAAAAAAAAAAAGAAATGAAAGGTTCTATGTTTCTATTTTAAATAAGAAGAATTACTAGGTAGGGCAATACTAGGTAGGTTCATAGATTTGCTCTGAACTCTAATTGTGAGAGGACAGTTGATAGGTTATTTTATTTTATTTTTTTAAAGATTTTATTTATTGACTTGAGAGAGAGAAAGCATGAGCCGGGGGAGGAGGCGGGGAAGCAGAGGGAGATGGAGAAGTAGATTCCCCGCTGAATAGGGAGCCCGACATGGGGGCAGGGCTCTGGGATCATGACCTGAGCTGAAGGCAGATGCTTTTACCGACTGAGCCACCCAGGTGCCCCAGTTGATAGATTATTTTAAAGTTAACAGTGAAGTCTCTAATTCTGGATGGAAGTGTCTCATTGGTTTACCTCTGCAAAGTACCACGTATAAATTGTTCCTAATAGCCTAAGTGGTAGGTATAGCATCTCACCATGTACCATGTTATCAATAACTGTACGTTTCTGAGAAGCATTATTTTGTTATTTTACGAATCACCCTTTTCTTTGAAGGAGGATTTCTTGGATGGCGCCAGGCCTTCTGCACCTAAATGAGCAGCTTCCACAACAAAGATTTCCAAGTGCGTCATTTTGTTAAACTCTTAAAACTGTTAAATTAATAAAATCAGCTTAACAGAACCCTGATTATTTTAAAATTGCTTTAAATGTGGTCATTAAGTTTCAGGGAACATGTAATTTTCTCCACATCTGGTACAGCTGCGAGGCATGAGGGATGAGGACAGAAGTAGGGATAACAAATGCAAAGGATGGCGTGGAAACACTTTGTCATTGACGGTTTCTGCACCACTAGTTCGCCAACCCCCCCGCCCCCCCAGGAATAAGCATCCTGGCGAAACATTAGCCCCTGCATCATGTCTCCAAGAACATTCTCTTCCTGCTATGAGAAGGATGGTACAGAACAGCCGGGCATCAAGGAAGCTGGGCTCCCGTCATGGGAACCCTGGGAACTTGCTGTGTCACCCTGGACACATGTTCCTGCTTCTCTGTGCCTCGACATCCCCATCTGTGAAATGGGCTGCTGCCCATAATGTCCTGTCCCTTCAGCATGTTTCAAGGGCTGGTGGGGGAATAGTGCTGTCTTTCATTAGGAGCTATTGGAAAGATCTGAGGCTCATTATTTGGAGAATCACATGTCAGTATGCATTCACTGTCTTCTTTGTTACTAACCTCCTGGCTCTTTTGCTCTTCTGGTCTGTGTTCAGGATCAAATATGTAAGACAGACACTGAGGTTGGACTAGTGTTAGCAGCTAGCCCCTTCCTTGGCGTCTTTCCCCACCTTGAGGCTAGGCTCTGACAAGGCCTGGAGGTTCACTTTGTGCTGTGTGGGTGTCTTCCCTGGCTGAGGGCTTTGGCACTTGGCCTTCAGCTAAGATGGCATCACTATTCACCACTAGTGGCTGCAACCTTCAGAAGCTTTTTTATTTTCTCCAGGATCATGTGAGTACCTTGAGGCAAATCCCAATGCGAGAAGGGGCTGAAGCCAGACAGCCTGACGGTGGAAATACAGTCAGTGTGGGAAGGAGTGCCTGGGATTGCATTATTTGGGAATTCTTAAGTTAGAGCTAGAACCCGAGGCCACAGGCCACTCAGATGGAACATCAGTGCTTATGGCTGGCGCTAACCATTGGGGCAAGGCAAGGGCCCTTCCCCAGAGCAGCGGTAGCTCTAGTGAAGACCCAGTCCTAAGTGCCTGCTCCCTGGCCAGGAGCAGTCTGAGCATTATGGCCTCTTAAACTTCCGGCTGAGGCACATGACGTCTGTCTACAAAGGAAGAAGCGAGGCTTAGTGGGGTTACATGACATGCCAAAAGCTACACCTTGAGTCTCTGGCAGGGCTAGGATCTGAAGCCAGCAGTGGATAGTGAATGCGGATTCCCCAGCAGAAGCCGGAGCTGAGAATGTGCGGGTGGGTGGCGTGTTGGGCAAGCATGTGAGCGAGGTCCTGAATCATGCTCCAAGAGCTCTGTGCTGAGCCACTCGTTGCTCTCATTATGCAGTGAGAGCTTGGGTGGAGATGGCACAGGGGCGGGGCTCCCTATGTAGCAAGAGACCCCCCACAGGCACCAGGACTCCTTGAGGAGTCCAGCATCTCTGGCTAGTCCTTTAAAAATAGTCATCCACTCTCTCAAGAGTGTCATTTTTCAAGTCACATGTCGTCCATGAAAGCCAAGCGCCTTCTGGAATTTATGGTACTTAAGTAGGTTACTGCAGCCCAGTTGCATCTGTTTCTCGAAAACTGTTGACATTTCTGATAATAGTAGATAAGTTCCATGGGACACCAGCTGCTGCAGGAGGGGACGGTCTGGTAGGAGAAGGGACATCGGTGGGGGAGTGAAGGACATGGACCCTAGAGACATGAATTCCACCCATGAGAGCCTGCCTGAGGGACAGTGGGAGAGAAGCTGGCTCCGAGTGCAGAGAGCCGAGGTGCTTGCTCTTCGGAGTGCTGCACCCCTTGATGGAATGCAAGCACTTCAGAGCCCAGAATCCTATAAGCATGCAGTGGGAAAAGAATGTGAGTTTGGAAAATTATTTTCTCTGGGTACTCCTTCAGGTTTTCAGGTAGATTTTATAGAAGAGGCTCCTGGCTTGAAGTTGTCACCAGCTGTCAGATTTCCAGTAGTGATTTCCAAAATCTCTGATGTGGAACTGACAGGGTTCTTGAAGACAGCAACAGAACAAGTGGGAACCTATATTTTATTGAAAATCTTTCACGCCCTTAGCACCAAATCTCATCGATAGGTTAGAGGGTGCACATGAACGGAAGCGTTATGTGCATATACATATGCATATCGTGACCGAAATGTAGACGATACATATTAAATACAGACTTGTACCTAATAATAGGAAGTGTTTTCAGCTCCTGAAATGTGGTCTTTAGAAGTATGACATGAAAAAGAATAAAAAATACTTTTACTAAATTCCCTCCCTCTGCAATCGCCTTTTTTCCTCAAGAGCTGGCAGAAACACAGCTCTTGTCTTGAAGGTAAGTCAGTTTTAAAAAACAGCCCTGTCTTCTAAACGCATGGCAAAGTTTTCTAGCTGATGTTTTTTGATACCTTCTAGTATTGTTGGAGTTCACTAGCTTTGAGTGCAGTTGGCAAAGATCTAGACAGAGGATATATTTGGACAGGTATTGAAATATAATAAACCATACTTAAATATTTATATATGGAATTATTTTTTTATGGTGCTGTTCTTTAAATCATTAAATAAGGCCCTATCATTTCTCCAAAAGATATATGAGCACTGTCTTTCAGCATATAGATCATTTTGCCTTTGAATGATATCTCAACTTAAAAATGATTTCTACAGATGATCTTTTACATACATTTGTTACTGTAGTGAGCGTTCCATCCTGCTGTGTTACAGAGATGCTTGGAGGGTTTCTTCTGAAAATAGCTCTTTATTTGTGGAAAACTGAAAGGGGGAGGGCAAGGAGGATTCAGTGTATTCCATCTGCACGACCCCCGCCCTCCCTGAGCTCTTGTGAAGTGTCCCTGGGCTGTGAGGAAGGTCTGGCTTTTCTCTTTTGTGAAGAGTCTTAGAATCCTGGGATTTTTATTTGCCATTTATGCCTCCAAGGCCTCCCTCCCCGCCTTGCTCCTTCTTTGTCAATTTGAAGAGCTCTCTTTCTATTCCTAGTAGTTACCTAAATAACAACCATTTGTTTTTAAGATTGATTCTGATAAAGAGTGCATTAGGCATCTCAAGGGCTACAATGTGGTAAAGTGTCAGACTTTTCAGAGTAGAAAGGTGCCTGTTGGCCAGGCAGAATGTTCCTGGTTTTATGGTGAACATACACACGTGTACGCACACACACGCACACGCACGCACACACACGCATGCACCAGAAATGGTCGAGGATTGCGGAGTCCAGCACACATGAGGGAAGGGCCCGGTAGCATGATCACCATTAGCACTGGCCACCTTCTGGGCCTATACGATGGGCTTCGCCTTCCTTCCGGCTTTTGATGTTCGGGGTAGTCATGTCCCTTTCTTTGGCCAGTGAAATGTGAATAGAAATGACATGTATCACTTCAAGGCACAGATCTGAAGATGTGGGGCTGAGCCTCCACCAGCTTATCTCCCCGCGTGAGGACTGCATACGCTGCTTGCCGCCGAGCCCCCAGCGGAGCCAGAATGGCTGTGTGGGGTGGACGGGAAATGAACCTTCCTCGTTATTGTAGCAGAGTCTCGCCTACCCTGACAGGCACAGGTGCAGTAAAGTCTACGCCCCCCCGGGATGCTACCATTGCAGAGTGTGCTCCCACTCATCTCCACGCTGTGCCTCGTCTGGAGCTAATTGATCCCATGAGGAAGCTGGCTTGTTAACATGTGGAAATGTAGCCGATCATTGTCCACAAAGGGAAGGTGAAGGAGCATCTGATTGAGACTGTGTGTGTGGGTGTGTGGGTGTGTGTATGTAGAAAACCCAAGTTTCTTCAGAGGCTCATCTGCCTGCTCCATGGAGCTTTCCTGGGGGCGGGGGAGTGGTGGTAAAGCACGCGCCAGTCGGTGGGAGGGAGGGAGTGCTGGTGCTCAGCGCGGCTGGAAGGAAGCGCTCTGACCAGGCTTCAGTGCCCTCGCAGGTTTTGGAGTGATTTATATGAAAACAGTTTAAAGCATTTACTAGCTGTAAGAACTAATTTCCAATAAATCAGACAGGATTCCCTTTGGAACCGGAAATAAATGAGGGCAAAAGAAATTGCCAAGGGTTGTTGAGCAATAAAGAGATGGGTTCTAGATATCTTGAAATGATATTTAAATGGACAAAGTTGATTTAACTGTCTTTTTTCATGTCTAGGAGTAAGATTTAAGTCTATAGCATGTCATTATAACCAGGAATTATTCACCAGGAGACTTTCAGCATTTCATGCACATTCCACTGAATGGCAATTTTAATATTCCAGTTTCAGTCCTAAATTGTAATGAAAAGGCATTAATTGCTTGGTTCCCTGCAAAGTCCATTAAAAAAAGTGTTTCTAGAAAAAGTTCAAATTTGGTCCACGAGGCAGAACTTTCCTTTAGTCATTTTTTCTAATTAAAAAATTTAAATGAATATATATTTTATTACCTCCAAGTCCACAAGTACCTATTAGTCACATACTGGTAGTCTGGCACTGTGCCATGAGCCTTGGAAAATACAGAAAAAATCGAATATGTATGTGGTTCTTGAACTCCAGAAGTTATGAAATCCATGGGAAGATTAACTCATGAAACCAGAAGCCAGGAGCCAGGAGCCGCTCGTGGATGCTTGCCAAAATGCGGGGACTCGAGGTTCACTGGGGCTGGTAGACGCTTGCACAGCCTCAGAAAAGAGGTGAGATGTGGTGTCCAGAAATGCTCACCAGACTTGGCTGAGGCAAGGAGGGGTCCGTGCTCCAGGATGGGGGATGGCTGTGGCCAGAACTGGACACAGGAAGGAATTTTGGGGGTTCCCAAAGACAGGTAGAGGCCCTCCAGTGATGCAGACAGGATTCTGGAGCTGTCTGATCCCACCGGATATGGGCATTTATCACGCCAAGATTTAGCATAATTTCCTGAAAAACTGTGGGCTCCCAGCTCCTTGGGACCTGAGAGGTGGCTGGTCTTTTTAGGAACTAGAGCAGGGGATGTCCTTGGGAGAGAGAAAGATAGGAAGAGACAGAGGACGCCTGCAATATCTGCCTCTCTGTCTCAGGCCCTGTGTGTGCTTTTCTTCTTTCATCTCCTTGACTTCTCTCAGCAACCAGAGGATTTTTTACTCCGTTTTCGTAGATGAGAAGACAGACTTCCAGGGGTTGGACATGTTGCTCAAGGGCACTTAGCCAGAAGGCCGCGGGGAGGTCTTTGGCCCCTGGCCTTGCCCCGCTTCAGGGTACAGAAAGTGCTCCAAAGAACAGCAGACCAAGCCTAGCTTTTCAGTAAGTTCTAGAATATCAAGCTGGCCCCCAAGCCCAGGAATCCAGGCTCTTCTCTTACATGAAAGGTGGACGTGTCCAAGCATGGGGACCGCCCCCAATGGCCCCTGCTCAGCACACTTAGCAGGGCCGAGACTCAGGTACTGACCCTGTGTTTGGGGACTCCAAGAGGAGCACCTCCTGACAGTTTGTACCCTAGGCACCTTGCCCCTGCACCCACAGTCCTGGCCCTGACTCTGATGGGAAGCAACACCCTAAGAGGAAAATGAGGAGCACCTTTGCAAAGTCAGGTGCTGATGCAGCATGTACCCCATGACCCCCTTGGACTGTGGTGGCTACAAATCCTTGAGGAGTCTTCAGAAACCTGTCACTTTGCTCTGAAGGCTCCAACATTCCCTGCATTACCCTGAGCAGACTCACAGACGACCAGGACCCCAGCCACCCAGTGGTCTCAGTGTCATTCCTGCTGTCTGCTGCTTCTGGAATCCACCGAGAGGCAGGCTTCTGCTCAGCACCCTTTGCCCTGCTATTGCCACGGTCTGGAACAATCTTCCCCCGTACCCACGGATTTCCTCATTCCCTCCTCTTTGCTCTAAGGTCCTCCAAGGACCGAGACTGCTATCAGCTTTTCCTCTTCTCCATTTGAGAGTCTAGAGGACTGCATGGCTTGTGGTAGGGGCCCTCTCCATCTTGTTGACTGGCTTCCCTGCTGTGGGGCTTGGGTTCCAGCCAGCCCTCCCTCCCCTGCCCATGCTGGCCTTCCTGCCTGGACAGGCCTCCTCCAGCCCGTCTGTCAGGGAAGCCAGCGGTGGTCAGTGGGGCACTCCGGGTCTAGAGGGCCGTTTGTGATTCGGGCAGATGCCACCTCCTTTACTAGCACAGTCTAGGCACGGTGTGGTGTTAGCTCCATTTAGGGAGGAGACCCTGCTGGCTCAGGATCGCCAGGACTGCCTGCTTCTGCAGGCAGCAGTGGGAACTCGTACTGCCTCCCAGACCTGGGTGGCCCCTGCCAGGCTCCTCCCTGAGGCCAGGAAGCCGTCTGCCCCCCCGGCCCCTGTGCCCCCAAACACGCCCATTCCTGGCGCAGAGCCTTCCCCTCTCCTGTCCTGTGCAAAAGCATCCAGCTGCTTGCTGTCTGGTAAGACTTCATCTTTTCCGCTAAGGTGAACAAGGTGTGTGTGAGGCTCTCTGTCCCTGCTCTCTTCAGGGAACCCATCCCTTGTGTGCAGTGAGAATTTCTCAGTGCTATTGAAATACATCTGAGGGCAAGAGGGAACCAGCTGCTCTATAAAGTCCTGCATTGACCAAGGAAGGGAGCGCTGGATGGATGAAAGGAGAGGAGTGGTTTTTTTTTTAAAATAAAAAAAAATTAGTATTCAATATTTAGATATAGAAAAATATAAGCAATAATAAATGCAGAATCCCATACCAGCATTAGCTTGAGAAACAAAACACAGCTGGTCTGTACTGGGCTGTATCTTCCCTGGAGCCGATCACTGTTGTGAATATTTCTGTACTTTTGCTATATATGTGTGTGTTCCTAACAAGTAGTTTCCTTTCACGTTTTTAAACTTCATATAAATCACTGCATGTACTGCAAACTTTTTAAAATTAAATTATTTTATTTGAAACAATTTCCAAATGTTGAAAAGTTGCAGAAAATAGTACAGATGTCACCTGTGTATCATTCTCCAGATTCCAAGGGTGTTAACATTTTAGTGCATATGTGTAATCATTCCCTCTCTCCGTATACACGTGCTGACCACACACGCACACAGAATGCACACACACACACACATATACACACAGATATGAAATTGTGCACATAGGTAACAATTTTCTTCTGAAACACTTGAGATAAGTTGGAGATGCTCCTTTACCTCTAAATACTTGAGGGCAAGTTTCTGAAGACCAAGGGTATTTTTTTTCAGAAGCACAGTACGAGGACCAAATCAGGAAATTAGCCTTGTTACTATATTATCATCCAGCCCTTAGACCCTATAGGAATTTCAACAATTGTCCCATTGATGCTCTTTATGGCAGAAGGAAAAACGCATTTTGGGTTTTGATCTGGAACGTGATGCAGGGGCAAATGGGCTGCCCTCAACTGTCCAACCTCTCCTGTCTGTCCTCACCTGCAGCCATTCCTCAGTCTGTTTTCTTTCATTCTTGAGTGTTCTTGAAGAGTTCTGGTTTGTCTGATGTTTCCTCACGGGTAGATTAGGATACACGGGTTTTGTCCAAAATATAGTGGAAGCGATGTGATACAGCCCAAGATGCTTCCGGGCATCTTGTGGGAGCCACGGGATGCCTGTCTGTCTCACTGTCCGTGAGGCTGTCTGATCACGTGGTTCAGGTGGGTTCGGCCAGCTTCCTCCACAGTCAGGTTGCTGTTTTCCTTTTTGTAATTAGTAAGTGTCTCATGAGTTGACACTTGGGGACTGTGTGAATGTCTCATTTCTCATCAAATTGAAAAAATTTTTGAATGTCTAAAAACAGCTTTCTTACGGTATCACTCACACACTATACAACTCACCCATTTAAAGTGTATAGTTCAGTGGCTTTTAGTACAGTCACAGATACGTGCCACCCTCAAGTTTAAGCATATTTATCGCCTCAGAAAACCCCATATCATTTAGCTGTCAGTCCACTGTCTCCCCTCCCCACTTCCTACCGCCTGGCCCCATGCCACCCAATAATCCACCTTCACTGTCTATACATTTTTCTCTTCTGGACTCTCATGTGAATGACTCACAGAATACATGGACTTTTGTGTCTGGCTTCTTTCACTTAGTATAATGTTTTCAGTGTTCATTCAAGTGGCAGCATGTGTCAGTACTTTATTCCGTCTTATGGCCAAATAGTATTCCACAGAACGTTTTATTTATCCATTTGTCTATCGGTGGACATTTGGGTGGTTTCTACTTTTGGGTTATTATGAATAATGATGCTACAAATGCTTGTGTACAATTTTTTTGTGTAGATATATTTTTCATTTCTCTTGGGTATATATTTAGTAGTGAAATTGCTGGGTCAGTCGGATGGTAACTCTAATTATTTGAGAAACTTCCAGAAACAGCCCATTCTCCAAAGTGGCAGCACTATTTTACCTTCCCACTAGCAGTTGCTAACATCTGACTTTTTGATTCTAGACATCATAGTGGATGGGAAGAGGTATCTCATTGTGGTTTTGATATATATAGAAATATATATATAAAACAACTAAGTGTTTAAGTGTCTCGCTGCCCAGGCTAGAATATATATGTATTCCTGATGACTAATGATGTGTATATTTGAATATTTTGCATTTTCATATTTTCCATGGATATATGTATATTCAGATCCTTTAATTATTATTTTTTTAAAAGATTTATTTATTTATTTATTTATTTGACAGAGACACAGCGAGAGAGGGAACACAAGCAGGGGGAGTGGGAGAGGGAGAAGCAGGCTTCCCGTTGATCAGGGAGCCCAACGTGGGGCTCGATCCCAGGACCCTGGGATCATGACCTGAGCTGAAGGCAGTCGCTTAACTAACTGAGCCACCCAGGCGCCCCACCTTAACTATTTTTAAAAATTTGGCTCCTTGTCTTTTTATTATTAAATTATAAGAGTTCTTAACATTTTCTAGATACAAGTCTCTTACCAGATATGTGGTTTGCAAATATTTTCTTCCTTCTTCCATTCTGTGGGTTGTCTCTTCACTTTTTTGGTGGTGTCCTTTGAAGCACAAAAGTTTTTAATTTTGTTAAAGTCCAGTTTATCTATTTTTTCTTTTGTTCCTCATGCTTTTGGTGTCATGTCTAAGAATGCTTTGCTGAGTTCTAGGTCATGAAGATTTACTTCTGTGTTTTCTTCTAAGAGTTTTATAGTTTTAGCTCTTACATCTAGTTCTTTGATTCACCCATTTTGAGTTAGTGTGTGTGTGTGTGTGTGTGTGTGGTGTGAAGTAAGGGTCCAATATCATTCTTTTGTATGTAGCTATCCAGATGTGCCAGCACCGTTTGTTGAAAAGATTATTCTTTCCTGATTGAATGGTCTTGGCACTTTTTTTGAAAATCAACTGACAATAGATGCTTGGGTTTATTTCTAACTCTCAGTTCTGTTCTGTTGACCTGTATGTCTGTCCTCATACCAGTACCACAACCACACGGTCTTGATTATCATTGCTTTGTAGGAAATTTTGAATTTGGGAGGTGTGAGTCCTCCTACTTCATTCTTTTTAAAAGATCGTTTTGGTTTCTGTGTCTCTTGCAATTCCATATGAATTGTAGAGTCAGGTTGTCAATATCTACAAAGAAATCAGATAGAATTCTGTTAGATATTGTGTTGAATCTGTGTAGCAGTTTGGGGAGTATTGCTATCTTAACATCAAGTCTTCCAACCCATGAACATTGATGTTTTTTCCATTTATTTAGGTCTGTTTCTTTGAACAGTGTTTTGGACTATACACAGTGTAGTTTTGTACTTCTCTTGTTAAAATTATTTCTAAGTATTTTATTCTTTTTGATGTTATTGGGAATGGAATTGCTTTTTAAATTTTATTTTCAGATTGTCCATTGCCAAGGGTATACAGATACAATTGAGAATTGTTTATTGACCTTGTATCCTGCAACTTTGTTGGACTTGTTCATTAGTTCTAATAGTTTTTTTTTTTTTTAGTGGATTCCTTAGGCTTTTCCATAGACAAGATCATCTCACCTGTGAATAGAGATGTTTTTATTTCTTCCTTCCCAATATGAATGTCTTATGTTTCTGTTTCTTGCCTCACTGCCCGGGCTAGAATTTCAGTACAGATGTTGAATGGAAGTGGTGAGAGGTGACATCCTTATTTGTTTTTGATCTTAGGGGAAAACATACAGTCTTTCACCATTAATTATGATGCTAATTGTGGATTTTTTTTTGTAGATGCCCTTTATCAGGTTAAGGAAGTTCTTTCTAGTTTGTTGAGTGTTTTTGTTTTTTTTTTTTAAATCATGAAATTGTGTTGGATTTTAACAAAAATTTGTTCTGTGTCTATTGAGATGATCATGTGATTTTTGTTTTTAGTTTATTTATATAATGTATTACTTGGTTGCTTTTCAGATGCTGAATCAACCTTAATTCCTGCTATAATTCTCACTTGATCATGATGTATAATTCTTTTTATACAATAGTCCTCACTTATCCATGGTGAATTTGTTCTGAGACCCTGCTGGATGCCTGAAACCATGGATAGTATTGAATCCTATATATACTATGCTTTTTCCATACACACATACCTATTATAAGTTTAATTTATAAATTAGGCACAGTAAAAGATTAACAACAGTAACTAATAATAAAATAGAACAATTACAACAATATACTGTACTATAAGTTATGTGAATTTGGTCTTTCCCTCTCAAAATATCTTATTGTACTGTATTCATCCTTCTGGTGATGATGTGAGGTAATAAAATGCCTATGTGATGAGATGAAGATAAAGTGAGGTGAATGATGTAGGCATTGTAATGTAGTTTTGGCTGCTATTGACCTTCTGACAATATGTCAGACAGAAGAATATCTGTCTCCATACTCTGGCTGGCCACATGTAACTGAAACCATGGAAAGCAAACCCACAGATAAGGGGGGGACTACGTTATGTTGCTGGATTCAGTTTGCTAATATTTTGCTGAAGATTTTTACATGCACATTCCTAAAAGTTACTGGTGAATAGTTGCTTTTCTTGCTATGTCTTAGTCTGGTTTTGGTATCAGGGTAATACTGGCTTTATAAAGTGAATTGAAAATTGTTCTCTCTCACAGTTTTTGGAAGAGTTTATGAAGAACTGTAAAGGATTAATTATTCTTTAAATGATTGGTAGAAGTCAGTGGTAAAGCCAGCTCAGCCTGGGATTTTCTTTGTGGGTAATTTTTTGATTACTAATGCAGTCTCTTTACTTGTTACAGGTATATTCAGACCACCCATTTCTTCTTGCATCTGTTTTAGTAGTTTCTGTTTTTCTAGAAATTTTCTCATTTCATCTAAGTTTTCTAATTGTTTTGGTTTACAATTGCTTATAGTATTCCTTCATAATCCTTTTTATTTCTGTAGGGTCATAGTAATGTCCCCTCTTTCATTTCTAGCTCTAGTAATTTGAATCTTCTCTCTTTTCTTCTTGGTTAATGTAGCTAAAGATTTGTCCATTTTCTTGTTCTTTTCAAAGAGCTGCTTTTTGTTTTATTGATCTTCTCTATATTTTTCTGTTCTCTATTTCATTAATTTCCACTGTAATGTTTATTATTTCCTTCCTTCTTTTGTTTTAGGGTTACTTTGCTCTTTTTCCCCCTAGTATTAAGATGGAAGCTTAGGTTATTGACTTGAGATTTTTTTCTTTATATATTTCCCTCTAAGTACTGCTCTTGCTGCTTCCCATGTTTTGGTATCTTGTGTTTCCGTTTTCATTTATCTCAATGTATTTTCTGATTTCCCATTTAAATTCTTTGGCCAATTGGTTATTTAGGAATGTCTTATGTAATTTACACATATTTATGAGTTTCCCCCAATTTTTCTTGCTATTGATTTCTAATTTCATTTCATTGTGATTGGAGAACATATTTTGTATTATTTCTATCCTTTTGTGTTTACTGAGGTTTGTTTTATGGCCTGGCATATGTCTATATTAGAGAATGTGCCATGTGCCCTTGAGAAGAATGTATATTCTGTTGTTGGGGGGGAGTGTTCTAAAGATGTGTTAGGTTAGTTGGCTTATAGTGTTATTCAGGCCTTCCATTTCCTTGTTGATATTCTATTTAGTTGTTCTATCCATTACTGGAAGTAGGATATTGAAGTCTTCAAATACTATAGTAGAATTGTCTATTTCTACCTTCATCTGTGAGTTTTTCTTTATGTATTTTGATGCTCTGTTATTAGGTGCATCAGTGTTTATAATTGTTGTATTTCCTGATGCATTGACCTTTATCATTATGAAATGTCCCTCTTTATCTTTAGTGACATCCTTTGCTAAATGTCTATTTTGTCTGATGTTAGTATAGTCACACCAACTTTGTGGTTGTTTGCATGATATATTTTGTCCATCATTTTATTTTCAATCTATTTGTATTTTTGAATCTAAAGTGTGTTTCATGTACAAAATGTTTTTATTTTATGTAGTCATATTTATCAATCTTTTACTGCATCTGTATTTTTGAATCATCATAATAAAATCTCTCCCTATTCTCATGTTGTAAAGGAGTTCATCCACATTTTCTTCTAGTCCTAATATGGTTTCATTTTTTATATTTACATCTTTGATCCATTTGGAACGTTTTCTTGTGTTTGATGTGAGGTGTGGATATAATTTTATCTTTTTCCAAATTGTTAGCCAGTTGTCCCCACAATATTTATCAAAAAGTCTTTCTTTGCCTCAGTGATTTTAGAGGCCACCTTTATCATATACAAAATTTCCAAATATAGCTGCATCTATACCTGAACTTTCTTGTCTACTCCACTTCTATGTCTATTCATACACCAGTGCTACACTGTTTTAATTATGGAGGCATTGTAGTATTTTTAATGTCTTGTAGGGCTTCCTTCCTCTTGAGGCTTTTCTTTTTCAGTGTTTTCCTGGCTATTCTTGAAGGCTTATTTTTTCATATGAACTTTAGTATCAATTGTCTAACTCCATAAGATATCATTAAACTTATAAATTAACTTAGGGAGAGTTGATGTCTTTATGATATTAATTGTCCCATCCAAGAACAACTTACATTTTCCCTTTGTTCAAGAAGGCTTTTGTATTTTGTGTTAGTCTAAAAAAGTTTCCTTATAACAGTTTTGTATATCTCTTGCTAAGTTTATCCCTACATATTGTATCTTGTTGTTGCCATTGTGAATAGGATTTTCTCCCTGCTATTGATTTCTGAAAGCCAATTTTATATTCTGCTATTTTATTAATCCTTGTTTTGATTTGAATTATAAATGTGGGGGGTTTTTTCCAGCATATTTTCTTGAGATTCATCTGTGTGGATGCCTGTAGCTCTAGCTTATTTATTTTCACCTCTATATTCTATTCCACTGTGTGAATATACCACAATACATTTAACTAGTCATATGTGAATGGACATTTAGATTGTTTCCTATTTGTTGAAATTGTTAGGTGGTTTTCCAAAGCTATTATATCACTTCTCACTTTTCATCTGTAGTGTATGAGTCCATTGCTTTATGGCTTTGCCAGCATTAGCCATTGTCAGTCCTTAAATTTTGTCAATCTTATGGGTAGCAAATGGTGGAGTAATATATTTTTTAAAATATTTATTTATTTTAGAGAGCACACACACGTGAGAGACTGTGTGAGTGGGGGGAGGGGCAGAGGGAGAGGGAGAGAAAGGCAGAGAAACAGACTCCCCATTGAGTGTGGAGCCTGAATCGGGGCTTGATCCCAGGATCCTGAGATCATGACCTGAGCCTAAACCAAGAGTCAGAGTCTTAGCTGATGGAGCCACCTAGGCGCCCCTGGAGTAATATGGTTTTTAATGACTGTTCTTAAGCCCTTGGTTCTAAATTCTGACCCAAATGATCCCTTCCACAAGGCCACAGTCTCTGTGGGTTGCAGCCTTCATACCTCCTTCCTCTCAGCACCCTTCTCTCA
Source organism: Mirounga leonina (assembly GCF_011800145.1). Taxonomy (NCBI): domain Eukaryota; kingdom Metazoa; phylum Chordata; class Mammalia; order Carnivora; family Phocidae; genus Mirounga; species Mirounga leonina. Next base: position 89,195,279 of record NW_023270447.1, on the reverse strand, counting down.
CTGAAAAGCATTTGGCTTCCGATAGGAATTGGGAACTATGGTGAGACTTTCATACCTTTGAGAGAAAGGTACTTCTATCAAAATGAAATGTTCAGTCGTTAGATGAGGACAGCTCAGCCTCAGGTCAGGCATCCTAGTGGGATTTCTTTGCTGAGTTAATTGTATTTATCAGTGCTATATGATTATCAACAATCATCATTTACTGAGTAACAGCTTGAATCTGGCACTTTACTAGGCTCTGTACAGGGTTTAGTGATGAATTAGGCCCAGTTCCCACCTTCAAGGGGCTTATAACCTAATTGGAAGAGAAGACCTGTTTACCTTAGAAGATACCACTAGGTAACACCAACGATGCCCCAGGAGGATGTTATGTGCCAGGTTGCTGATGCAGACAGAAAGGTCTACATAAAATGAATGTAAAAAGAAAAGGGTATATTTCTTTCTTCATATCATATTACAAATTCAGTAGGAAAAGCTGTCACTGAGGTTCTTCTTGCATTAAACAGATTAAATTCATCCTAGTAAAAATGCATACAACATCTAAAATATCTCCTCTGTCTTTCCAACATGTACAATCACTGACAACTTAAATTTCACCTTTGAGGCTAGGTTCACCTAGTGGAACTTCCCTCTGAGTTCCACCTAATTCCAATCTAGTGGAATCAACTTTATTCCTAAGTGAGCACATTTCAGGATCCTCTGTCATGAGACCTAGTGGCTGGGCCAATTGTGACCCAGCACAAGATGCCTTGCCCTTGCTTCTCGTGACAAAGTCACGGGCTCTGTGATTCTCCCCAGGCTGTAGTTAATGCTGAGCTCCCGCTACCTCCAAGATTGGAGCCCTCAGTCTCTTCAGCCTTTCTGAAAGTGGTGCTGTTCCCTTCCTCTTGGTGTCTGAGCCCTGCTATCTCTCCTGGGCTTAGCGATCTGAGTGCCCACTTACCCGGGTTCAAGTAGTTCCTTAATTAGAAATTCCCTCATTCTGCTGCCAGTCAAAACCGGGTGTATGACTAAGGTTTGATCACACCATATGGGTAAGAAGTTTCCATGCTCAACAAAGTGCCACCTCATCCACTTTACATAAGGGTGACATGTCCCTTTAGAGTTGGATGCCTCGTTCACGATTGCCGGGTCCTGTTGTGGCCAACAGCATACCCTTGAGGCAGCTGGGCAGCATTGCAGGTGTAGGCAGTTGATGTCAAGCAGTGCTTTAGGGGGAAGCCAGCTGGTGTGTGCACACATCTTGTCCATAGCCTTAACTAGGTCCACTTGCTGGTCTATCAAGCAAACTGGTCCAGTTCATGCTAGTTGGCTTATTCTTTGGTTTCACTTAGTCATTCATTAATTTGTTAGACACATATTGTGGGCTTCACTGAAAGTGCTATAATTATCCCGTGAGTTGAAATACCCACACATGCAAAAAGCCTCTCTTTCCCCTTACTCCATAGAGCAGTGGGTGTCTCTGAGCATCTGAGAGCTTGTGGGGTTGTTGCCAGAACTTTTCCTGTTTGTCTAGCCCTGTGCATGACAGGGGTGCCTAGGTCAGAGTCACGACTTACGAAACCCTGTGGTTCTATTGAGGGTGCAAATAAACCAGCCCACACGAAGCAGAGTGAACACGTATACCTCTGTGCTTTGCTGTCATGGTTTGGATGAGAGGGGCTTATATTGCTCAGTGTTCACTGAGGGCTGGAGTGGTTTAGGATTGCTTCCTAAAACTTGAAGCCCAGAACAATGGGTAAACTTTAGACAGATTCTGGGGGATGGCATCA
>NW_023270447.1:89181007-89188507 GCF_011800145.1 Mirounga leonina | reverse complement strand
CTCCATATCCTGTCAGCATTTGGTGTTGTCCCTAATTTTTATTTTAGCCATCCTGATAGGTGTGTACTGATATCTCCTTGGGATTTTAACATGTATTTCTCTAATGGCTAATGAGGCTGGACATCTTTTCATGTGTTTGTTTGCCATTGCATATTCTCTTTGTTGAAATATCTGTTTGTGTCCTTTGTCCATTTTCCAATTGAATTATTTAATTTATTTTTTTACTGTTGAGTTTTGAGAGTTCTTTATATATTCTAGATACTAGTCCCTTGTCTGAAATGTGGTTTGCAAGATTTTCTCTTAATCTATGTCTTGTCTTTTTGCCCTCTTAGCATCATCTTTCACGGAACAAAGATTTTTAATTTTGATGAAGTCCAGTTAGTCAATTTTTCCTTTAATGGATTGTGCTTTTGGTGTTAATTTTGGGAATTCTTTGCCTAGCCTTAGATCCCTCAATTTTCCCTATGTTAAGTCCATCATTTTTTTCTGAGTTAATTTTTATATGTGTGGAATGGACTTAGGTTGAGTTGTCTTTCTTTCTTTGTTTTTCTCTCTCTCTCTTCTTTCTTTCACCTATGGATGTCCAATTACTCTAACAGCAGTTGTTCAAGGCTAGCTTTCCCTCCATTGAATTAATTTTACACATTTGTCATTAATCAGTTTGGCATATTTGTGTGGGTCTATTACTGGATACTCTATTCTGTTCCATATGTCTTATGTAATTCTTTCTCTGCTAACACCACACAGTTTTGATAACTGAAGCTATATAATAAGCCTTCTGTTCTGATACTTCCTGCCCCTTTGTCACTCTTATTTTGCATATTTGTGCTTTCTCATTCTTTGATTAACTTTAGCTAGTGGTTATCCTATTTTGTTGATTTTGTTGAAAAATCCAGAATTTTTTTGATTTATTAGTTTAATCTACCTCATTAATTTCTACATCTTTCTTTTTCCTTCCTTGTGCTTTTATTGTTATTCTTCCTCTTCTGGGTTTTTGAGCTTGGCACTTAAAATTTTTAATTACTTCTTTTTTGGGTTGCCTGGGTGGCTCAGTCAGTTGAGCATCTGACTCTTGATTTCAGCTCAGGTCATGATCTTGGGGTCATGAGATTGAGCCCTATGTTGGGCTCCATGCTCAGTGGGGAGTCTGCTTGAGATTCTCTCTCTCCCTCTGCCCCTCTCCCTCTCTAAAATAAATGAATACAAATCTTAGAATAAAATTTTTAGTTCCTCCATTTTTATTGAAATAAGTGTTGAAGACTATGAATTTTTATCTGATTGCTGCTTTAAATATGTCCCATAAACTCTGATATGTCATGTTTTAATTATATATATACATTTTTTGGAATTTCTGTTATCTTAGTTTTAGCTTTTTTTAAATTAATTTCTAGTTTTATTATACCATGATCAGAAAATATTCTGTCATCTTTCTACTTTATGAAGCATTGATTATTTGTCACCTAATACGTGATCAATTCTTGTGGATATTCTATGTACTGTTAAGCACATTCTCTAATGTCAGATATATAAATATCTCTATATGACCTGCCTTATTGATTATGTGTTTAGGATTCTGTATCCTTACTTACTTTTTGGCTAACTGGTTTCTTTTGTGCTGAAAGTGGTATGTAAAAGTGTCCTGTATTAGCATGTTTCCATCTATATTTCCTTTCATTTTCTACAATTTCTACTTATAATTGTAGTTGTAGTCTTGCTTGGTGCATCAACATTCATTACTATTACATTTTTATTGTGAAGTGTGGGGGGATTTTTAGCATCAAAAAGTGTCTGTCAGAAGCTTTTTTCCTCCAGGTCGACTTACTCTACTTTGTCTGATATCAAGATTGTAATACTTGTTATTATTTCCATTTGCTTTGCTTATCTCTTTGTTTTTAGCCTTTCTGAATCCCTTTTTAAAAGTGCACCTCAGTGTACAACATGTAGTTGGATCTTGTTTTTTTAAGGCAAGTTGAAAATCAGTTTCTTTTCATAGGTGATTTAAGCCCATTCACAGTTATTTATATGTCCAATATTTATATGATTGATATACTTGGTCTTAACATTTTCATAATATTTTATATAATACTATGTATTATGTTCTATTGATTGTATATTTTGCTTTGCACAATGCATTTTCTTTGTTCAATTATTGAATTTCTTTTGATATTTAAGATGTTTTTATTTTCATTTGAATGGTCACCTTTGTCTTTACTGCCTTTTAAAAATTCCCTTAGTCCCCAGTAAACTTCTACAGTCTGGCTTGTCTTTTGCTGATGGGTCCTTTAACTCCCTGTACAACCACCATCGTGTACAATGTCCTACCCAGCCATCATGGAGCTTATTCTGTTTTTGTCTTCCTCTTGTTGCCTACCATTTTGAAGATTTTATTTATTTATTTATTTATTTATTTATTTATTTATTTATTTATTTGAGAGAGAGAGAGAGAGTATGCGCATGAGCAGGGGGAGGGGCAGAGGGAGAGGGAGAGAGAGAACCCCAAGCAGACTCCATGCAGAGCGTGGAGCCAGATGGAGGACTCGATCTCACAACCCTGAGATCACCACCTGAGCCAAAACCATGAGTCAGTCACTTAACCGACTGAGTGCCCCCAGGCGCCCCTGTCTACCATTTCATAGTTGCAGGACTTTGACCTAACATGTAACATCTCTATGTTATTCTTCTATCCTTACTCCCACATTTAGCTTAGATCTATAATTGCATATATTCAATGTTTCCCACATGTCCCTTTGCCAAACAGTCCCCCACTCATCTCCTCGGTAGATGGACTTAATTCTTTACTAGATTCCTTAAGAATGAGCTCGGAGGTACATTCCTCCCTCAATTCTTAAACGTTTAAGACTGTTTTTATAGCTCAGATTTTTGAAGATCTGCTTTGCTGGATCTAAACCCTTCAGTTCACAGCTTCTTTGTTTGACTTTCAGGAAAATGCTACTCCATCGCCGCCCTGCCCAGCCAAGGCTGCTTTTGAGCCATCTAGCGAGGGTTTGCCTACGTTTTTTTCCCTCCTCAGTTACTTGGTCTCTTGGTTTGCAGGCTGTGAGGATATCTCCTCAAATGCATCTTTGGGGTTTTTCATTCCATTTGCAGTGCTCTGTTTCAGTTTGTACTCCTGCTTTGTGGTTGTGTTCTTGGAGGACTTTTCATCAGCTGAAATATTTAGATTCTCGCTTTCATTTTCCTTCCTGTAGTAGCCTTTACATGGATGAGAACGCTCACACCTCTGCGTGGCGCAGGCCACTGGCTGGCGCGCGCCTCCTGTGATTTTTGGTTCAAGAGCCCCCTCTTCTGTCAGTGCAGCGTAGTGCAGTCTCTTGAACGGTTGGCTTCTGCGGCCACAGGTGGGCAGAGGTGAGGGCCGAGGTGTGCGCCCTTGGATTTATTTGATTATTATTTTTGCTTCGCGGATTCCCAAGTTGCACCTCCTGCTCTCCCCCTCCGCTGCAGCTTCCCGAGTGGTGCCCACCCCCTTCCTCGCCATCTCCTTCCCTTCCCGAGCTGCCTCTGGGGGGGAGGGGGCGGGCAGTGCCCACCGTGCAGCCGCTTCCCTCTGGTCAATGTTCTGGTCCCTCTGCACTCTTCTTCCATGTTTCTGCACTTTTGGTGTCCTTTCTCTTTCTTCGGGTAATTTTAATTTACTCCTAAGCCCTCTGTTCTCTACTTGGGGGTTGTGTGTGGTTTTATTGGTTCTTCTTGTTGACCTGGGTCGTTTTTGGAGCATGGGTTGGGAGATTGGGATTTTTGTGGCCACGGTTACCTTGGCTTCTGGGAAGACCCGTATGTAGCATTTAAGAGATGGTGCAGTTACCTCAATTTCGAGTGCAATGGGAGCCCGAGCCTGTTATCAACAGAGTATTTTCTCGTTAATTGTACACAAATGAATCTTGAGGACATGCTCAAAAAGTATGCTCTCTTAAGAAGGTGAAGCATCCCCCCCATAAGCTTATTTACACCCCATCAGTCGAGCCAGCCTGTTCTTGCAGATACTGCCGGTGAATATCAGGGAGCTAGTGGCCTCTGCGTTTAGGGGTCGGACTCAGGGAGACTTTGGTGGTGTGTCACATTGAAGGAACCACGGCCATTCTGTTGCCAGAGGTGAGTGTGAGCTGGTGGCCTTGATGTGTCCGTCTGTCGAGGAGAGACTGTTCGCCATCCAACCACGCTGTAACAGTGTTTTCATGCAAGGCCTAAAGCCCGGGTCTGATTCAGCTCTCCGTGGCTGGGGGCAGCAGCTCAATGCCTGTCAATGCAGAGGGGCCTAAGAATGTTTGTGGAAGGAATGAACTGAGTATCTTTGTTCTGAAAATAAACCACTTCTGAGTTATTATAGTAGAAAAACCCAGGCCTGCTCACAGGAGAGGAAAAGCTGGTGGTGGGGGGGGTCTGTTCTTGGGCCCCAGAGGAGCAATGGAGAGAGCTGGAGTGCTCTGGGAGGCTCCGTTCACGAGCCTACCTCTGAAGGGACTTCCCTGCGCTGCCAGGAGCAGGCTGGGCCACTGTCTTGCCCTCCCGTGAGCATGTGGATCCTGGCCTGCCCGTTTTCTCTCTGGATCGATACGCTTCTTCCTGGCACAGTGAGTGCTCCCAAGAGCACCCAGATCACTGGAAACAGTTTCTGCCTCCTCAGGGACTACTGATGGGTTTGGCCATTTGGGCGCCTCAGGATGCTGCCCCATCTTCTCTTCTTCTCAGTGGGTTCCAGAAAAGGGAGCCACCTCAGCTCCATGGCTTTGGACCCCTCCGTGGGAGGGACAGGTGTCTCAGAGAACCTCTCGGAAAGGACGTCACTTAAGTCTGAGCTGCCTTTTTAAAATGAGAGGTGGTGTGAAGCTGAGTTGGACAGAGAAGAAGGAATTCCTCTCCCTAAGGAGGTATCTGTGAATCAACAGACAGTGGGTCAGGTTCTGAGTTTGTGTTCCGGTGTCCAGACAGCCCCTTCTGCTCCCTCAAGTCCGATACCCCCATTTCCAACTTTGGGTGTCAACCCCGCAAACTCCCAGACAAGGGGGAACCAGTCAAGACCAGGAGACTATGTGTGGGGTGGGTCTCTGAGGAGTTGTTTCTGTCCTTAAGACCTCTACCTCTGCTTCCCCCGCCCTCAGACTGGACCAGCCTTCCTGTCTCACATCTTGCCAGCCGGCATCGGAGTGAGCCCTGGCCAGGAGCTCCTGCTGGGCCCGCCAGGCAGGAGAGCCCGAGGTGGGAGGCCCTGAATACGGGGCCAGCAGGTGGTGGCAGTATGGTTAATGAACGGAATGGTTTCCTCGGAATCCATCATGGAGAGTGTCAGAGGCAGCTCAGGAAGGTTCGACGCCATACGAGAAGCTGTAGGTGATGGAACAGGGTGACACTGTGGCTTTTTCTCCCGGAGTCTTATTTTTTATCTTTAGACAGAACTGTCGTTCATGGCATTTGTTGCTCACTCAGTCACTCACTCTCTCACACATTCACTATTACCATCTCCTACCTTGTACCCAGAACTGTGCCAGATGCTGAGGACCCAACATAGTGCTCAGAGTACTTGCCTTCAGGGAGCTTTGAAGAGCAGTACGGCCACTGTGACTTTTGGGGGTTCACAGTCTGTTAGCTTTTGAAGGAGGAAGCCCGTCCAGAATCAAACCTGTTCAAGTTTGCTAAACTGAAAAATGTGCAGGTTTCTTTGGCTATGGATTCTGCATTTCCATACGATGGAACAGCAGAGCCCTGGGTCCGCTGAACGGGGCCACCCATTCATGGTCGAGAGCATGGTCTTACATTTAGATCGAACGGGGTTTGATCCCAGCTCTGCTGCTCGTGGCTGTGGCATTGGGATCCCATGAACCACTAGGCTATGGTTTTCTCGTACGTAGTTTGGGAGTAATGATTCTTGCCTCAGTGGGAGGATTAAATAAGGTAGAGGAATTGGTGAGTTTTACCGCATGGTCAGGAAGGATGGTTATGGCTGTGTGCCCTCGGGGAGCCCCCGCCCGCCACACGCATGCACACCACAGTGCCTGCACACATACAACACGGGCTTTCCACAGCCCCGCCCTGGGAGGCAGCAGGGACTTTGCCTTTTGGAAGTCGTCTGAACTGCCGGCTCCCCAGATCGGGGTGGTAGCACTCTGACTCACTGCAATGGGTTATTGAACGGCTTTGCTGCCAGACACGACGTGCAGGGTTCTTATAATGTCAGTTAGATCTGGGAAATGGACCAGGCATGATTTCCAGCTCAATGAAACACTTCGGGGCCATCAGCTAAATAGATGATGCTTTTGAGAAAGTCCCTTGAGTGTCCTGTCAGACCGGCGCTGGGACCCTGGGAGGCGGGGCGCGGGGCTGGGCCAGCTCCTTGGGTGCTGCTAGCTGCGAGGGGCCTGCGGTTCCTGCCTCAGGTATCCTGTATGGGGAGCAGAGATCTGTCCTCTGCCCTGCTCGCTCTTCCTCTCCTTCCCATTCCCGTTCTCCCTCCCTGTGGCCTGAGACTCTGGCAACTACATAATATTATTTAGATAAGTCATAGTGCCTCCCTAGCCTGCTCCACTCCCCCTTGTGAAACAATGGCTGTGCATGGTGGGAGAGGAGGCTTGGGCTCTTGTGGCCTGGAGGGGGTCATGGATCCAGGGCCCTCCCTGGAGAGCCTCGACCCTTTGCTCTTTGCTGTGAGGATCCTGGCTGCCATCTCTGTGTTCTCTGCAGAGAAACTTTACAGATAACTCTTTCTTCATAGCACTGTCCCACACTGGGCAGGAAATGCCCGTTGGTCTTCCTGCATTATGGAGGAAGCTTGTGTTAGACCGGCTTCATGATCTTGGCTCCACCAAGTGCTGGTTCTGCAGTCATGCAGGCTTATCCTGTGGAGCCCAGTTTCCTTCCTTCCTTCCTCAAATGTGGTGTGAGGAGGCAATGTGATGCTTATGAGGTGTCCAGTACACTGCCTGGCACAGAAGAAGGGATCAGAAAATAGCAACTCACTTCCCATGCCAAATCTTTCCTTTTCCTTAAGACCTCAGAGCCATTTCCTTCTAGATCTTCTTCCCTTGCTGACCAATACCCTCATTCCTCCCTGCCCTTGCCAGCCACCTTCTCAGTACATTTTTTCATGGGTCACAGCTTAGACCTTTATCTTGTCTTTTCTTACCTATTCATCCATCCACCCACCCACCTACTCATCTACCAATTCATTTGTCTACCTATCCATCTACTCATCCTTCTACCCACCCACCCCCACCTATCTACCCTCTCATCTACCCAACTATCTACACATTCACCCATTCACCTATCCACCCATCTACCCATCCACCTATCCATCCACTCATCCATCCGTCCATCCATCCATCCATCCATCCACTCATCCACCTATTCACCTATCCCTCCCTCCCTCCCTCCCTCCCTCCCTCCCTCCCTCCCTTCCTTCCTTCTACTTATCCACCCATCTATCCACCCATCCACCTACCCAACCATCCATTATCCCCTCATCCATCCATCCACTCATCCACCTCT
>NW_023270447.1:89077273-89180997 GCF_011800145.1 Mirounga leonina | reverse complement strand
TTCCATCCATCCATCTATCCATCCATCCTTCCTTCCTTCTATCCACCCACCCATCCCCACCCATATACCCATTTATCCATCTATCCACCCATACACCCACCCATCCATCCATTATCCCCTCATCCATCCATCCATCCTCACATACATTCCTTGCTTCATTCATCCAGTGATTTATTGGTCATTTCCTCCATGTAGGTGCCAGGCTGTAGGGAGTGAAATGGATCAGTCTCTGCTGTCACTAAGCTTACAGTCCAGCAGAGGATAGAGACATGAAATAGGTGTCTGTGCATGCGTGTGCAGTGTGGGTACGGGAAATGGGAAAAGTAGGGAAATGGGAAAGTAAGGACTGTGTGGGAAATGCATAGAAGGGTGACCCTCCAGGGTCCAGCAGAGAAAGGAAGGCTTCATGAAGGAAGTGACTCTCCTTGACCATATATAAGCAACTTGAAGGCAGAGGTTGTGCTTTTTAGAGCCTTAGAAAAACAGCCACATTAATAGGCAGTTGATTGAGTGCCTGTTATTTATATGAGGTTACAAAGGGTTTTTAACTAGGGTTACAAAGAGGGATGGAAATGCAAAATAAATAGTAATGCAAGGTAATGGTTAATAGATGCTTGTTCACTGAATACACGGGTGAATGTGCCTTTACCAGCTTATATTTGCTAAGAAATGCTCCTAGCACATGTTAAATCTCTGACTCCCTGTGAATAAGAAGCTTAAGAAGGGCTCATCTGAGTTTTCACTTGATTCATGAATATGTAAGCAAGCTTGCTTTTAATCTCAAATTTTATTTTATTAGATGTATTTTAATTTATTTATTATATCTAAGTTTTTCATTTGGATCTATGAGAAATTTAATGAAAGCACCATCCCATCTTCTGTGTGATGGGTAGAGTGTAGATGAGGTGGTCCAGCAAGTGATGTCCTGGGTGCAAGACTCCTGAATAGCCAATGATAAGGGAGCTGCTGGGCTATTATGAGCAGAGAATAGTCCTAATTAAAATCACTACTGTGAATCATAAGCGTTTCTATGGTACCTTGACTTGTGCGACACCTTTACGTAAAGCCAGAGAGCTCAGACATTCTTGCAGCTCCCGGAGTGGGAGAGAAGCCGACTCCCTGCGAGGTAGGGCCATAGGTCTTGCCTGCCTCATTTTACAGCAAGAGAGGCTGCAGGTTTGGTTGGAAATGTAATAGCTGCTCAAGGTCAGGCTGCAAGCCAGTGGCTAAGGCGCTTGATGAGTTTTCCGAGGGATGGCCTACATTTGCACCAGTCTGCAGGCTCTCATTCCAGTTGGCAGGGGTACCACCATGGGGTGTCTCAGCTTCCAACCGGTGGGAAGAAGAGAAGCCAGCAGCTAGAGGATCCCAGTGTGTTCACACTCCCAATGAGGCCCATGGTAGAAACATTTTCCAAAATGATTTCCCACTTGCTAAAATTAATTTTTTTAAGGAAATCTGTATACTGGTTTATCTTTGGACATCATCATCATTTTGGATGGCAGCACAAAACTCTCAAGGTTTCCCGCCCTCCTCTTCTGCCTCTTGAGTGGGGTCCTGAGGCCCCATCGGCAGGTTGGAAGCATGGTGGGAAGGGTCCTCTCTCCTGGAGTCAGGTGATTGTCAAGGGTAAGGCTCTAGGACCAGTGAGGCACTGGCCAAGGCTCCCTTGGGGCTCTTGTGTGCGGATGTTTGGTGGATGCGTGTCCCCTGCTGGCCAGCTACTCAGTATCAGCTACTCTGTGTTGTTGGGACCGACTGATGGCACCCTGCCCACCACACTGCGGCTTCCTTTGCTGCCTGTCTACATGGGCTGCTGCTGTGATGAGCCCTGATTTATACCGTGTGCGTCGCCATCAGCCGTAGCCAGAGGAATGGCGTAAAGAACCTTGACCTGCCACAGTCCACAGGGAGGTTGGAGGAGAGTCTGGAAGTGTCAGGAAGGAGCCCAAGGGTGCCAGGTGAATGGGGCACCTCAGACTGGTGCAGCACTCACCAAGAGCCAAATCTTTGATTCCCCCTCAAAGGCCCTCCTCTTCCATCACCCTGTCCCCCCCCTACCAGCAGCTTCCCGAGAACTTCTCTGACCAGGAGTGGGAATTTGTTTTCTATGACACTGGATTTCTGGAGCTAGGAACTTCTCAGGAAGTCAGGTTGTGCAGAGGAGTGGCGAGGTTGGCACCGTATAACCGCGGAAGCTGCCAGGCGGCTGATAACTGTCTAGAGAAATGCAGACGATCCCCAGGACATTCAGCTCCATTTCTGGGGTTCATTTCTCTACTTGGGTCTCCTCTCCGGAAAAGGTCTCAATCAAATGTGCAGACTTTCAGTGGGCTCTGAGTCCTCTCCAGTAGAGAAGTCTGGGGTCCACTCTCCCCAAGGAAGGCTCTGTTCCCCACCTAGAAGGTGGCAGGGGAGCCCCCACCATTTTTGAGTGTGGCCCTCCCGCTCACCTCCTGATGGGATTTTGGGAATCCACCCCTTACAAATGTGAGGTTGCTTATATGCGGGACCAGTGTCCCTGGGGACTTTCTCCGCTTCCTAAAATAGGAGTTGTCATCCCCTATGATAAGGGGCACCATGAAGAGTGACCGAGAAAATCTAGTTGTTGCCTCTCGCTCCGAACGAGGACAGGAGCTACTGTTTGTTTCTCACCTGAGCCTAACCCCCGCTCCAGGAGTCCTTGGCCAGTGTCCTACGCATAGTGGGCTAAGGACACTTGCTGGCTGCTGGGGAAAAAGGGCCCAAGGCAGGAGCCCCAAGGTAGAACTTTGTGCCTCAAACCTGCCTTAAGGTCATCGCTGGGCTTTTTACCTCATCCTCTCAGCCACCTAGCTCCCCTGGCAGTACAACATCATTTTCTATCAAATGATGTGTCTGACATTTACCAAATTTTTATGTGACAATTTAGAAGGAACCAGTTGCATTAAACAGCCTTATTAATATTGCAGTAACATGATTAGGGGAACATCATGGTTGTTAGGCCATAGGGCCAGATTTATGAGCTCTGGGGAAAGGAGGCAAAGAGGTCTCTGTTGATCAAAACACCTTCAGCACAATCCACATTATAATGAATGAAAGTCAGAGACAAATCCCCCTGATAACAACTCAGCCCTGCACCGTGAGGGCAGTGCTGAGAGCACCTTGGAAAGTACGGATTATGCATTTCCATCTGGGGATGGCGCACAGCAGACTTGCTGCATTGTAGCATTAAGGGGTGTTAGGCTGCTTGGAAAGCCACCTCCGGCCAGGTCTGAGGTAGACCAGATGGACCCTTTCCAGTCACTCTGCTGGTGTTGGACTCTGAGCCTCTGTGAATGTTGTAACCGTCTTGTGGGGTGGGGTTGAGGGGCGGGCAGCATAGGGCAGGGGTCAAAATGTGTGCCTGGGGTAACACTTGTCTACACAGGGTGCCAGTGTCACCCAAAACTGCTCTGTGGCCTTGGGCAAATTGTCTAGGCTCTGGGAACCTGGGTGGCCTCCTCTGTGAAGAGGAATGATGGCATCACCTACTGCACAGGGTCACACTCTCATCCAGTGTCTGACACTTACTTCCTGGTTCCTACTGGGGTTTAAGGAGGACGTTACAGATCACTTCCGCTCGCAGGCCTAGTTAGGAACCCACTGGGGATATTTTGGCAAACCCACCATAGTTACTATGCCTTTTCAGGTCTATAGGAGACTCCAAATCAAAGGATGTGGCTCCTGCCTGGGGGTTTCCAGCCTTCCGGGGAGGCAGACATGTGGAACTCACTGGAATCAAACAAGGACCAATGCAGGGAGCGTCCAGATGGACGTGTTGTGCTATGGAAGGGCGGAGCCAGTAATATTTAATTCCGTGGAGGAAGGCAGCAATAGTGTAGCATTTGAGATAGGCTTTGAAGAACCCAACAGGATTTTGGCTTTGGCCAGGGGAGGAAGAAAGGGACTTTTAGGCTAGGATGATACCCTGCACAGTGACACAGAGGCCCGAGGATACACGTTTTGCAGGTGACCCACTGGGACTGGGTCCCTGCTGCGTAAGGCCATTTGTGGAAAAGGGCAGCAAAGCAAGCTGAGCCCAGTTAGTGGGAGGCTTTGGATGCCAGGCTAATGAACGCTTCATTCACAGGGCACTAACAGTGTGTGCTTGGGATTTGAAGGTCACCCTGGAGCAGGCATAGGGGGGCTGGTGAGGTTCTGTCCCAGGGTAGGCAACTCAGGGGAGTTGCATATGAGAGCAGGGGGTGGGGGACTCGGAGGTGGGTGTCAGTGATAGAACATCACCTCCCTGTTTATGTCCTGATCCTCCCATGGAAGCCTGGTGCTTGCAGAGTGCTTTACAAAGGTCTGCAGAGATTGGTGACATGTGACCTCTGCTCTCAAGGGGCCAGGAATGTAAAACTCAACCCTCGAGTGCCAGATGATGAGGCAGGGTCTACAGACTCTGGGGTGAGGGATGGGGGTCTGGAGGGTCTGGTGGGTAGGTGAAGACGGGGAGGGGAGAGGGGGCAGGTGTTTGGGCCTAGAGGGACACCAAGCCCATGCACAGATGGCAGGGAACAGCATAATATCCTTAAAAATTCAACTTTCCCATGACAGAGAGTTTTCTTTTTTTCTCTTACTATAAAACAGTACATGCTCATTGTAGACAAATTGGTAATACAGGTGGGCGGAAAAAACAAAACAAAACACAAAAAACAGGCCTTTGAAGCCCAATAGCTAAACATGGGTCAAGATGTGGGGCCTGGCATTCATTCTTGTCTTCATCCAAGCATTTCTTTTGCGGGCTTTGAGCTGGTTGGGGCCCAAAGCACGGCCCTCTGAGGCCTCGGTGAATAATTCCCAGGGGCCCTTCAGGTTCAGGGATGGGGCTTTGGTGGTGTTGGGGGCCACTGAGCCTGTGCAGCCACGTGGACGGCACCCACAGTGTGACCCCATGGAAGATTCCAGAGCTGGTGCTGGTGCCCAGAAGGAGGGTTCCCTCCCCCCAGCCTGGGGAAAGCACCACCTGGTACTCTTGTGGCCCCCAAGCCCTGCTTTGGAGGCAGCAGCTTCAGGACTCAAAGCCTCACTCTGGGCTTTGGTGGCAGAGACTTGCTAGAAAGCCAGACGAGCCCTTTCCAAGTAAAGGGAGGTTCTGGGAAGACGGAACGAGAGGGTTAGGGTCAGGGATGAGGGGTGGGGGGGAAGGAAGACGTTTTTGAGGGAACCTAGCAGCTTCTAGCTCTGGCCCCAGGCACTCGAGGCCACTTAGCATCCCTGTGTCCTCCCTGACGGCTTCTCTGGGCTGACCCCTCCTCCCCGCAGCCCTCCCCAGGCTGGCCGTTGCTTATGGAAAAGCTCCTTCCCTGCCTGTCTCCTGCCATCTGGAACATCTTCCTGAATCTCTCTGCCTCATCACCCTTCCATCTGCACCAAAGGTCATTTCTCTGATTCTGTTATTAATCCCGGCAGCGTTTACTGGGGTTTTTGGTCTTCCGTGTGGGAGAATATCGTTGTTCATGTCAAGATGGAGGTGACAGACGCAGGTCATGGCCTTGGATGGAGGTTATCACTCAGGCTTTTCTGCCGGGGAGCCTGAGCCTGAGAGACTGGGGAGAAAGTCATCATTTCTCGGCCCAGGTGAAGGGCAGCTCAGATGATTTCAGGATGTAACCCGCAGCCCCTGGGCTCCATGCCAGTTGGGCACAGAGACCTGGTGCCAGTGACTTCTCTGAGAGGCCAGGGCTATGACCGTCAAGGCCTGTCCCATGGGCAGACAGCATCTTCCCTTCTCGAAGGTCCCTCTCTGAGCTCAGAACGACTTGGCTCCATGCCTATTTGTGGTGGGAGCCTTCAGCAGCCAGAGGAAGAGGGACCTTTCAGTGCCTGGCACATGGCAGGCCAAAGAGAAGCCACCCTTGGGCCCCCAGGTAGCTGCATTCAGAATGAAGAGGCAGCTTGGGTCACGTGGCAAGGAGGGGCTCCCAACTTGGGTGCCCTGGAGTCCACTATGGACGGAGAGCCTCCCCAGGTGCCCCTCCCTGGGTGGGCCAGGCAGCCTCAGTGCAGCTGCTGGGGGGATCTGTGAAGGCAGATGGTGGGGTTGGGGTCGGGATGGGGCCAAAGCTGTGTGGGCCGGATCTGGAGACAAAGGGCGGGCAGGAGAGAGGAAGGAAGCAGGCAAGCTGGCTGGGTGGGGAGGCTCTCGGGCCTCCTGGGCCCCCCGGGCACTCATCACCTGTTCAGCTAGCACGAGGGTCATGTGAAGTTTTCGGTCAGAGTCAGTGTGTGACTGCCAGGTGATGAGATGGGGGTGGGGGGCAAAGGTAGCTTCCCCTCCGTATCTGACGGACTCTCCAGCTCGCAGCTCTGCGACCTTGAGGCACTTGTCCCCTGTGAGCCGCTGTCTGCTTCTCCACGGAATGGGAGCCATGGCAGCTGCCTGGTGGGCTTGTGCGGCTGAAAGGCGGGGCCTGCTGTGGCTCAGATGAGCCAACAGGGCCCCTGGCCTCACAGAGCCTACCGGAGCAGGGACAGCTCAGCCTGCTGAGCGTCTCAAGGGGTAGCCCACAGGGTGCGGGCAGGAGATGTGCTGGGGCCAGCACTGTGGGCAGACCCCCCCCCCCCCCCCGTGGTGGTGGTGGTGGGCCCCGCAAAGAGAGCAGGGCCCACTGAAGGACTCTGGGGCTGGGTGCTCCTTCCTGCTGGGCTGGAGTTGGCTGCCCTGCTGGGCGACACGGCACCTGCAGGGACGGTCTCCCCGGTTCCATCTGTGGCATCTGAGCCAGGGCCACCCCGGACCCCTGGGCACGGCTGTGCCTGTGCTGGACAAGGCAGTCAGCCTGGGCAGGCTGGCCCTGGGCTCCCACTGGCAGGACAAACCAGGCTTCGTCCTGGCTACTCTGCTTTGGAGCCAGAGGCGTGATTTACTCTAGAGAGTGTTTTTATGTTTGCCACTGAAGATTAAAAAAAAAAAGTTACTAGACAAAACAATTCTATTTTAATGCACAGCATTTCTATCTTGGGTTATTTTCTGTGTAGCACTTGCCTGTTACTAGTTTACTGATGGATTCCCTTGCTAGACTGTCAGCTCCCTGAGGACCAGGACAAGCCTGCCAGTAGGTCCCCAGGCCCGACAGCGGCACCTGGCACGGAGGGAGCCCCCAGAAGCGTGTGGAGAGCAGGAGAGACCAGCATTTGCGTGACCTCTTGGCATCTCCCTGGGACGTGGCCCTGCCCTATGTTTACACAGCTCCCCCTCGGCGGATCTTCTGTCTGCCCATCTTTCTCTTAATAGTTATGGATTATGGAAAAGAAGAACAAAGCCCATTAAGAGGTTCCCCTACATTTGATTTGAGGAAGTTTTCATCAGAACGGCTCCGTTTATTGGCCTTTAGCGTACAGCCTTATTCCCTTCTCTCAAAATGAATATTGCCTTGTCTCCTTGAGAAAAATTGATTTCACCCAGGAAGGAGAAGAGCAAACTCCCTCCTCCTGCTTTTCTTCTTCTTTTTTTTCCTCCCACTGAGACAGAATTTATCTCCTAGGTAGGTGGGGGGAAAAACAGGAATAATTGGACCAGAAGCTAATTCCCAGAGATTCATTGTCTCGAACGCTCCCACCAGAATGTGGGACGCTTTCCTTGAATTGCATGCTAATGATAAATGACAACTCTAACAGACCGTCACATTGAGATGTTTAGTCCTTCCTGCTAGGAGATGACACATTAATTTTCCCTCAGATTTACATTGGATTATTAATAAAATATCAGTGTTGGAATGTGACAAGTGAGGGTCTGTAGAAGTGCCAGGCTCTATTTAGGGGCACAGATTTTAGCCAAATGAGATGTCGGTGGGGTCAAACGTGACCCAGATGCTGGTGGCATTTGAAAGATCCTCTTTCCACTCCGCTGGGCTCAGGCTCCCATAACCTGGGCTGCACCAAGTAGCAGGGATAGAAGATTCTCTTTCCAGCAGGGATGAATCCAAAGAAAGGGGATGCCATATGTTCTTTCTCACTTTTTTCTTCTGCTCTGTCACTGACCAAACACTTTACGTGTAAGTGGCGCTTTCTGTTTGTTTTCAAGAAAAAAGAGAGGACATCGTTTGTTCCAGCCACTGAGTCGCTTGATGAACTCACTCATTTGACGAGCATTTGCAGAGTGTTTGCTGTTTACATGTTGCAATGGCAGGTGGAGGAGGCACAGAGACACCCAGTCTGGGTGAACCGGGCATGCCGGGTCTAAGTGATCACCCCACTTCTCTGCTCAAAACCCTTCAGTTGCTTCCCAGCCCTGCGAAGGTGAAGCTCAGAATTCTCAGAGGGGGTCGGGGGCTGGGGGCTGGGGGGGCAACCCCACTTGGCCCGACCTAGACAAAGCCTCCCTGTGTGTGCCTCGTGCTGCTTCTCCACTCTGTTCCCTGCAGTGGCGCCGATAGAGTTAATTTATGTTGTCTCAGGTCTTGTGTCACACTTGCTGGAACGTCCAGACTCCTCACTGTTCCTCCTTTGCCGCTGGTGCAGGTGCCCTACCTGGTTCATTTGTGTCTCTCATCACACTTGGAGCAAAATCCACGCTCCTCCAACCCCGGGCCTGCCCGGCTCTCTGGCCTCACCCTCTGCCTGCACACGCACCTGCTCTCTGCTCTCCAACCTGCTTCTCGGGCTGCTGGCCTTGCTGCTCTCTCCTTCCCTGGAGCCCTGGCCTTCACCTAGGGCCTGTTCAGATGCTGTGTCCCCGGGGGAGGTCTCCGGGCTGGCTGGCTTCCTTCTCCTCCTCCCACCCCGGCGGGCACAGGGCCGGTCTCTTCCTCCCGGATGGGACTGCAGGCTTTACACAAGCAGGGCTTGGGATGCTTCCGTCCACAACAGCACCTAGAGTGCCTTACGCAAATGCCTGGCCCATAATAGCTGCTCAATAAATATTAATTGAATAAATCACTGAATATCGTAATAGAATTTCAAGCGGAGTGCCCTGGGAGCTCTAGGAGAGGAACCATTAAGGAGTCCCTGCAGACTTGCTCTTGCCCATCTCTTCGTATGGGCAGTCTTTCCAGTGACCTCCAGCCTCCATTTAAAGGAACAAAACTGTGGTTAGCAGGCTGCATGTAGTGATCCTCAGGAAATACAGATTGGCTCCTGCCTCTGAGCGCCCGCAGCTTGAGCTGTCCCTCATCCTGCCTTCAGTCCTGCACAGAGGCGTCCTGGCCTGTGGATGGGAGAGTCTGGCGCCCACCCCCCAGAGGTCTCCCTGGCCTGGCCGTGTGGGCCGGGCTGTCCTTGGGGTACAGGGCGGTGTGCAGGAGTCGGGGTGCACACGGCACTCACTGCGGGGCAGCGCTGGTGCTGTCTCCACCTTTATCCAGAGAAGGAAAACAGGTGTTGCGAGACCCTCCACCGGGGGGCTTTTGGATCCTGGGGATCGCAGGCACTGACGGCTCGCAGCCGACGGGGGGCTTTTAGGCATCCGAATCTACCCAATCGTTTGTTTCCTGATAAGAAAGCCTCTTTTGCGATTTTCAATTTGCCCTTATTTTAATGAAAAGAAGCTGGGGTTGGACTGCCCAAGAAGGAGCTAATCAAATAAAGCAAATTGGTGTTACCTTCTCTTGGTCCCTATTATTTCTATGGCTCCAGCTGGAATTTATTATGAAAAGCAATTGGTTTTCATATCTGGCAGATAGCAGCCCCGGCCGGGCCTGACAGCCCTTTCCTCCCTATCATTCCATAAATAGCTCGCAGCGGCCAGACTGGGGTGGGCGGAGGGGGACATGGAATGCTCCCCACCAGCTTTCCCGCTCCTTGTCCCCCAAATCGTGAAGACCCTATAAACAAGTCAGAAGGAAACACCAGGTTGAAAGTTAATAAGCCAGCTCCTGTCCATGAGATTCGGGCTGTTGCTGTGTGGCTTCTCGGGGTTCTGTTTGGCAGCCTATCAACCTTGCTGCGCTCCAGCCATCAATTACTACTCTTGCTGGGTCTGTGTGCAAGGGAGATAAGCAGGGGAGACATTCCTTTTCCAGATTCTTTTCCTCTCTTTGCAACAAAAGGAAGAACTAAAGGAACAATTTAAATCAGGCTCAGATGATCCTTCCTTTATATGAAATGTTCTGCTGTGAGAGGGACCGTAGGCTCTGGAAGTGCCCCGGGTTGTTGCTACTAGAGAAGGAGAGAGGATACCTGGGGGATGTGCCAGGGATTTGTGGCAAGACGCCAGGAAAGGGTGTGGTGGGCTGGTTCACTGTTTCTGTCCTTACCAGCTATGTGACCTTGGGAAAGTTAATTACCTTCTCTGTGCCCTGAACCTTCTCATCTGTAAAACGAAGATAACAGTATTCGCCTACTTCAGTTGTCATGGGATTCACACGAGAAGTGGGTAGGAAGGGCTTTGCCTGCATCTGACATACTGTGAACGCTTGACAAGTGGCCGCTCTTGTTGTCATAGCAATTGTCATGCTGACTATTGACATTTTGGACTCGACCACGTACTTCTAATGGTACATTGAAATCAGGTCATTCTGTGTTGGAAAGATCAGAAAGAAAGGTGTGGGTACATGTGTGTAGGCTGCAGTGAAGAGTGGCATTTCTTATTCTCTAACTGCCCACCAGAATGGAGATGAGCCCTGGGCTCAGGACCAGCGTCCCCTGCTCTAGGACACACTTTGTGCCTTGTCACAGGAGCCTGTTTCACATTTGGGGTCAGGGCCTAGAGGCCATTGGAACTGCAAGAACTGCATTTCCCTCTACCCAGGTCCTTCTCTGTGCCTCATGGTGCGAGGGATGGGACCAAGGGCAATGAATAGAAGGGGAGGAGATATAGGGGGAACCTGCCCAGGTTTGGGTTCTAGCTGGAAAAGGGGACGTTCTGGAGAGGCTCACTGTTTAGAAGCCATCCAGACACTGTGTTGGGAGGCTTGCTATGAATGAGGACACCATCTGTTCTCCAAGGGAAGCCACAGGGTCATATATGAATTCAGCAGAACAATAGCCGATCAACCAGATCAGAGCTTTACTGCACAAAGTCTGCTGCCTCTAGGCCAGGCCAGGGGAAGGGGCCAATGAGAGACCCCAGGAAGCCCACGGATGCTGGGGGAGCAGGCTGGATCTCAGTTGTCTGCATGGAATTTAAGGTGGTTGTCAAGGTCCTGGAAATGATCTGTTAGTGACAGGGAAAGGGAGGTTCTAGGAGGAAGGATCATGGACCTGAGCTGTTTTGGGCACACTGATTTCTAAAGTTAGACTCAGGCTCAGGAGAGTATCCAGACCATTCCTTTTGTAGGATTAATCTAGCCTTGGCTGCAACCCCCAGTGGCTCCATAAATTCCTATTTAATATCCACACCCAAAACCTCTCAAGAACACCTCACTCCTCTGATCTTCAGTTACCAATTTTCTCCTATGTACCTAATTTGAAAAATCT
This sequence comes from Mirounga leonina, assembly GCF_011800145.1. Classification (NCBI taxonomy): domain Eukaryota; kingdom Metazoa; phylum Chordata; class Mammalia; order Carnivora; family Phocidae; genus Mirounga; species Mirounga leonina. Next base: position 89,169,615 of record NW_023270447.1, on the reverse strand, counting down.
GTTTTGCCTTAAAGTGGTGGGTGAGTGTGTGTGTGCCTCAGTGCTTATAGACAGATGGCCCTCTTCCGTGGGTAATGTTCCAGTTGTACCCTACAATATGCCATTTCATTACACCCGAAGTCTCACTATCATTGTCCCTGGTAGTGGAAACCTACAAAAAGGGGCCAAGTTTGTTATCATTATTCGTCATGAAGAACATGTATTACATGGTGGGTAGCACACTGGGCACCTTGCATGCATTATGTCTACTAAACAGAGAGATCAAATAATTTGTTCAAGGTCACACAGCTCATAAAGAGCTGAGCCAAGATTGTAACCTCGGGCTCACTTCAAATCCCATGATCATCTTTTTTTTTTAAACTTCTTATTATGGAAAATTTCCAACATCTATAAATATGGACAGGCTAGTGTAATAAACTCCTATGTACTTATCATTTACTTTCAACTATGGCCAACACATGGCCAGTCTTGTTTCATTCACATCCCCCACGCCTACCACCACACACATTGTTTTGAAACATATTTTAGACACTATACAATTTCATCAGCAAATGCTTCAGTATACAGTTCTAAAATATAAGGTCTCTTTTTAAAAAAACACTTCTGCACTACAATTATCACTCTTAAAAATTAATATTTCTAAATATCATTAAATATCCAATCACTGTTGAAGATTCCAATAGTTTCACAAATGCTATATATATATATATATATATATATATATATATATATACATACACACACACTTTTTTTTTTTTTAACAGAGTGTTTGTTTGCCTTAGTATCCAAGTAAGTCACATTGTGACTGGTTGACACATCTTTTGTCTTTTTTATCTATATATTTCTACGCTAGCATTCCCTTTTTTTTTTTTTAAAGATTTTATTTATTTATTTGACAGAGAGAGACACAGTGAGAAAGGGAACACAAGCAGGGGGAGTGGGAGAAGGAGAAGCAGGCTTCCCACTGAGCAGGGAGCCCAATGTGGGGCTCGATCCCAGGACCCTGGGATCATGACCTGAGCCGAAGGCAGACGCTTAATGACTGAGCCACCCAGGCGCCCCTACTCTAGCATTCTCTTATTCTCTTTTTTCACTCAATTTTTTTGAAGAATCCAGGTCATTTGTCCTGTAGAGCTTCCCACAATCTGGATTTTGCTGACTATATCCCTATGGTGTCGTTTACCATGTTCTTCTGTCCTCTGTGAATCTTATAAAGTGGTAGATCAAGAGGTCTGAATAATTTCAAACTAAAATTGTTTTTCCTACAACAAAATGTTCTATCAGGGACACATCCTGTCTGGTCTCTCTTTTGTGATGTTAGTCACTGTTGATGATTCATTAATTATTAGGGGTTGCAAAATGGTGACATTTTAATTGTCACTTTTTCATTTATTGGCGGGAATACTTTTACAGAGAAAGTCCTCTTTTTTGTGATTTGTTAACTCAAAGGAACAGTTGGTACAGGAAAGGTAAGATAAATGCCTAATTCTTCCTCCTAATCCTTTTTTAGTTTTCAAAATAATGTATCGGTTCACTAGCCTCCTCCAACAATGATCACTTAGTTTTCTTATTTACATGCTTTAGTTTCATTATGAACTTATGGATTTAAATATATTTAATGTGTTTTAACCCAAAGCAATTGCTATTATTACTGGTGCTCAAATGGGCCCATTTTTGGAGCCTCTTCAAGTTGGTTCCTGAGTCCTTTTTATATGATTTAAAATCTTTGGGGCGCCTGGGTGGCTCAGTTGGTTAAGCGACTGCCTTCGGCTCAGGTCATGATCCTGGAGTCCCGGGATCGAGTCCCACATCGGGCTCCCTGCTCGGCAGGGAGTCTGCTTCTCCCTCTGACCCTCCTCCCTCTCATGCTCTCTGTCTCTCATTCTCTCTCTCTCAAACAAATAAATAAAATCTTTAAAAAAAAAAATCTTTGACACAGCTCACATCATACTTAATTGTGAAACTGAGTGTTTTCCCTCTAAGATGAGGAGCAAGACAAGGGTGTTTATTCTCACCATTTCTATTCAACGTTGTACTGGCAGTTCTAGCCAGTGCAATAAGGCAAGAAAAAGAAAAGGCATCTAGAATGGAAAAGAAGAAGTAAAACTCCATAGGTGACTTGATTATAAATGTAAAAGACCCTAAAGAATCTGCAAAAAAATTTTACTGGAACTAATAAATGAGTTTAGCAAAGTCATAGAATACAAGATCAATATGCAAAAATCAAATTGTGTATCTATCTATAAGTGGAAATGTGGGAATGAGCAATCCAAAAAGGAAATTTAAAGTAAACAATTCCAGTGCTCACTTTAGCAGCACATATACTAAAATTGGAATGATACAGAGAAGATCAGCATAGCGTCTACACAAGGATCACACACAAATTCATAAAGTGTTCCATAGTTAAAAAATAAAAAATAAACAGTTCCATTCACAGTAGCATCAAAAGGGATAAAGTACTTAGATAAATTTAATTTGTAAAGTATAAAACCTGTACTACAAAGTCTTACTGAGAGAAATTAAAGATTTACACAAACGGAGAAGTACTCCATGTTCTGTGATTGGAAGTGATTAGAAGATTCAATATTGTTAAGGTGGCAGTTCTTTCCAAATTGACTTTTAGACTCACTGCAACCTCTATAAAAATCCCAGCAGGAATTTTTGTTGTTGCAGAAATTGTCAAACTTACCTTAAAAGTTTCTACAGGAATACAAAGGACCTAGAATAGCCAAAACAATTTTGAAAAGTAAGAGCAAGGTTGGAGGACATATAGTCCCTGACTTCAAAACTTACTACAGAGCTGCAGCAATTGAGACAGTATAGTACTGGCATGAGGATGGAAAACAGAGCCAAGTATGAAGTCTAGAAATAAAGTCTTATGTTTATGGTCAATTCATTTTCATCAAACATGCAAGTGTAATTCAGTGGGGGAAAGGATAGCCTCTTTTTTTTTTTTTTTTAAACAGAAACAAAAACAAAAACAAATGGTGCTGGAATAATTGGATGTCCATGTGCCAAAAATCAGCTTAGGCCCTTACCTCACACCGTACACAAAAGTTAACTCAAAATGCATCATAGACTTAAATGTAAAAGCTAAAACTCTAAAGCTAGGAAGAAAACACAAGAGAAGATTTTTGTGACCTCAGGTTAGGAAAAAGAAATCCTAGATATGATATTGAAAGCATGATTCATAAAAGAAAAAAGTCAATAAATTGGAATTTTACCAAAGTTAAAAACTTTTGCTCTTTAAAAGAAACCCATAAAGAACAGGAAAAGTCATGGACTGGGACAAAACATTTGCAAATCCAGTATCTGATAAAGGACTTCTATCTAGATTTTATTGAAAAAGCTCTTACAACTCAAAAAGAAGAACACAACTCAATTAAAAATGGGCAAAAGATTCACATAGATGTTTCACTAAGGAACTTCTATGAATGGCTAATGAGGACATGGAAAGATGCTCAGCACCATTAATCATTAGGGAGATGCAAATGAAAACACTGCTACACACCCAGGAGGATGGCCGTAATCCAAGAGACAAGACAATGTCAAATGCTGGGAAGGTTGTGGAGATGTTGGAATCCTTTCATTTCTAGTCGGAAAGTAAAATGGCGCTGCCCTGTTGGAATACAGTCTGGCAGTTTTATATTTATGTTCTCCGATGTATCTTTCACCTGTTGTTGCTGGGTTTTTAATCATGCTTAGGAAATTTTCTCCACTTTCACGTTATAGAGAAATTTACCTATATTTTCTCCTCTAGTAGTGTGATTTTATTTACTACGTTTAAATCTCTGGTCCATTTGAAATTCATGCTGCTGTACAGTGTGAGGGATAGATCCAATTTTATCTTTTTCCATGTGCCAATATCATTATTAAAAAGTCAGTCCCCTTCCCTCACTGACTTGCAATGTCTCCTTTAGTGTATACTAAATTTGCATATGCAAGTGGGAATATTTCTGGATCTCCTATTCTGTTCCCTTGGTCTTTCTATGTATTCATATATCAGTTCCATACTTTTGAATAGGACGTGTTAATGACTGGTAGGGCTAGCCTCTACACCTCGGTCCTCTTTATTAAAGGTTTTTCTGACTATCACTGGTGTTTTTTCCTTCCCAATAAATTTTATAATAAAATTCTCTAGATCCAGCAAAAAATCCTGATGGGATTCTTGTCATTACCTTTTATTTATAAATTAATTTTGGGAAGATTGACATTTTTATGATCTTCGCTCTTCCTAATCAAGAACATGTTATGGTTTTGCATTTATTGAAACCTAATTTGTCCTGTAGACTTTTATAGTTTTTCTCCTCAGGTTTTAGGAATTTCTTATTAAATTTATGCCTAAGTATTTAATTTTCTTTTTCTCTATAGCATTTAGTGTATTATGTAAGTCATACAGTATATATATGATGGAGTCCTCATCATTCCTTCTGTTTTATGTGTGTGTGTGTGCATGTGTGAGCATGCGCATATCACACACACACACACACACACACACACAAACTATTGATTATGTATCTTAATTTTATACCTGCCTGTTTACTTTTAGAATTTGCAGTAGTTTTTCCATTGATCCCATGATCTTTTTACCGTATTGCATGAGTGTTACTGGTTTTGCCAGCCATTAGTTTCTCAGATTAAAAGGTTATTTGGCTAGAAGCCTCCCTCATTAGAATGAAGTCCCTGTTTTCCATCGTTTTCCCTTGATATTCCTCTCTCTGCTGCAGTGGAGGACTCAGATTGTTTCCTGAGGCTCTCTTAGACTGTCAGCTTTAGTCTGGGCTTCCCCCAGGAGATCCTGAGATGAAGACTTGCATACAAGCAGTTTATTTGAGAGGTGGTCCCAGGAAACACCAGCAGGGGTCATGAACGTGAGAAAGGAGGGAGAGGAATACAAATAAAAGGCTCTTATCTAGCAGGTCTCCACTTGAGCAACTGGAACGTAGACTCTGGAAGACCATATAGAGCCCCCAGAGTCATCCTAAGCATGGGGTGAAGACGCCTGGGATTGCCCCAGAGTTATCCCAATTGTGAGGTGAGGAAGCCAGGACTTGCTGGGTGCGGGGTGCTTTCAGGGCCTTAAAGATCGCCCAGCCAGTAGAGCAACCAGGACTGGCCCCACAGTCTATGCTAACCCAGTAGACTTTGAGGGAGGCTCTGGAGTCACACTGACTCCGACTGAATCCTGCTCAGATGCTTTCTGGCTACAAAGGCTTGGTTCCCTCATCTGTATGTTGGCAATGATATTACCTCATGGAGTTGCTGTGAGGATGTGGACACTGTGGACAAAGACACAGAGATGTACCTATGGATGTCGATGTGATGTAGGTCGGGTGTCGACATCGAGACACACAGTGGATGCAGATGAAGCTAGAGGCACAGGCAGATCTAGACACAGATGCCAGTGTAGACATACACATGGAGGTAGACAGAGACACAGGTACAGATGTGGGCGTAGGCACGCGTGTGGCCTGCTCCTCCCATGCCAGGCCCTCGCTGGGACTGGGGATCAGTAAGCAGCAGGACTTCCATGCCTCCGACTTGACTCTGTCCTCAACTCTATCCCCATTTCCCTGCTCTTCTCAGGTGTGTGCCTTTTATGCTGTCATGAGATGTACTCAAGCCCTCCCCTGACTGGCCCACCCCTCCCTCTTCTCCTGGACCCCTTCCCACCAGCTTGCTCCAGATTATCTTCTGGGGCGGCAGTTCAGCCTCGTTTTCTTCCAGCTGTGGGGCCCCTCTGTAGTCTGGTTTTCTCTTTGCCATTCTTAGGACCTGAGAACTGTGGAGGGAGGGACGTTCCCCATCACACAGAGCAGAGGCAAGTTCTAATAAAATCAGAGTGCTGGATTAAACATGATTAGGTTGCTCATTATTGCAGGTTGAAGTGAAGATTCCATTTATTAAGGCCATTTAAGGTGGACACTTAGGTTCCCTGTGGGATTGTGTCCATCTCAAAGTGTCAGGTGACAGGGCCATTCTCAGGTTCTCAGAATGCAAAGGGCAGGTAACTGGAGGAAGATGGGTTTCCTTAGGTGGGTGTAGCTGTGGGTTCTGACTGTGGACATTGACAGTATTTTGGGACGTTCATGATTGGGTCATACCAGTCATGATCTTGGGACAGTTGGCCTGAATACACTGCTGAGGTTCACTGACCATGTTTATTTTTTAATTTTTAAAAATATTTTATTTATTTATTTGACAGAGAGAGAGAGAGCACAAGCAAGGGGGAGTGGCAGACAGAGGGAGGGGGAGAAGCAGGCTCCCTGCTGAGAAGGAGCCCAACGTGGGGCTCGATCCCAGGACCCTGGGATCATGACTTGAGCCGAAAACAGATACTTAACCAACTGAGCCTCTCAGGTGTCCCACTGACCGTGTTTAGAAAGGGAGGGAGGATGGAGCAGATCTATGTGAAGCCTTTTCGCTCACAAGCAGCTGGATTGGATTGATGTTGCAACAGACTAGTCCCCCCAAGGGGGGTCCCTGCAACACTCTCATGGATGTCTTCATTCCTGTGTGGAGGGAGCGAGACGAATGCAGAACCTGTCGATTTGATCAGATGCATTCCTTTGCTTACTCCTGAAGCAACGGCCCTGAACACCGTAGTTGGACATTGCGCTCTCCCAAGGGTACAAACTTAGGGGGTATAGCTCAGTGGTAGATCATTTGACTGCAAGGGTACGAACCTAGAGGAGGGCTGAAGTGGAAAGAGGCAGGCACAGCTGGCCCATGTTCAAGCTTACTTGCCATTTAGAAATGGAAGAATACTGTAAGGTTTTCAGTGCAGACTTGTAAGTAAGTGCGAGACAGACGGTCAGGTGACAGCATTGTGACAAGTGTGTGAAGCCATTTCCCAATTGTTTTAGTCGGCCAGACTTAGGGAGGAAACCAGCACTGACACAAACCAATTGCACCATGATCGGCAAACAATGAAGTGTTGGGAGTCACTGTTGAAAGTCTATAATTTCCAATGGAATTGCTGTTGGGTCATCAGCTTGCTACCAAAGGACACAGCTGGCTGGGTGGGAATGGCAATTAGCCACTGTTACCCCAGTGTGACATTTTTCCCCTATAGACGATGGAAAAGTAAGACCTCCCCTGGCCAGTGTTGGGTGCCTGCTTGTGAAATGCCCCCTCGTCCAGGGGAAGGGGACATTGGGGTGGGAGCTCTTGCCCCGGGCCACGGGGAAGTTTGGCTGGCCTGACCCTTACCTCCGCTGTAGCAGAGACACAGAAGCCCACTGGCCCTGGAAGAAACCACCTCCTTTGCCTGGTTTGTGTAAAGAGCCCTTGCGCCACGGCTGGGAGTGAGACGTGCCTGGGCTGGTCTCCTGGGTGCACAGACTCATCCGTGCCCCTTCCTCTGGGTTGGGGTTTCACTCTCAGAGGGACGCGGAGCTGGCCATGGGGCGTGAACTGTGTGCTGTGAGCCTTCAGGGAATTTGCAGGCTTCCTTGAAGGCTGGGGGTGCCCACCCCTGCGCAGCTTCATTCTGGAAGTGGCTCACCATGGATGTGCTGCTGGAGTTTAGTTCTTTCTCTTTTTGGTGTTTCCAAGCCACAGTATGTGCCCGCTGTGGCTGCGGAGTGCAGGTGAACATCCTCTGCTCTCTGGGGTTGGGGCATGACTTCTTTTAGGAAAAGTCAGGGTTCTTTTGGTTCGTTCTTTTTGAATGGCACTAGAGCGACCGTCCACTCTCAGCATTTAGCAAGTGGGCAGTGAACTATTTTCCTAAGGTCAGGGTGGTTGTGGACCAAATAGACAAATTTACTGGGCAGGGCTGAGCCTTCCCACAGCTGAAGCCCAAATGTGAAAGAATCAGGTACTTAGCTGGCTTGAGAAGAAGGGTTGTAGATATTCCTCCGAATCTTGCAGTGATCTAAATGTGGGCAACGAATCAAGAGCCTGGACGACTAGTCCTTCCATTGGTCTGTTCTTAACATAGTCATCTAGAGTCCGCGTTCAACTTATTTATTTCCTAATGCTGGGTGATGGATTAAAAGATGTGTAGAAAATCTTTCTACAAGAGATAAGATATTGCAGCCTGCCACAACACCCCCGGCTCTTTTTGCTTTCTCTTGCTGTTTTTTCTACTTTTCAGTGCAGAGCTCAGGCCCCCACATCATATATCTTGATTAGGTGGTGGATATTACTAAGGGGATGTTTTTTAAGCCTATCATTGACACATTTAATTCATTAGGTACCAAATCCACAAACAAATTTTGGCTGGCCATAAAACATGGTTAATCCAGGGAGCTGCAGTAAAAGGTGAAAAATTATGTCCCAGCAAATGTGGAATATTGCTTTTCTGTAGAGACTTTTACGGTCTACGACATCTTTCTTCATAAATTTGTCTTTTGCTTGGTTCTCTTGGTAACTTAACCATTTATTGCTTCCAGACCACAGAATGGCTCAATGATCCTCTACAACAGGAAGAAAGTGAAGTACAGGAAGGATGGGTATTGCTGGAAAAAGAGGAAAGACGGGAAGACGACCAGAGAGGACCACATGAAGCTGAAGGTCCAGGGAGTGGAGGTAAAGGGCAGAAAGACTCTCTTGTTCCCCAAATGTTGTCTCTGGGCTGCAATGACATGGAATTGCTTTGGAGTAATTTACTGCCAGTCACCTCTGTCAAAAATATTTTTTGTTTGCCAAGACCCCGTTTGCTGTTTTGCTTTGTTTTCTGCTTTCTTAGCCAACAGTCTCCATTTAAGTTTTCCATGAAGGCCAGATTTAGCTAAAGTGCTCCTGTTTCTCGGGAGTCCTTGGTGTGTAGACTGGGATTTGCAAGGTTCCTGTAGAATCCTGTGTTGTATGTGTCACGGAGGAGCCTGCAGGGACGAGGGAGGAGGGACCCACCTGAGGTCTCCCTCTCTAGGTGGCCTGGACCTACCTCTGTTGAGTGGGACCCTTGGGAGCTGGTGATCTCCAACCAGAGCCTGGCTTGTCTCCCTCTACTGACGGCCTCTCTGTTTCCCTCTGGGTGTTCTGACCTTAGGGAGCTCGAAGGTGTTAAAGATAATGAGATGGGATCGCAGGGCATGCGGGATTCTTGCGGCTGGGGTGGAGGTGGGTGCTGCAGGACAAGTCTTGGGATCTGTGCAAACTTCGGTTTGGGTCCTGGGGGAAGACGGGGTGCAGGCTGGTTTCTTTGCCGTTGTTGTCACACCACAGGCTCTCACTCTTGGGCAGCTGTGGAGACATTCTCCTGGGGTCCCTTCCTTGTTTGAGGGCCTGAGCCACGTGCCACAGTGGTAGAGGGAGAGGGTGTGAATCGTGGCACATTCTTGGCCTGCTAGTTAGCGAGCACCCACTTCTCTGCACTGCTTGCTGATCCTTGTAAAGGATCTTCCCTGTAGGTACGGTGCTGCGTCAGGCCAGGAGCTGAGAAGCTGGCCTGGGATCCAGCTGGTATTTCATACTGGTGAAAGCGAGGGATCCTGGAGGCCACTGGTGTGTTGTGTCCCCCAGGCTGCCGGGATTGATCACTTGGACCATAAGCCCACTTGACTTCCATGGCTCCCACTCCAGGCTGACGTTCTTTGTGACGCACTTCGTCATTATGACTTTTTCTATATTAATCATGCGCTTTTATGGCTGTTAAAAATAGCATCCAGTGGCTTTTATTATATTACCCCACAGAGAGAGATAACTTTTGTTTTTTTTTAAACACCCAGTAACAATGCTTTATGATGTTGAACAAAGAAAAGCCCCGACACGAGAAATTCTGCTTCTGTATGTTCTCTCGCGTTCTGTTATTTGCACAGCGTGCTTTCGTCAGCTGGTGAGACATGAAAATGCAGATCGCCCTGAACGTGTTGGACCTAGCTCTAGGACGGTGACTGGTGATTTTGCCAGCTGCCCAGCCATAGCTGCGGGGGGCCCCGAGGGCACAGGAGCTTGGAGGGATGGGGGGGCACGGAGCAGAGTGGGCGGGACCCACGCGGGGCTCTTGCTGGGACTTGCAGGGTCTGCGGGAGCTCACTCCAAAGCTGCACAGACGGTCCCTGTGCCCGCAGGTCTCTGGCAGGCCTCGTCCTCGGTCATACGTAGGTCAGGAACTTCGGTCATCCGAGTGGCAGGGTGGAACTCTCCCCCAGCAGCAGCTCAGAAGCCCAGGGCCAAAAAAAGCCAGTGTTCATTTTCTTCCTTCACGTGATAAATTAGAATTGTCACTGGATGGAACCAGAATGACGTGTGGTTATTTTTAGGCCATGTTTGTGTTTGGAGTTCTTTGCGGCTCGCACTTAACAGTCTCCCTTGCAGACCCCCGTATGGGGGATGTTGGGACCCTTGGGACCCAGGGGAAGGAAAGGGGCTGGACAGCAAGGGGTCTCTGTGATTTGCTGAGCATAAGTGGCTGTGGGGAGTGGGAACAGGAGAGGGACTGAGAGACCCTTGGTCGGCCACACAAGGGGCCTGCTTTCCGGTTCTTCGAGAGGGAGGCCAGGGCCACCTCGGGCGGGCAAGTGTGGTGGCTGCTTCCACGGAGCTCAGGGACTTGTTCCCCTGAGTAAGTCAGTGAGCACTGACTGTGTCCACTGCTCTATAGTATTCCACCATGGAAGCATTTGAGCCACTCCCTAGTCAGCGGACTTTTAGATTCTGTCCAGCAATTCAACATTACAGTGCTTCAGGAAACAGGCTTGTCCACGTGTGCAGCCCGGATCTGCTGGAACGGCTGGGCACAAGGTCTGAGCATCTTGCATTTTACTGGACATTGCAAATGGCTGTGCTAATTACATGCCCAGCAGCACTGAGAATTACTGTCTCTTCCCTACCCTCTTGTACACTGATGGATGATAGATGGTACCCCGTTCAATTTGAACTGGGCTTTTCTTAGTTATTTGTGGGGATGAGCACATCATGTTAGTGAAAGTCCTTTGTGGTGGGTTGTCTACCACGGGCATAATTTTAAAACAGCTCCAAAGAAAGACATCTTTGGCAAGAACATCCCTGCATCTCACTGGGCATTTCCTGCATTTGCTCTGATCTGGACTGGTGGCTGGGAAGCCCAGAGGTCATCCGGGGACAGGGGGCAGGTGGTTCTTTCCACCTGGGAAATGGCCATGTGGACATATACGGAGTTTTGCATCTCATGGGAGGAGGCTTCCCCCTGGGAACGCCGATTCCTCCTTCAGTGGCTGCAATCAGGTGGTTCCCGTCGACTCAGTACGTCCAGACCCTGCACCTACAGCAGAGGGTGGCAGACGGTCCTGCACAGGGTCTCAGAGCTGTGATTTTTCTACCACCTGAGCTGGTTTCCTCAGTTCAAGGGCATGATAAACTTATTCGGATCTACCGTTTAACATATCACTTGCTATAAGCCTTCCCTCAGGCCAGGAAAACTTCCAGCCCTGTCCATGGAACTGCTCAGCAGTCCACCTTCTTTTGTTCTCCGAGGCTGGGGCCCTAGGAACACACGGCAGCTCAAAAGCACATTGATTTTCTCAGCCAGGCACAGGATGGGGGCAGCCGCTTTTGAAGCTGACGAGCTGTTAAGTCCACGATTAGTTGTCTTGTCTGTAAGCCATGGAGAAGCTAGCTCGATAAGGTTTCCAGGGACGACAAAGGTTGGCAGGGAGGAAAAAGAAGGTGGTTGTGATGTCAACGTTTCATGAGATGAAATCGCAGCAGGCCTGAGGTTGGCCCTGCTCCCCAGGTAGATTCGTGCCTGCTTCTCTAGAGCCTTGATGGGGGTAGGAGCTCTGGGGGGAGGAGAGTCCCTGAGAGCAGAGGGGCAGATCTGAAGTGTCCCTGTGCCTCCGGGATTGCCACACCCTGGGTTAGGTGAGCTGGGTGAAGTCTTTGGGCCAAGCCGGAAGAGTTCACATACTTTTCAAGTTCACGGAGCTGTTCTCTGGCCCCAGAAGCTTATGGCGCTGTCCTCTGCCCCGTCACCACACCTCTCTCCTGAGAGTGCCGGCTATTTCAGAACCTAGGCCAGCACTTGGCTGTCTACCTCCTGACCCCTCTGCTGCCAGGTTCCCACAACAGGCAGGAGCCCCGCACTTAGTAGAGCAGTGGCCGCTGGCTTATGAATCCCCTGTCTACATACCAGCTCTACTATCTCATTCAACCCTCATCGAAACATCCATGTGAAGTACCTATTCTTATACCCATCTCATAGATGAAAAGGTGGAGCCCCAGGTAGGGTTTCTCCCACCCCCTGTCCTGCCACAAATCAGCGTGGGGCCGGGCCTTGAGCCGAGGTTCGCCTGGTTGGACAGCAAAAGCACTTGCCTGACGCCCATTGCTCCCGGGAGTTCTGGAGGGGTCTGTGGTGTTTTCAGATCTAGTTGGCACACACCCTCCATCCATCAGCCAGCTGTCAAATGCCTTCCATCCACCATACTGTGATAGGTATTGAAGATGCAGCGACCCATTCTCACAGGGGGACAAAAAATTCAAGCCCGCAGCTCCAACGTCAGGTCAGGAGGAATGTGCTGGAGGAACTGCACGTCCTCGCGCGGACGTTGTCACATAGGATGCATCCCTCAGGCAGACTCAGACGCAAAGAAGTGGCATAAACACAGGGACTGGTGGGAGCGAGAAAGCAGCAGGTAGGGGTGGGACACGGCGATCAGCAGTGACAGAGTCTGTCGAAACATAGCTAACGTGGTTTAAAGCAACAGGTGGTCAGAATTGCACCGTGTCGGAACCTCTCCCAGCCCCACGCAGACCAGATGTTCGCCTCCCAGGGATGAGCCCTTCTCTCCTCTCATCATAAGGCATGCCTCGCCACAGATGTCCTGCTTTGGGAGCCAGTGGGTGGTCATGGTACAGAGGCTGTTGGCTCACTTGTAGGCAGCATGGACAGAGACATCCTTCCCCACCGAGCCCGTGCTGTGGTGGATAGGAACCCCCGGCCTGGGGCCATCTGCCTGGCAGAAATAGCAGGCATCACCTCTGATTGGAATTTGTAGCAGCGAAGAGAAAGTTTAGTTTTGCTGACCTGTTTGTACTGCCTCAAAGAATGAAGAGTCGCTTTGACTTCTTGACCAACTGCCTGGAAGCCCGAAGCCTGTTGTGAGCCCAGCGGCGGCAGTAATAAGGTTATGTTTTTGGACTCAGCCTCATTAGAAGTGATGTTCTTTATTTGGACACTTAGGCCACGTATTAAAAAGGAAAAAAAAAAAAAGCACCTCTTTCAAAAGTAGGAATGATATTGTAGTTACTGCATTAGGAATTAACAGGGCATGAAGTAACTGTCTGCCTCGTGGTGATGCTAGATCATTCCAGCTCTGCTTGCAGCCGTAAGATAAATAGGTATCTTGCTTGCAACTGATGGAGTCTATTTAAAATAGGCAGCCACAAACATGTATGGTGCCCAAATCAAGTTTGGAAAATAGCTAGGAAGAGATAAGGAGGAGGTAAGGTGGCCGAGCAGCTGAAGCTCACGGAGGGGCACGTGAGTCTGCATGTTGCCCCCATGTGCTTTTGAATAGAACGACTACTTCTTGCTTCTCGTAGATGCTAATGTGGCTCCGGTCCGTGGTGTTTGATCTCCCTCCATTCCCCTCCAGACACGCCACGCACCCACCGGTCTCTACCGCGTGGCCCTCCTTGTTCCCAACCGGTGTTCTCCCACATCCCCATCGAGATTTCTGAAGCTTCCGGGGCATCTTCCCTGGCCTTCTCCAGCGGGAAGTAATCATGCCCTCCCTTTCATTTCCATAGCCCTCCATCCGTACCTTTTTTCAGGAAGTGTTCTCTTGGACTCGACACTACCCTGTCCAGTTCAATAAACATATATTAAGTACCTAGTATTTTCTGGATACAGGAAAGTCTGTATCTGGTATCGAGGCGCTAGATGGCCTATTAAGGGAAGAATAGAGGAGGCAGGTAAGACGCAGCATCATGCTTGAAAAACTTACAGAAATACAAAAGAGGACATTTCAATGAGATGTGGTAACTATCCCCAGAGGCTTTGGAGTGTTGGAATGAGCTTGTTTCCCCTCTCGGAGGACGGCGTCTGGACTGGTCACCCGCAGGCCCTTGCTCTGAGCAGTGGCATCTGCTGAGTGACCGGCTGCTTTCACAGGCACCCCCTCATCTGAGCCCCCTGCCCCACCCCTGCCGTTGAGTCGTGTGAGTCAGACATGTTTATCCCCATGGGGATTTGAACTCGGGTCTTTGGTTTCTGATCCTGCTGCCTCCGCGCTGGTGGCTGAGGTGCTCTGGTCTCATGATGCCTCCAGTGGAGCGAGCCGGCCTGTTCAGCGGCCCCTCAGAGGATCTCACTCAGTTCTCTTCTGGCTTTTAATCATCTGAGTTTTTGTGTCGTGTTCTGCTGGTGCGCGAACACGTTAAAACCTAATTTCCTGTTACCTGGATGTGTTTTGGTGGAATCAATTCAGGAACTTGAATCCATAGTCTTTCTTTAATTTCTAATTACTTAGCATCCCTGGTGACATGTCCCTACCCAACTCATATAATTAAATTTTAACTAATAAATAACATTAAACTAGCTATGCTTTGAAATGGCAATAACCTCGGTTCACATTCTGCTGAGCTCATGGAGGCCTGGCCAGGATGGCGGTTTTGCTTCTTTTTCTTAAGGCTCTGTCTTCCCTGACCAAAGGCAGTTAACAACAGCAATGACAAGTATGGCAGCATTTATTGAACACCCACTGAATACCTGTTCAGCCCCCATCGCTTGGTGTGCACCATCTTGAGCAACATTCCCATGAAGTAAACAATGCCGTTTTCCTCATCCTTGTGGAAGACGTGATTAATTTCCGGGATACCCAGCTGGTCAGTAACAGAGTCGAGATACTACCCCAGCTCTGTCGGATTGCAAATTCCCAGTTTCCTCATCACCAGACCACATGGGCTTTCAAAATGCCTTGATACCCAGAAGACATGTGCTTAGACCAGGGAGGCCTGGGAGTGTGGGGTTTGAGATGCAGCGCCACGTGCCCAAGCACGGGTCTCAAGTGAGATGGGGGATAAGGAAGGTCTTTTAGTACAAGTGGGCCTCCCTTCTTTATAACCCCCATCAGTCAGAGGAGAAAGAGCCCCTCCCTCCCTGTTCCTCCAGCCCAGGAACCTGGCTCCCTCGGCCCCCGGAGACTGCGAGAGGATCGGGAGGCCTCTCGCCCTCCAGTGGGTGGGATTTCGTCCCCCAACACTCTGAATACCTGCAGGACCTGCTGTCACTTCTTAGCCCTGATGTCACCTGGGTCCTATAGGAGCCTTTTATATTCCCATGTCAACCTAAATTGAGGGACAACGAGCTGCGTTTCTCTCTCCCACTAAGAATTGTCAGCGTCTGTCCATCTTGAAACCATAGCTTGAAAGCCTCCAGGACACGCTCACTTTGGCATGAGGGTCTGTGTGCTCACACTCCCTATGCGGGGTTGCCGGATTTAGTGCATGCATGTGTAAACACACACACACACACACACACACGATGTCCAGTGACATTTGAATTTCAGACAAGCAATAAATAAGTTTTCAGTACAAGTATGTCCCATGCAATCACCCAGGACATACTTACACTAACATATTTATTTGTTTCTTGTCTGAAACGCACACTGGGCTGGGTGTCCTGTATTTTATCCGGCAACCCTCTGACCATCAGAGCAGTTTCCGTTGAGTCTTTGCAGATAGAGATTTGGCTGCTTGGGTGCTGGTCTCACTGAAGCCTCGAGGAAGGGAGTTGGTTTATCTCCAGACACATAATCGATGCAGGAACCATAAAAACCAGGAAGGACACTGGCCACGGCTACAGAGAGGACACTCCTGGCAGTTTCCCAGCAAACCTAAGGGCTGCCAGGCCTGGGGACCCTCTTGCTCTCTCTGAAAAGAGAGTCTGGGGGTCACTAGGACTGCCAGAGGCCCAGGCCTTGCCCTTAGAGCCTGCTGCCCCCAGGAAGCAGGCCTCCCACCAGTGATGTTTGAAGAGGTGTCAGGAAGATTTCGCAAGAGACGTGTTTGTAGTTTCTGCCTTCCTCATCTCTCTGGTAGATTACAGTTTGTAAAATATTTTGCAATTTCCTTTTTTAAACTTGATTTGAGCCCTATTGAGCTAGAAACTCCCTGTTGAAGGTAGAGCAGCAAGATATCAACTTGGTATGCTGAACTTGTATTTAATTATTATCATAACAGTCCCTTAACATGATTGCAGATTAGCCCGCAAGGACAGGAATGGAAATTTTAGTATATTCAATTACAATGGAAACTCTTGAACACCACTGTCAAAATTCACCCAAGGGCCTTTCCACTGGGCCCCAACGTACAGCAGGTGCAAAGTTAGATGTTACTCAGGACACATAACCTTGGTTTTGTAAGCATAATTTACAGCCTCATCCAGAAGCTGGGGATGCCTTTTAAGAACGTGATATATATATTCCACCCACCTCGGTAAATGACCAGCTTGTGTTGGGTAAAGAATATCTCTGGCCTTCACTTGACCGAACAGTAAATTATTGATCTTCTCCACATCTTTCAATGCCCTGACATTGCTGGGAAATTTACTCCTGTCATCCGCGGCTGTGGCTTGTCTCCGTGGGGTGCCGTCCATGCTCAGAGGGCACGAATCTGCAGCCCATCCTAGGAGAGTCGCGGCTGACCCCTGCAGCTGACATGGGGTAGTCACCGACACAGGGGAAACTAATCAGGCCCAGGTTTCCCCAGTCTGTTTCCTACAGACCAGCAAAAATCATGGGGAAGATGGAGGGGTGGTGGCAGCCTTCTGTGCACCCAGGACGAGTGGCAGAGGAAGGGGTTAGTACATAAGCAAGAGAAGGGGACAGCAACTCACCCTGCTGCTCGGGGGGAGGCTGCTTCTGGTCTCCTCATTTCCTCTGCGCACTTGCTGGGGTTCTGCTACTGCTGAACTGCTCTCTGCTGGCCCTTCCTGGGTGCAAGGCCAGCGCCATAGACGGAAAGCTGGTGATTTCATGAAAGAGCACCTTTCTGGTTCTTGTTTGCCTCTGACAAGACAAAGAGACCTTCCATTTCCTCTTTGTGGGTCTTCATTCCAACACCTTGTAACGCCTTATGGCCTTCAGGATATGCCTTTACATCTTGCTGCAAAGCACTCGTATCTCACTCATGCCAAAGCTGAGGGCCACATGGGCATGTGCACGGCCATGTGACCCATCGGTCAGCACTGCCAGGCTCACCTGGGAGCTCACTAGAAGGGCAGAGTCTCGGACCTCACCCTGGATCTACTGAACCAAGATCTGCCTTTTAGTATCTCCTCCCATGATTGATAGGGCCGTTCATTTGGAAAGGATTGGCACAATCATTCTCTTGCTGCTGATGGGGTCTTCCCTTGGTGACTCAGCCCTAGGCACGTGGGTTTTTTGTTTTGTTTTGTTTTGTTTTAATCTGACATTAAGAAAAACGTCCAAAGGAAAATTTTACAAGTTGGTCTGGTAATTCATTACTTGACTCCCAGCACCTTTAAAAAACATCTAGCTGAAAGCTCTGATGATACGGTCTGAGCCTACCAGTCCTGCCCTTGGCCGTGAAGGAGAGGGAATAGCGGGTTTCTGCCTGCGGAGCACACCGGTTCCCCTGGCCCTCTTCCCCCCTGTTCCTGCATTGTTTAACTCCACCCCCCAGGGCACCTTCTGTCCCCTGTTGTAGCCCAGCACTTGGCATGGTACTTGCTGCACATTTGGTACCCAGTAAGTGCCTAATAAACATTTTTTGAGTGAATGGATGAATTGATGGATTTCTTCTGCGAAGCATCGGACAGACAGTAAACAGTTTCAGTTTTGCCAGCCAGATGGTCTCTGTCACACTGGCGCAGTGTGAAAGCAACCATAGATGATAGTTAAGGAATGGGTGTGACTGTGTTCCAATAAAACTTTATTTGCAAAAACAGGGTGAAGGCCCGATTTGGACCATGGATGTAGCTTGTCGACCCCTGTTCTAGATTATGGCAGCAGGTTCCAGAAGGAGCAGAGTGCTATGGAAACTGGTGAGAGATTGATGGGGGATGATTAGGGACTTGCCTCATATCTGAGCACTGTTATGTTTTTAGACTCATGTTTGCAGCCTGACAATGTTCAGGCTCAGCTTATAATTTTGTAAGGAAATAACACTTTTGTTCATGACATGCTGTCACGTCAGACAGTGCTGTTCATCATGTTTGTCCTGGTGGAGTTAGGATGTCTTCTTTCTCTTTCCTTGTGGTAATACGTCCATGTGGCATTAGGCCTGTTTGTTCTCAGTCTGGAGAAGGTAGATGATGTCCCTTGCAAGGGCAGTTGGGAAGTGTCCTGTTTCTCCCATAAGCCTGCTTCATGGTGCGGTAGAGAGGGCAGGGCAAATCCCAGTGATGCACTCTGAGCTCCTCTGTCCAGGGACAGCTGAGCCAAAGGCATGTGACCTTGCTGTGAGTAGGTGGGTCCAATGATCAGGCTCTCATGGAAGAGGGGAAGGCTGAACCCCCTGCATCTTCGGGCCTGAAGTGATTTGAAAGTAGTAGCCTGTCCGTGTTTGATGGGACAACATCCCCCTAGAATAGAGGCCGTAGGGAGGGTACAGATGTTATTTGTCCATGTTTAAGTATTTACAAGACAGCACGAGAAAACCGGAGACTTTCTCTTTCATCTTTGCTGCCACAATTTACGTATAGTTTTATGATGGATGCAAGAGGTAGACATTTATTACGAAAGTGTAAGAGATGTTGACTCTTCATGAATTGATTATTTAGAATTTATTTTATTAAATATTCTAGGTGGTGTGTGATAAACTGAACCTCTGCTGGTTTGCAGCTTAATGATTCATGTATCTGCGGCAGTGATAAGGAAATCAAAGACTCCGTTTGCCATTTCAGGGGAAGAATATGGATTATTATTAAATCTGGAATGGGCCTCTTGAGAAGCCTTCCTTAAGGGAACATGCATATCAATAATTTCTTCTCCATACGAGAATCCTAATGTTTCACTTATGGAAACATAAATTCTGAGTAAGTGGCTGTGGTTTTTCCCTCCCTTTGGCTCCTTATATCCTGTGCTCGTGGCCGACCTGCTCTTGTTCTAGCATTCAGAGTCCTTCAATCTCCATGTCTTTATCCTCCTATTTCTAATTTTTAATGCTCTTAAAAAGCTCTGCTGAGGCCTGCACATTTCAGCACCTGAGATGCTGGCAGAGACCAGGATAGTGTTCCTCTGGCTTGGAATGTCCTAAAAGGTTTGTTTAAGTCTAGGAGGAGACGAGACTGGGAGGCCTGAGAACCCTGACTGAAGTGTGGTCAGCTCGTGTGGGATGTAGGATGTTGCCCTGAACCCATTCTTGCAGAAGCCAATGGGCAGCAAATCCAGTCTGGTGAGCTGCATCTGTAGCGAGGACAGCGGATGGGCACGCCCTGGAGCTGTGCCCATCTCAGGTGACACGGAACCAGGGAGGCCTAGCGGGTGTGGCTGTCCGACCTGCCCCCTCAGGACAGAGGGCATGCCGAGCTTCTGGGGGACGTCCACTGAGAATGACAAGCCCGCATGCCCCATAGTGACATTATGAAGGGATCAGGGTTGTCTGATAGCTTGAGTTTCAAAATACTCCCTGACTTCTTTCTCTTCCCAAAACATTCGACAGATGGTTCAATGCCATAATCTTTACTGTAGGAGTCTGTGGGAAACTAGCTGGGGGACCCCAAGACTCCTGATCTCCCCCAGGTTCTTTACCCATCCATGCACAGAGCAACCCAATCACACATTCAATCTTTCCGTAGTGTGATGCCCCAACACTGATATGTTTCTTAAACCCCTCACTCTGTTGTGTGCTTCTATACATGGAATTAGACCTAGTTGTCAGCATAATCCCATAGTAAGTTCAGTTTCCCCAAAGAACACACACTGAACTGTTCGCAGTTATTTCTTACAAATGAAACCTGCTTGGCTCTCCACGTGACGAATCAATCCAGGAGGAAGTGAGTTCACTACTGACCTTTAATTCTTTAATTGCTGTGAAATAGTTCAAAGAGTCTGCATACAGCCCCCATGTAAGTGTGGGCACAGAGGGGCTCCCTGGTCTCGTACAGTGGCCTTGCGTTTGGTTCTTCTGCTCTCCTGGGATTCGTTTTCCCTTTACGCCCTAAATCAGAGCCCCCGAAATAGGAGGTGGGTTTGGGCACGCTCCCACTTCCTTGTTTGCGTGCTCAGATTCTGTCCCACCAGTGCTGAGCATGGGAGGGACTCCGTTTCTATTTGCTGGAGAGCTGGGCCCTCAGAGTCTGGGGGGTTGATGGCAGGCAGGTCCCAGACCCTGAGCAGAGCTGTGCATCATGGGGCACTTAGACACCCACCGGGGCTGGGGTGCAGCGGCCTCCCACGGGCAGAGCCCCCTCATTTGCCTTTTCCTGGGAGGTGGTGAAGGAAGCCTCACGGAAGCCGCTTCCCTCCCAAATTAATGAACACTTTCAGACATGATATGAAATGTTTGGAAACGAGATGCAGCACGGTATTTTGCCTGTATTTTTTTTCCTTTCACAACACCTGGCAATAAAATTCTTGGGCTAAATACCAGATGAGTGTGCGCCTCATTATGTATAGTAACTTCGTCTATAACTTTTTTAAGCCCTCCAGATGGAAGCACGGTATAAATGTGGAGCGCTTGAGAGGGGAAATGAAAATAAATGCACTAAGAAATAAAGAATCTGTTTTTTATACTTTCTTTTGCAAATAGTGTTTGCAATGACATATTGTGAATGGACTGAATTATAACAAAAACGGAAATGAAACAGAGCTCGGGGGTAGGAAGAGCAATCGTTACACTCACTTTAACTGATATAATGCAAAGCAACGCTTTTTACACTCAATTAGTTTGCACATTGTGTTGGACACAAACCAGAATGTAGAACATTTTTGGGTTTTGTTTTTACATGATTAAGGGAGATGAGATGAAATAAATTCAGTAAATTACCCTGCGTTCCTTTTGGGTCTGAGATACTTTTGTTTTCCCTCACCCCTGGTATTGAATGAATGAGGTTGGCTTCTCCAGCGGGTGACCTCTGTTCCCAAACAAGAAGCTCCTCCCAAAGATCAGTGGACTTTCAATAGAGTTCCTTCCTCTGCCTTAGGGCTGACTTTTGCTGCACAAACAAGGTTACGAATCAGAGCTATTTACATTTGGTATTTGACCATATTTTGTGCTTTGAATATCAGAAAAGGATAGCAAGCATGATAGCAGCTAACAGATGTTTGCAAGCGTTTAGGCAACAAAAGTATTTCCAAGGCTGTGTATTTCAAGATCCTTGTTTAATTTATTTTGCTTAATTATCCTTTCTTGCATTTTTAATGCTCTTAATATGATAATATTAAGAATTGCAGAGTGTAATTGTGTGTTGAATAGATGCTGGATGGGAGGGGGAACCCAGCCCTGTGCCCTCTTGTGCGCAGCTCTGTCTCCTGCAGGTGGGGTCTGGGAAGGGACCGCGCCTCCACCACAAAGCATGTAGGAAAGTGTTTCTCAAACTTTACCATGCGTACCAGCCCCCTGGGGGTTCTGGTTCATTTGGTCTGAGGGGGGCCTGAGGTACTGCATCCAGAGCAAGCTCCCAGGAGATGCGGACGCTGCTTTGAGTGGAGTGAAGCTACTTGGACTCACACTTTGAACAGTGAAGATGGGAGGACATCAGGGAGGGAAAGTAACATCAGCTGGATCCCCCGGGCTGCTGGCCAACTAACTAGTACCCCTCACGAGCTGAAAATAACCACCTGCTGACCAAGCCAAGCCCATGGTATCTAGCACGTGTGAAGGTTTCCTTCTGGTGCAGAAGTTGTGGTCAGGGGTCTGACTCTGGTATTTTTTCCTACGTGCAGAAGGAAAGCCACACCTGTAGTGTGTTCAGAGATCCTGTGTTTTATGTTCAAAACCATGAATACTAATAAGAAAACAATGGGAGAAACCTGTTAGGTATAATATCCAATTACAATTATTTTTTACTCCAAAAGGCACGTCAAATAAATAATGCAGTTTATGTTACTTCTAGAAAATGCAGCAGCATTAGTTAATTTACATAAATTATACAACTCATTATCTTTGTTTATAAAAAGCCTTAGCAATATTTTGGCTTATGGATCTAAAATGGAAAAAACCCCAGATTTCGTTTCAGTGTAACTTTCCTTTCCTGCAGTCACCTTTTTATTTATTTACAGAAAGAGCGTCTGTTTGACAGATCGCCTTAGGATTACTGCCCTTTCCTCATGATGAATGGAATGCATTAAGTCTGACTCTTGTTTATAAAAAGCCAAATAAATACCAGTGAAGGCAGCCAAGCACCCAGAGCTCGGAACAGCCATGGCAGCTTCCCCTGCCGGCTTTGCCTGCTGCCTGACGTCAGTGCCAATATGGGCAGGGTGAGGAAGGGGCTGCGAGGGCCAGGAAGCAGGTTTCCCTTCCTTTTGTCGTCCACGTAAGTTCTCAGGCAGCTCGGGTTAGTGCCGCGGTGCCTGCTGCTGATGCACCACCTACGAGCAGACAGACTCTTCCCGTGTTGTCCGAAACCGTGGCCACGAGCCACGTGTCATTATTGAGCACCTGCATTGTGCCTACGCTGAATTTCTATGAGCCGGGAGTGTAAAATACACACTGCATTTCATAGACTTAATAGGAAAGAGAAGCCCTGTTAAATAACCCATTAATATTTATATTGATTGCGTGTTAAAAGATTTTTAAACATATTGGCTAAATAGAATATATCCTTAAAATTAGTCTCACCTGTTTCTTTTCACTTCTTTACCGCTGCTGCTAGGAAATGTAAAATGGGGCTTGCACTGCACTCACACTGAACAGTACTAGGACCGTAGCACATTCACCATGAGCCCGCGGACCTGGATTACTGTTAAGCGTGCCCATAATTTAGTCTCTGATTCTAATTCTTCCACTGGCCCTGCATCAGGATCTGACTCATAATCAGAAACTTAAGATGCGATGCTGCGGGAAGGGCAGGTCCTGTTTGATGGTGTGGTTGGAGATTTGAAGGGCCCATAGGAGAACAACACGATATGAGAACATTGAGCTCTGATCCCTCGATAGCGCTGGGCTGCTGCTTCTGGCTTGAATATTAAAGTCTTTGCCTGTGGATGGAGGAGCCCAGCTCCCAGGTCATTTCAGAGTGGGAACGGTGAATCCTAAGTTCACCTTCATCATGTGTGCAGACCCAGCTGAATGGTAAGAGAAGGGTTGCCCTGCGGCAGGTCTGCAGAGCTGGGGCGTGCTTGGTAGAGCAGGGGATGGTGGACATGCTTTTGTCTGTGGGGAGACCTGTGTTCTGCCACATGCCAAGGTATCTGGACGTTTGATATCAGTGCGTTCCAAATGGAAGCTAATGCCAGCAGGTCTTCTGGCTGGGAGGGCATAGCCTGAGACCCCCACATCCCAGGGCACAGCCCTGCAGAGAAAGGGCCTGGAGCTCTTTGCCCTCATAGCACTTGGCGGGTTAGAGACAAAGTGATGACTGTCACTCTTTAGTTGTTGGTTGATTATTTCTTTACTTCTCCCATCCATCCATCCGTTCAAGAAACATTACTGGAACACCTGGGTGGCTCAGTCACTTAAGCGTCTGCCTTCGGCTCAGGTCATGATCCCAGGGTCCTGTGATGGAGCCCTGCATCAGGCTCCTTGCTTAGTAACTGGAAGCCTGCTTCTCCCTCTGTCTGCTCTGCCTGCTGCTCTCCCTGCTTGTGTTCTCTCTCTCTCTGACAAATAAATAAAATCTTAAAAAAAAACCAAAACATTATTATGAGCCCACTGCATGCCAGGTGCTTTGCTAGGTAGGCCTCAGAGATACAGTGATCCACAAAACAGATCCATTATCCACTCTCTTGAAGCTCTCCACTGAATGGGGCAGGGACAGACAGGACAGAGGTAAGCAGCAAGTACCTCAGGACCCCTGAGGAAAGTGCTAAGGGTGATGAACCAGGCATGTGCCCAAACCAAGAACAGTGGCCAGGCATTGGGCTTTGGTTGTTCAGGAGAGCCTGAATAAGGCAGGAACATCCTACCTGTGACTCAATGGACAAAGAGCTAGGATGGGGCATTCTCAGCAAACAGGATGAGTCTCTCAGGCGGGAAAGACCTTGTTTACCTGCTAGAATGGGACCAGTGTGCCTGGAGAGCAGGGACAAGGACAGGGTTTTGTGAGATGTGGCTGGAGGGGCCTGAAGCCAGGTCATGTGGGGGCTCAGATGGGGTAAGGATTTTGGATTCTGTTCTAAGGGATTTTAGGAGGTGTCTTAGGGGTGTTGGGGAAAGTTCTGGGTGGGTAACTTGGCCCTGGACTGTGGGCATGCCACTTAATCCCTCGGGGTATTGGTTTCCTTATCTATGAAGTGGAATGGCTGAGGTAGGAAAAGAGAAGCTAGCCAAAATATTCTTTAAGGCTTTTTTCCTATGATTCGGAGAGAGCTCAGTGTCTTCTCTTTTTGGATTGGGTAATCTTCATGTCCCTCCAGAGCTGGTTCTGGGTGGTTTACAAGGCACTGGCAGTTTGAAGTCTTCAGCCTTGATATTTGTGAGTTCCTTGGCCTCATAATGTATGAGAAGACAGAATGATCCTTGGCAGTGCATCAGAATCACCGTGGGCTGCTAGGGTCCTAATGTGTAGTCTGGGGTTGGACATGAGCATTTGTAATTTTTCAAGAGCTTCCTGGGTGGTCGATTCTGCATATTGGATAGATTGAAGATCCTCTGGGGATTGTGCCTCTGTGAGGGGACAAAGATGGCCCCTGTAGCCAGACTGTCTGTGTAACAGTATGTCAGATGCCTGAGACACACAGGGTCTCCTGGGATCCCTCCAAGTCCAAATATGTAGGCCTACCATTAGACCAAGGGTTTTAGTTCAGAAATTATGATTACCTCACGTTGCATAAAGGGAATCTGGTGCAGCCCACAGAATAAATCCATGGTAGACTGAGAGGCTTTCTGGTAGGTTTTTGTTACACTGACACGTTATTTGCTGAGAAGGCAAAGGGGTTGCTTGTCATGAGTGCTGCTAGTGATCTTGGGATTGGGGGTTATGACTGCTGAGGAACATTTCTGATGCATCTTCCTACCATCCCCCAGCCACCCTCCACTGCCATGAGTAAGCCAGTTGAGTATCTGCAAGAAGCTTAAGAACCCAAGGACAGAGCTAAGTGATAATCCCATTACCTCTTATACATCTCTGAAAATATCCAGCGACCTCTAATGGCAATGACAAAGTAATTGGTAGCAAAGTTAGCATCCCACCAAAACCATCTAGAACTCTGGAAAAAATATGTGCAATGACTATTGTCAGTTGTTGGACAACAGGCAGTGAAGGAATCTGATGTCTGAGAAGAGTAAACAAACAAGATGAGTTCTGGCTTTCTGGCTGGAGATTTCTTCCTAATAGCATAGAGATGGGTAACCAAACAGAACATGGTAGTCTAGCCGAGTTGAAGAGATCTAGATCAGAGTTTGGGGTGGCCAAGGCAACTGGAGTTCATAGGGAAGAATACTGGAAAGAAGGGACATAAACAGAGGAAGGGATCCAGAAATCTGCATAGTAGGGTCTCCTTGAGTCGTTGGCTAAATACTAAGCTGAGTATGTATAAGGTGAAACTCCATGAGGTTGGTCAAAGAAAACAATCACTGGGAACTGTAACTAAAAATCCTCAGAACTCGCATGCAAGGGAGATGTTCAAGTTTGAACTAGGCTTTGTGAAGAGATGTTATTGAACATCTGGGGCATTATTAGAGAGCACCTTAAGAATGGGACTAGACTCTCCCTGGAATAAAAACTAATCTAGACTCACTCTAGCAAAGCACAAAAACAAACCTCACAATAAGGAAGCTAATCTGCAAGTAATGCAAGTGCCAGGCATAACAAAATGCAGCATTCTTTAAAGTATGACAGCAAAAATCTACACTCACCAATATATCACGCATAGTGCCCTGCATTCAATCAAAAAGAATTACACACGTAAAAAAACAGGGAAATATGAACCATGTCTGGGATAAAAATCAGTCAGTAGAAATTAGAAGACAAAGACTTTAAAACAGCTATTATAAATATCTTCAATGACTTAAGAGAAAAGATAAACAGTGCAAGAAGATTATAAGAAAAAATAACCAAATAAAACTTTTAGAATTTCAAAATATGATATCTAAAGTGAAAATTTCACCAGATGAATATATTAGTTATTGATTAATGTGTACAAAATTACCACAAACTTAGCAGCTTAAAACAACACACATTTATTATCTCACAATTTCTGAGAGTTGGGAATCCACATGTGGTTTAGCTGGATCCTCTGTTTCAGGGTCTCTCACAAGGCTGCTGCAATCAACATGTCATCCAGGACTGAGGTCTTATCTGAAAGCCCAGCTGAGAGGATCTACTTCTAAGCTTTCTTAGTTGCTGTAAGAATTCAGCTCCTTGAAAGATGTTGGGCTGAAGGCTTTAGTTCCTACCTGGCTTTTAGCCAGAGGCCACCTTCAGTTCCTTGCCATATGGACTTCTCCAACATGGCAGCTTGATTCATCAAAGTATATAAGACAAAAGACAATAGAGTTTGCTAGCAAAACAGAAGTCACAATCTCTTGTAACCTAATCACAGATGTGACATCCCATCACCTTTAATGTATCCTATGGATTAGAAGCAAGTCATCAATATACCCATGAAAAAGAGATGGAGATTACACAAGGGTATGAATAATAGAGGTCAAGACCATTGGGGCTATCTTAGAGTCTAACTATCACAATGGGCATAATAGTGGATTAGACACTAGAAACAAAGGGCAACAAACTTGAAGATATAGCAATAGAAACAGCTGAAAATAAAGCACCCAGACAAGAAAGGGTAGGAGAAGAATAACAGAGACTCAGTGAACTTGAAACAATATCATGTGATTTGACATACCTATAATTGGAGGCCCAGGCTATGGTCAGGTGGGGACAGGAGCAGCAGAAAAATATTGAAGAAGTAATGGTCAAGATTCTTCCAAATTTGATGAAAACTATAAAGTCATAGATCTAAGAAACTCAATGAACCTGAACATTAGGCAGGATAAATACATAGGAAAGAACACCAAGAATTGTCATAATCAAATTACTGAACACCAGCAACAAAGAGGGAGTCTTTTAATTAGACAAAGAAAAAAAAAGATAAATCACAAGGATAAGAATTACTACTGATTTCTCATTATTAATACTGCAAGCTAGAAGACAATGAAACATCTTTGAATTACTAAAAAGAAAACAAAACAAAACTCAACCTACAATTCTTTATTAAATGAACATATTCTTCAAAAATGAAGGTGAAATAAAGACATTTTTAGGCAAAAACAACAACAACAACAAAAACAACCTAAGATAATTTACTGCTGGTAGATCTCTACTATAGAACATACTAAAGGAAGTTCCTCACGTTGACGAAAAATGTTACTAGATGAAAGCTCAAATTTACACAAAAGAATGAGGAGCACTAGCAATGGTAAATATGGAGGTAAATATAAAATACCCTCCTTCTTGTTTTTAAAATTTTCTTTGTAAGTTATAGCTCTTAATGCCTATAACAAAAAAGAAGTAAGATCCCAAACAATGACTCAGAAAATTAGATAAAGAAAAGCAAATGGCACCTAGAGTATGCAGAAGGAGGAAAATAAATGATCAACTTTATAGAGTGTAGAAAAATAATAGAGAAAATTGGTAGTACCAAAATTGGTTCTTTCAAATGATTAGCAAAATTGTTGTACTGTTAGCTAGACTGACAAAAGATTAGATAGATAGATAGATAGATAGATAGATAGATAGATAGATAGAGATAGATAAGATGGCACATAGATGATATTCAGACTGATAGAAGACCCAAGTAACTAAAATCAGGAATGAAGGAGGGGACATCGCTACTGACTTTACAGAAATAAAAACTTTCATAAAAGAATACTATGAACAAGCACATGCCAACAAATTAGATAATTTCAATTAAATGGACAAATTCCTGGAAAGATACAATTACTGAAATTGACACAAGAAGAAATTGAGAATCTCAGTAGACCTAAAACAAGTAAAGATATTAATATAAAAATCTTCTGACAAAGAAAAGCCAAGGGTCAGATAGATTCACTAGTGAATACTACCAAACACTTAAAGAATATTTAACACAAGTCATTCACAAGACATTCCAGAATATAGAAGAGGAGAGAACACTTCAAAACATCAATTGTATCTCTATACACTAGCAATAAATAGTTTGAGAATCAAATTAGGGAAAAATCAAATTAAGAAAACAATTCCAGTCTATAATAGCATCAAGAAGAAGAAAATACTTAGGAATAAATATTTTAAAAGAAGACTTGTAAACTGAGTACTATAAAACATTGGAAAAGTAATTAAAGATTACCTAAATAAATGGAAAGACATTCCATGCTGATGCATCAGAAAACTTACTATTAAGATGGCAACAGTCCCCAAACTGATATACAGAATCAATGCAATCCCTAACAAAACCTCAGCTAGATTTTTTTGCAGATATTAATGAACTGATCCTAAATGGAAATGCAAGGGATCCAGAGTAGTCAAAACAATATTGAATGAGAAGAACAAAGCTGGAGCACTCAAAATTCTCAATTTAAAAACTTACTGTAAGGCTACAGTAATCAAGTGTGTTTATGGCATAAGGATGGGCAGATAGATCAATGAAATAAAATTGAGAGTCCAGAAATAAACCTTAACATTTTTGGTCAATTGATTTTCAACAAAGGGGCTAAGACTGTTTAATTAAGATAGAATAGTCTTTTTAGCAAATGATTCTGGGACAACTAGATATACACAGCAAAAAGAGGAATAAGGGACCCACGCTTGTATCATACACAAAAATTAACTCAAAGTAGAACATAGACCTAACTGTAAGCGCTAAAAATGTCAAAGTCTTCGAAGAAAACAAAGGAATAAATCTTAGTAATTTTAGGTTAGAAAATGATTTCTTAGTTATAATACCAAAAGCATAGGTAATTAAAGAGAGGACTGATTGATAGATTGAACTTCATTGAAATTAAAAGCTTTTGTGTTTCAGAAGTTGCCACTAAGAAGTCAAAAGGCATTCTGCAGTCTAGGAGAAAAATTCTGCAAATTATAAAGCTGAATTATATCGAGAATATGTAAAGAATTCTTACAACTTAATAATGAAAGGAAAAAAAAAAAACTCAGTTAAAATGGGCAAAGAATTTAAATAGACATTTCCTCCAGAGAAGATATATGAATATCCAATAGGCCCACGAAAAGATGTTCAACAATATCATTAATCATCAGGGAAATGAAAACCATGATGAGTTACCAATTCATATCCACTAGGATAAATATAATGAAAAAAGACCGATAATAACAAGTGTTGACAAGGATGTAGAAAAATTAGAACCCTCATACATTGCTGCTGGGGATGTAAAACTGTGCTGCTCCTATGGAAAACAGTTTGTCGGTTCCTTAAAGGTTAAACATAAAGTTACCGTATGACCTAGCAACTCCACTCGCAGAGAAATGAAAACACATGTTTAAGGAAAAACTTGCACACAAATGTTCATAGCAGCATTATTCAGAATAGCCAATAAGTGGAAACAACTCAAATGTCAATCAACTGATGAATGAATAAACAAAATGTGGTATGTCCATACAATGAAATGTTACTTGGTAATAAAATATATGAGGTACCAATACATGCTACAAAATGGATGAACCACTAAACATTATTCTTAATGAAAGAAGTCAGTCACAAAGACCACATATTACATGACACCATTTATAGGAAATGCTCAGAATAGGGCAAACTAGAGAGACAAAAAGTAGATTAATAGTTGCTTAGGGCTGAGGGGTGTGTGTTGGGTGGGGATGGGGAGTGCCAACTAATGGGTATAAGGTTTCTTTCTGTGCTGATGAAAATGTTCTGAAACTAGATTATGGTGATGATTGCACAAGACTGTAAATATACTAGAAATGTTGAGAGACACCTTAAATGGGTGAAGTTTATGGTGTGTAAGCTACATATCAATAAACTGTTAAAAACAAGATGATTGTCTAAAGCAAAAATAATAACATTTAGAGCAAAGTGCATGATAACAATAATACAAAGGAAAGCAGAGGGAAGTGGGAGTGTATTGTTGAAAGGTTCTTACAGTACTGATGAAATGCTATAATTATTTGAAGCTAGAATACTATGATTAAAGATACATATTACAAATCCTAGAGCAGCCACTAAAATCTAAGAGAAATAGCAAGCCAATAGTGGAGATGAAGTGGAATACTGAAAAAAATGAAGCCAAGAAAATGAAACAGATAGGACAAATAGAAAACAAATAGCTAGATGGTAGAGAGAAACCAAACTGTATACATTATTATATCAACTATAAGTGGGTTAAACATTCTAATTAAAAGCTAGAGATTATCAGAGTGGACAAAAAAAGTAAGGCCCAACTACATGCTTTCTACAGGAAATAAACTTTAGTAATAAAGACACAGGTCAGAAGTAAAAATATGGATAAAAGACACAGTGTGCAAACTGTAGTTATATATCTATATATGTATATCTACATCTAAGACATAGCGTGCAAACTATAAGAAAGCTAAAGTGACTACTATCAAGCAAAGTAGACTTCAGGACAAGTACTGCTACTAAAAATAGAAATGTTTCACAATGACCTTCTTGGGTCAGGACATCAAGAAGACATGACGGTCCTAAATATGTACACACCTAATTACATGGCTTCAAAATATATGCTGAATGATGGAACTGAAAGGAGGCACAGAGAAATTCGTAATTATAGAGGGACATGCCAACATTCCTTTCTCAGTAATGAATAAAATGGACAGGAATTCAGTAAACACTTCAAAACTTGAATAATGCTATCAACCAACTTGATCTAATTGGCATTTTTGAAACAAAATACCCAACAATAGAAGAAAATACATTTTTTCAAATGCACATAAAACTTTTAGTAGGCCATGTGTTGTACTACAAAACAAGTCTCATTAAATTTAAAAGGATTACTGTTTCTCTGGCAGTAACAGAATTAATTTAGAATTTCAGATGTAAAATATATATCTGAAGAATTTCCAAATATTTGGAAATTAAACAACACTTCTCTAAGGGTAAAAAGGAAAAAAGAATCATAAAGGAAACTAGAAAATAATTTGAAATGAATAAAAATTGAAATACAACATATAAAATTTGTCTGATGCACCTAAAGTAAGTCTTAGAAGGAAATTTATTCTTTTTTTTTTTTTAAAGACTATTTATTTGACAGAGACATAGCGAGAGAGGGAGCACAAGCAGGGGGAATGGGAGAGGGAGAAGCAGGCTTCCCGCCGAGCAGGGAGCCTGGTGCGGGGCTCGATGCCAGGACCCCAGGATCATGACCTGAGCCAAAGGCAGATGCTTAATGACTGAGCCACCCAGGAGCCCCAGAAATTTATTCTTATAAATGCTTCTATCAAATGCTTATATGATATTTACATTTGAAATCAATAAATGTGATTCATGTTAACAAATGTTTACAAGTTGATCTAAGCTTTCACATTAAGAAGCTAGAAGAAGGGGCGCCTGGGTGGCTCCGTTGGTTAAGCGTCTGCCTTCGGCGCAGGTCAGGATCTCAGGGTCCTTGGATGGAGCCCGGCATGAGGCTCCCTGCTCCGCGAGAAGCCTGCTTCTCCCTCTCCCACTCCCCCTGCTTGTGTTCCCTCTCTCACTGTCTCTCTGTGTCAAAAAAAAAAGAAAAAAATCTTTAAAAAAAAAAAAAAGAAGAAGCTAGAAGAATAGCCAATGAAAACCAAAGTAGAAAAGAGGTAATTGTAAAGATAATAGTGAAATCAATGAAACAGTAAGTAGACAAATAATACAAAAACTCTTTGCAAAGGTCAATAAAATGACAAACCTGTAGCTAGTCTGATCAAGAAACAAAAGAGAGAGAGCACAATTTATTAACATCATGAATGAAAAAGTATATATGACCACAGATGCTACACACATTAAAGGTAAAACCAAGGAATATCATAAACAACTTTACAGTGGTAAGTTTGGCAACTTAGATGAAATGGACACATACTTGAAAGACAAAAATTATTAAAATTGACAGGAAAAGACATGGAAAATTGAAATTGTAATTAAAAATCTTCCCATGGAGAAAACTTCTTCAAAGTGAACTCTATCAAACATTTAAGGGAGAAATAATGTTAAGTTTACCAAACGTTTTCAGAAAATACAGGAGATTAGAACACTTTCCAGTTCATTTTATGATACCAAAACTAGACAAAGACATTACAAGTAAAGAAGACTGTGGACCGGGGCGCCCGGGTGGCTCAGTTGGTTAAGCAACTGCCTTCGGCTCAGGTCATGATCCTGGAGTCCCGGGATCGAGTCCCGCATCGGGCTCCCTGCTCGGCGGGGAGTCTGCTTCCCCCTCTGACCCTCCCCCCTCTCATGTGCTTGCTCTCTCTCATTCTCTCTCTCTCAAATAAATAAATAAAATCTTTAAAAAAAAAAAAAGAAAAGAAAACTGTGGACCATTGTCTGTCATGAGCATAAATGTACAAATCCTTAATACAATATTTTAGCAAATTGAATGCAACTATATGCAAAAAGGACAATATACTATGATTAGTGGAGTTAACTGCTGGTATGCAAGGTTGGATTAACATTTGAAAATCAGTCAGTGTAATTCACCATATCAAAATAGCAAAGGATATCAACCATATAATTATATAATTATCTCAACAGATACAGAAAAAGTATTTGGTACAATTTAATATTCACTCATGATTAAAAAAAAAAAAACTTTTGGCAAAGTAGGAATAGAAGGGAATTTCCTCAGTCTGATAAAGGGCATCTATAAAAAGCCTCATCTAATATCATACTTACTAGTATATTATTGCACTTTCTCTTAAGATTGGGAAATGGTCAATATGTCCACTCTTAACCACTTCTATCCTAGAGGTCCAAGGCAGTGCAATAAGGCAAGAAAAAGAAATAAAAAGCATACAGATGGGAAAGAAAGGAATAAAACTTTTTTATTTGCAGATAACCTGCAAATATATATAGAAAATGCTAAGGAATTTATGGGAAAAAACTGCCGGAACTAATAAATAAATTTAAGAAGTCCACAGGGAACAAGGTCGGTATTTAAAGAACAAATATCTTTCCATATATTAGCCATTTCCACATATTAGGAAAATAAATTGAAGTTAAAGAAATGTACAATTTAAAATATCATAAAAAACTTGAAATATTTTAGGCTAAAATTAGCAAAGTATGTGTAAATGGAAATGTATAAAGCACTGCAGTGAGAAATTAAAGAATACTTAAGTAAATGGAGAGATATACTTTATGCATGAATTGGAAGATTTAGTGTTGTTCAGATGGCAGTTTTCTCCAAATTGGTCTATAGCCTCAGTGCAATCTCAATCAAAATCCCATCAGCCTTTTTTTTTTTTTTAGAAATTGATAAGCTGATTCTAAAATTTTCTCCTTTTTTATATAAAACACAAACTGGATCTAGCATAGCTAAAAGAATTTATAAAAATAAGGCTTAAAAAGTTACACTACTTGATTTTAATACTTAATCTACAGCTACAGTAAGCAAGACCGTGTGGTATTGGTATCACTGGGTCGATCCATGTCTCATATAGGCAGATTTCAGGTCTCAGTTTCTGGACTTTCCTGGGAGCCAAACTGGAGAGTTAACTTAATCTTCCCTGGGAGTGATGGTGTCTGTGTGTGTGTGTGTGTGTGTGTGTGTGTGTGTGTGAGAGAGAGAGAGACAGAGAGACAGAGAGACAGAGAGATGGGGCTCTCTGTTCTTTTATGTGATGCTCAATCTGGGGTGTCACAAGAAGGGACACAGGAGAGGCTCAGGAAGAGAAAGTTACACTCAGAGGTCCTAGGAACAGGGGGTCCTAGGAACAGGTCCTGTGACACACACAAAGGGTCCCATGAGAAGACGCCAGGGTGGTCACAAGAGAAGGGGCCATAAATGAAGGGAGGAGAGAAACCTAGGTCTTTATTGGAATTTGCATGGGAAAGGCAGGGCAGGGCGGGATAAATAGTTTAGGATTGGGTGGTTTGAATAATTTCAGTGGGCTCTAAACTATAGGAATAGTCCCTAGTTGCCTGGTGCTTGGCCCTGGGATGATTAAGGCGGAGGAATATTGCCTCCTGGGATTAAAGGCCAGGCAGAGGTAAGGCCTAAGGTTGGTTACTTTGCATATCAAAGGCATGCTCCTCGCAGAGCCCTTTGCTATCCCTCAGAATCAGCTAGCCTTCAAGGGCAGTCTCTCCCTAGCCAGAAAGGTTTTTGAGTTTCAGAAATGTAAGGTGAGTAAATTCTGGAGACTCACTATAAAACATTGTGCTTATTGCTAACAATACTATATTACAGATTTAAAATTTGCTAAGAGGGTAGATCTTATGTTAAGTGTTCTTACTATGCACACAAAATAATAATGATGATGATGACAAATACTGGGGGTGGGAGGAAGCCTTGAGAGGGGATGGATATGTTTATGGCTTTGATGGGGACGATGGTTTCATGGGTGTATATTTATCTCCAAGCTCATTGAGTTGTGTATATTAAATATGTACAGCTTTTTACATGTCAATCATACCTCAATAAAGTGGTTTGAAAGAAGATGTCAGAACATCATAATATGCAGAAAATAAAAAATGTAAGCCATACAGACTCATTCTCACATTGCCTCATAGATAGACTGACTTTCCCAAGAAGCCCCTCCATGGCACAGAGAATATGTCTTTTTTTTTTCTTCTGTCTCCTCCTTCTAAAAATAAAACACCTTCCTCTTCTCTACAGTTTCAAAATAAATATGTAACCATTGTAAAAATAAAAAAAAAAGTCAGACGATATAGCAAAGTGGGGACAAGATTAGATTCACCCTAAACCCTAAATCCCATTGATAAAACTGCCCATGATGTACACACTTCTGAAGGGTTTTCTCTCTCTCTCTCTTTCTCTCTCTCTCTCTCACACACACACACACACAGAGGCTTTTACCAAAATATGGGATTATATTGTACACACTATTTCACACTTGCTTTTTTTCACTTGATTCCATGTTAAGTGATTTATGTCATTTTTAATAGCTCTGTGTGATGCCATACAGTCAACCTACTCACTGCCACTGGACACAGAATATTACTACTGTTTGCTATTAGAAGTCACACTGTAACATCCTTGTGTTTATTCAGTATTCCTTCAACAAATATTTGAGGACTTACTGTGAGCCGGGCTTTTCATACTTGTCCAATTGTTTTCTTGGGTATATTCCTAGAAATGGAATAGTAATGCTGGGTCAGAGGGTATAGCGACCTAAAAATTGGATATAATGGCTGGATCATCCTTTGGAAAGATGGTGTGAACTTACCAATGCACCAGTGATGATCGCGAGGTCCTGCTGCCCCCACCCCCCCAGGGCTTGGCACAGGCAGGGCTCATAGTCGGGGCCTTGTATCATTAACTGAGGTAATAATTACTAACAGGGGTGAAGCCTTTTATTTCGCAAACATTTGTAGCACAGCACTGCGTGTGTGGGCGTCATGCCTTCTTGTCGCTCAGAGAGGCAAGAAGAGTCCACCTTGGTTCAGTGTGTGTGCAGCTTCCATGGTGAGTTTTCTAACCCCACGCAGCCATTCAGTAACAAAGACGCGCGTCATGGAAGGCACCACTGATGATGCTGAGTGCTTTTCGTACCTTGTCTTAACTCCACAGCTCTGGGTGTTTCACAGACGAGAGGCTGAGGCTCTGCGGTTGAACAGTCACAGGGCTGCCCAGCTGGTGAGCGGGAGCGCCGTGATTCCGGTGCAAGACACCCTAACACCCAAGCTCAGATTTGAGCTCCAGTCATGGACTTGGGACCTTAACTGGTCTTTCTTTTCCTAATAGCTTTGGCTTTGGAGCTTATCCATTTCAGAAGTATTTATTGAGCACCTCCCAAGGGCCAGGAGAGAATAGAGTGGGCAAGGTCTGGGCCCTCATGGAGCTTTGAACCAGGGCAAGGAGACATAATTTCATCACTTAATTGTGTGAGAGGAACTATGATCAGTGCCATAAAGGAAAATCAAGGGACTCTAAGACCTTCTAGCAGGGGGATCTGGTCTACCAGGAAGGCGGCTGTGAAGAAGTATGCTCCCTGAGATTGTTAGTGAGTAAGGGTGGGGAGGGCATTAAGGAGAAGGGGCAAGCGTTCCAGCAGAGGGAGAGCCTGTGCAAAGGCCCTGAGGCATGACGAAGTGTAGTGTGCTGGAGGAAAGTCATGAAGGCCAGTTCGTATATGTGGAGCTCAGAGTCTGAAGGGACATGAGGAGAGTGGGAACTGAGCCTTGCAGAGTCTCCTGAGCTGCGTCAAGGTGTTTAGAATATAGCATTGGAGCAATGGGGGCCTTTGGAAGGTTTAAACTAGGGGAGTAGTATCCTTGTATTGTTTTAAAAACATCACTTAGGTTGTTATAGGGAGGATTGACAGGGGTGCGGTGGGGTGCAGATTCAAACAGGAGGGACTTCTCTTTCCACTGTTCCAAGCAAGTGGTCCAGCTCCTCTCTCTCTCTCTCTTATTTTTTTTTCCTTTCTTCTTCTTTTTTCTGATTTGATTAGTTTCTTCTCCCTCTTCGGTCTTACCATTCTGGGCCTCAGGCTTCAGAAGTGAGAGGCTACAGATGGCTCAGGTCTTAGAGCAGTGAAGTCAGGGGACCAGCAGCCCCAAAAGCTGTCATATGTCACACAAGTCATCTTTCCAGAGCTGCAGCTACCTTCCCGGCAGAATGTCAAGCAGCTTGGTACGAGGAGCATCTGCTCTGAGCAGCTCCGAGCATTGTCAGAACACCATAAACAAAACGGTCAGGTTTCTGCAGATAGCCTCCTGGCCTCCACCAGCACACTTGGCCACACTGCGGGCTGGCTTTCTCTTCCGGCATCTGTCTTCGGCACTTACAAAGCCCACAGTGCAGGGGTTTGGGAACAGGGCTTGGGATGGCGTGCAGTCTGCATGCTAAAATGCCAGGGCTAAGGCAGGAGCAGGACTCAGGGAGCCACCCTCGCTGTGTCTGATCTCTGGAATGAGAGGCAGGCTCCGTTCCTGCTGGGGACTCCTGGACCAGAGAGGAAGGACTTGCCCAGCAGGATCCTTATCCCAGAATCCCCCGGGGAAGGAAGGGAGAGAAGGCAGGCCCAGAGGGGAGGAAGGAGCCCTCGGTTGCCATAGAAACCTTGCGGCATCTGTAAAGGCCACTCAGTCCTCCTTGGACACCTTTGTTCCTGGAAATGTCAGAAATACCTGGCCTCAAAAAAAAAAAAAAAAAAAACCCAAAAAACAAAAACCAGTGACGATGGTCTTCCCAGCCTGATGCGTATCCATGCCTCTTGCCCACCTGGGCGCCTGGCCTCATGCTAGTCCCCTCCACCCTGTCTAGCTGGCCGGTCATCAGAAGCCCTCTGTTGTTCTGAATTGTGGTCACCAGCAAAGAACACTGAGGATTCATCTAGACAGCAATCTTGGCTCAGTTGAGGGAACACTGGAATGGTTCCCCAAGCCCCCTGCTTCAGTGGTAAGACTTTCCTGACCCAAGGATCAAAGTCCTGGGCTTGGCCCAGGTGTGACTCTAAGAAGGGCCTCCTGCGTAGACAGCCTCCTTCCGGACTCTTGGTGGCAGCCTGCTGAGGGTGGGCTCTTGGCGTCTGTGGGTGTCCAGGAGAGCGATCAAGGGCAGGCTCTTCTTGGGGAGGCAGCGTTCTCGTTGCCGTGTGGCCCAGGTTTGCAGTAATGGTTCAAGTAATTGCATTGTAATTAACTGCATCACCTTCTTCCTATTTAATAAATAGCATGAATAAAACCAACCTGCATGTGGTGGGATTGTAATTCAAATTCCATGGACTAGAGCTGCACATTTTTCATTTAGCATGTAAGGACAGTTTCTATGTAAATTATTTCGAAAGGTTCTCCATGGACTAGTGACATTAGTGTCTGGGTGGATTGAAATTGTCTGAGTAATTGATACTACAACGGCCTGGTATATCTTGGAGAAAGGAATTGGCACGGTAACTTGTATACTTTTTTTTATTAAAGCCAAATTAGGAGGGAGCTGCTGAAAAGCTAAAACAAATATTTCATAAACAAGAATCCAAAATGTGACACATTTGTTTTGACTTAAAGAGCCAAATTCTTTACAAACACAGAATTAATGGTTCCGTTGCTAAACTTTCCACAGGAAAATGATGAGTGCTGACAAACATGGAAATGCTCCCTTTCCCCTCAGCTGGTCGGCCAGGTCCCCCCGACCCAAGCACGGGGCTTCCCTGCTTCCAGCCCGCCCCCATCCCCCCTTGGCCCCCGCTGACTGGTGGTAGAAATTGTGGTAAGGATATTCGTTCACTTTTTAAAACACAGACTTGTAACTTTTTTATTTATAACTAGGCAGAATATTAATCTTGCAAACCAATTCAGGAATCTCTTTTTAAAAAAAGGCCTTCTGGGCTTGAAGATGGTAGGTATATATTTAATAAAGTGAAATGCTTTATGGTTAATTGTCACAGGCCTGGTCTACCACATGGAGGAAATAATTGTTGTAGAAACAAGAATAAAACCTTGTTCCCAGGTAGGTAAATGTCCTGAAAAATTGGATTCCATCCCCTTGAGTGTGAATCCTTGTGAATTAAACCTTCCTGCAAAAAGACGTCAAAGAGGCAAAGTAGAAAAACAATCAAAAACTTAAAAACGAGTATGTTCTTAAATGAAAGAATTAATCATGCTAAATTAGAAAAAGTATTAAAATAGTTTGAGTAATGCAGACTGAATATCAATATAATTGCAACAACTTAATTTGGCATAAAAAACATCTAATGAAATATTTTAATATCACTGTCCATTCAATTTACCAGCTTGAATTTCATGGGGTATTAAGTGGTTCTTAAATTATCATTGCAAAACCTTCCAAATTCATATGGGGCTTTTGTTGTTGTTGTTTATGGAAGGAGTGAGAAGTACATCTGTGAGTGTGTGTGTGTGTGTGCATGCATGTGCTTATTGAGTCTAAATCCCAATTCCTACTTTGTAGAAGTGGTTCGAGAACCAATCCCTCATTCTTGTCAACTGTGCCAAGAATCAGTGTTTCCTCCACGTCGGGAGCCTTTGTCCCCCTGGGGCCAGAGTTCCCTGTGTGATCCTGAGAAACGCTCAGTTTAACCAGACAAAGAGGGGGCTCACACTCATCCAGGTCAGCCCTTCATTATGCAGTTGAAGCAAATGATCACCCCATTGTTGCCGGAAGGGAGTTTGAAGGAGGCTCATTTCCTGTGGATTCTCTGACTCACAGAGCGCAATGGAAACAGCCAGTACACCGGAGAGGAACTCCAGATGGCAACTGCCTAAACATGCTGTAGTCCCAGCACCCTTACCTCTCCTGACACGGTGCTTTTCTAGCTCTGAGACTGATCTGCTCCACACGTCCCATGGGCTCTTGCCCTTGTGCGGGGGTGCGGCCATTTCTGTCCCTGTAAACGTCCTTCTCGTTCTCTGTGGCTCTCGCCTTTCTGGCCCCAGATTTGCAGAGCAAGTCTACTGGGGCAGCAGTGACCAGTGATCCTCCCTTCACTCAACTGAGGGACCTTCATGCCGCATCTCAGGAATCGTTGGTAGCATTTGATAACAGCTCAATTTGGCCTCCATAGAACTCCTCATTCATGGTGTTCTTGACCCAGAAATCTGGGTCTTGGTGACCTCTCTCTCACCACTCCTTCCTCATGCAGGCTTTGGCGTGAGGCTTGAAAGCAACTCTACTTGAAGGCTGAGGACCGGAAAGGAAGATTGGGTTGGCATTTAGAGATCACTGGGGTACAAAGTGGTTTGGTTGTGTTGCCTTGGGCTGTAGGGAACAAGTGAAGTTTCTGAGCAGGAGAAAAATATGACAAGTGTCCACAAGATTTATGTATGACAGTGCACATCACAGCAGTATTGATTAGTGTGGGAATTGAACAACCTCACTTTCCAACAATAAGGAACTAGGTAAATAAATCATGGTACTCTATAAATATTTGTTGAGGAAATGATTATATAGACGAGCATAAAGAAGAACAAAAAAGAAAATAAATCACCTCTAATCCCATCTCCTGATATCACCACTGCTAGGGGTTTGGTGTATTTCCTCTCCCCCGATCACCACACAAGATACACGGTACCCACTGTCTGCACTGCCATCCCAACTCTATTAGACATTCCACGCGTGCTTTTGATGCAGCTTCTCTGCTGAATGTTATGTTGTAAGCAGGTTCTCATGTCCTCCCATAGTCCTTGCAGTCCTGACTTGGAATGGACATCTGCTGTACCCCTCGAAGTGCGGACAGACACATTCCCTTCCCACTCTCCACTTTCTCCAAGGCCGTCTCATCCATGCCTATGGCTCCATTAGAACCTGCCCACAGATGATTCGAACTTCTCTACTTCCCGTGCCCCCAGACCTCTTCTCTGAGCTCCAGATAGGACAGTCAGGTACCCATTTGACCTCTCCAGTCAGACCCAGCAGGTCCATCCGACCCAAACTCATTACCTTTGTCTTCATGTGTCTCTGTTTTAGTGAAAGGCAACACCAACCATCCAGTTATGCTAGCCCAAATCACGATTGGTTCTTCACAAAATCTTCTCTCCCAGTCCCTCATCCAAACAACTCAGATCCCTTTACCTCCTGAATCTCACAAATCCATCCCTTTCTTGCCATCCGCTGGACCATCACACGGGCTCAAGATATCACCACATGGACTTAGCCTTGTCCTTCCAAGTGGTGCTCCTGGGTCAGCTCTGGCCCCCTGGATGTTCTCCGTGCTGCCACTGAGGGGCTCTCTACCATGCAAACCCCGTCAGTCCCTCCTCTGCTCTCAGGAGGAGATCTGGAAGTGCTGGGTGGAAACTGAGACTTTGGGGTCAGGCTGCCCAGGTGGAGTCTCTGTTTTCCCTCCTGCTACCTCTGGAACCTTGTGTGTTTTATGTACATTCTCCCATGTTCCTTTTCTCGTCTTCCGTGAGGATTAGGTGAGTGAGTCACAGTGTTCCTAGCTGGGCCCTGGCATACAGAAAGGCTATTTCAGCTGTTGTTATTCTCATTCTGCTATTGTTGCCTGCAGGTTAAGGATTGCAGTATGGACATACCGACCACAGAGTAAGCCCTTGGTTAGTGTTAGTGTTTTTTTATTGTCTCTCCAGCCTCCTGCTGTGTCATATGCTTCTTCTGGCCCTGCACTGCACACAGCTCCTTCAGTTCTTTGTGCCCACTCACCACAGGGCCTTTGCACACATTGTTCTGCCTGCAACACTTCCCTCTCCTCTTCTCCTAATTAACCTATCCTCAGGTCTTCCCTTAACTGCCGCTTCCTGGCCTCACTGACCAGATCACATCTCCTTGATGTTGGATGCCCCTTCCCAGAGAATCCAGAGAATGTGTCCAGGAAGGATGGCATGGTGGAGTGGAGTCTCCATGATTCAGTACCCAGTGTGGGGGAAGACACAACTCAAGCCACCCTCTTGGGATCCCGTTTCTCCTGCACGTCTCTCCCAGAGTGTTCCGGTGGCCTCTGGTGGTGACTCACCATCCCGAGGCTCCTTCTGGTCAAGTGGCCCCAGAGAGAGCCATGCGTGGACCTAGCAGATGAGTTTTTCAGACAGCTCACTTCCACGTCACCCCTGCCCCCACAGACACAGCTGCCAGTGGGAGAATGGATCATGAGGATCAGCAAGAGCCGATTTCCGGTTCTTTGTTTTCTTTTAATTTGAGAGAAGACAGACAGAACCTTGTCAGGTAATTACCTCCCAGAGGCAAAAGTGTTGGAGCAACTTTCCAGCCAAGTCCGTGATTCATACTGCCTTCCATGGTGGATTGTTCTGATACACATCTGGGAAGCTCCGTGATGTGCAGGCTGTCCCTGCCTGTGGGAGTTCTTGGCCTCTGGTGTTAATGACTTCTGACTCAAGGATCATCCATAGTTCTCTGAAAGCCATTAGATGGGAGGCACCAGTGCCTAGCCCTTCTAACGGCAGCTCTTCTAATCAGACACCAAAGTCTTCTTTTTTCTTTCTGAAATACAGACCACATATACTACGGCTTGTGGACAGCTGAGCTATTTTCTTTTCTTTTTTCTTTTAAGGGTTTTATTTATTTATTTGAGGGCGAGAGAGAGATAGCTAGAGAGAGCACAAGCGGGGGGAATGGCAGAGGCAGAGGGAGAAGCAGACCCCTTGCTGAGCAGGGAGCCCGATGTGGGGCTCGATCCCAGGACCCTGATCATGACCTGAGCCGAAGGCAGATGCTTCACCAGCTGAGCCATCCAGGCACCCCCAGCTGAGCTATTTTAAAGATGTCGGTGCAACAGGACTCCCTAACCTAAACATCACATGAAGGGAAACCAGTGCTCAGGGGACCACCTCCCAAATCTGCTCCACCTCTTTTAAAACCAAAGATTCACATGTCCTCCTTTTCAGGTGAAGGTAGGGTCCCTGGAAGGATCAGGCAGCCCCATTTGAAACTTGGTGACAACAGCACCTGGCAGCGACTGTAATTGTCTCACTTCTTCCAAGCCGCCCTAGTGGAGGGGGTCCCTACGATGCCAAGCTGGGAGCAGCAGGAGACTCATGATGCAGGTGGCCGTGGACATTTCTAAATCATTTATGGATTCACAGGCCACATGTGTCCTGTTCTCACAGCGGAAAGGCCAGGAAGGAGAACTGCTCTTGCAGCATGTGTTCTCAAAAGTGGCTCTTTCCGATGCTCCCACCACTGTGCTGAGCAAGCCTCCCCCATGCCAGGCTCTGAGGACCGATGCCACATGGGCTCTGCCCTCAGGGTGCCCACCGCCGGAGTGCCAAGCGGGCGGGGGAGGTGGGGCGGGGGCAGGGAAGACCTCACAGGGAGATCAGCATTGATTGGAGTCCTGAAGGGTGAGGAGGAGTGGATCGGGTAGATCCCGGTATCAGGCAGGGCTTTAAAACTTTGGAGTGGTGATTCCAGATCTGGGATCTCGGGGTGATCCCAGATGATAGTCTCAGGGGTTTCCACTGTTTGTAGCACTTCAGAAACCCAGAGATCTTTCATGAGAAGGTGTGTCTATGGCCGTTGTGTCTGATCTCTTCTCTTTGGCTGGAATTCTGTCCATTCAGAATGGTAACGCCGCCATCGCCCTGAGAAGCACTGATGGGTAATGGAAGTGATCACCACGTCAACCAGGGTTCTGGCAGCCAACGTTTTTCCACGTGGGATGAAGATTTTTGGACACCAGGCTGGAACACTGGCTCTCAAATCTCAAAGCACGTTAGGCTCCTATTATGAGTCTTAAATGACCCGAGTGTTCCTGTGTGATAGTCAGCAAGTGAGAGATGTGGGGGGCTACGGAGGCTGAGTGCAAGGAGAACAGGCTTGAGTGAAAACCCGTTTCACCTTTACAAGCAGTGAGATCTCAGGCACGTGAATGAACCTTTCCCAGCCTCAGTTTCCCCCTCTGAAAATGAACACAGAGGGGCTCTAAGGACTCCAGATGGTGTGTATAGAGTTTTGCTCAGTGCCTTTCATTGTAACTACTCCCACCCCTATTACTATAAGCATCAAAAATTGTGATTATCACCATGAGACTTAACCCGATCAGTAGAAATTAACTTGATCTGATTCTTTATAGCTGAGATCAGCCTGCCTGAGCTTTTTGCGGAGATCAGAGAATGAGGAAAAGAGAAGTTATTTTTATCATGAAACACTTGGCAAGGAGAACAGACTTGAGGTTGGAGGGAGGGATAGGCTACAGAGGGGCTTTTAGCCATCAGGAACAGCTTGAACATGAGCATGGTGAGCCACCAGTGGGAAAAAGTGGGCCCAACATCCCACCAGGGGCCTTCCTGTGTCCCTGCAGAGTGCATGTATTGTAAGGCTGAACATGATCATCGCTATTCATGTGTTTCAGGACTCAAATTGGGTGTTACCTCCTCGTGATGGTGCAAACAGGCACTGTTGTCATCTGAGGGCAAAGAGCTCTAAGGAGGTCTGGTCTCATGAGATTGCTAATTTGTATGTACAGACTACTCTTGGGACTGAACTGAGCTATTCTGATAAAAGTCCTCTGTCTTCTCCTTCATCATCATCATAGCTAATATTTTCATATGGTGTACTGGTCAGGAGAGGCTAGGCCAAGCCCTGGTAACAAATAAACCTGCAATACCATGGCTTAATATGATATGGGTTCCCTTCTGTCATCAGAACCCTGGTAGGGTCAGATAGCTCTCCTGAGTGGTTCTCCTCCAGGCAGTGACTCACGGGTCCCAGCTCCTTTCATTGTAGGGTTCTACCATCTTAGAGTCTTTACTTCACATCCCTGAGGACAGAGAAGAGAGAGAAGGTGTTTTAGGAGCCAGGCTAAATACCATTTAGAAATGGTATTTATCACTTTTACCCTCATTTTATTGGAACTCTGTCATATGGTCAATTTAAGTGCAAGGGAGGCTGGGAAATGTAGTCTCTGTTTGCCCGAGAGGAAGAAATGACACTGATGAGCACTGGCCAGTCTCTATGATGTGTATATTATCTCACGTAATTTTCCAGAGAACCCCAAAGACTTAATGCCATTATTATCCCTATTTATATTTGAGGAACCTAAAATAGAGAGAATGCCTGACTTACCCTGG
Organism: Mirounga leonina; assembly: GCF_011800145.1. Classification (NCBI taxonomy): domain Eukaryota; kingdom Metazoa; phylum Chordata; class Mammalia; order Carnivora; family Phocidae; genus Mirounga; species Mirounga leonina. The sequence goes on along the minus strand of NW_023270447.1, from coordinate 89,124,991 downwards.
TAAGTGGTGGAGCCAGGATTCGGGAAGAGGAATGTGGGACTCTAAAATCTACACTCGTATAGGAACACTCAACACAGTTGGAAGAGCTTGGCATCTAGAGTGCCTTCCTGACAGAAAAAGGTTGCTTTATGTCCTAATCCCCCAGAGCACCTTACCTCTATTTTACTTTGCACTATGGTCATTCAACTTGTCTTCTCTACCAGATTTTAAGTTTCAGAATCAATGTCAGATATGCATCTCTGCACCGTCCTTAGCCTAACAGATACGTAGCCAGCATGGAATAGAGTGACTTTGAGATGGGTCATTAAGTCAATAGGGCATCTGGAGTCATGGGCGTGGAAGGGAAGAGGCAGGAAAAGAATAATGTGGATGAAGACCCAGAAGAAGGGGGATGCAGGAAGGCCAAGGGTGAAGCAGGGGTTGAGAAGGAAGAGCTGCTCATTGTGTTGCATGCGGCACAAGCATGAAGGGGGAGAACACTGGGAGAGAACCAAGGCGTCGCTGGCGCCCTTGGAAAGTGCAACAAATGATGGGCAGAAGCCAGAAGACCAAGGATCGAGGAAGAGTGGGAAGAGGTGAGGGCGGTCCAAGGATCGAGGAAGAGTGGGAAGAGGTGAGGGCGGTCCAAGGATCGAGGAAGAGTGGGAAGAGGTGAGGGCGGTCCAAGGATCGAGGAAGAGTGGGAAGAGGTGAAGGCAGTGAGTTAGTACAGGCTGCTTTGGTGAAGTGGGAAGTGTGTCCACAGGTGGGCTGAGCTTGGGAGTCTCCCATGAGTGTCTGTGTGAGGGAAAAGGAGTAGGAGGGGCAAGAGTGAAGAAGAGTTGAGGGAGAGGGTTGATTTGAGACCCAGTCCCAGAGGACAAAGGAAGGCAGGAGGTCAAGATCACAGGCGAAGTGCTGACCTCGGAGAGGAAGGAACATTCTTTCCTCTGAGGCAGGTGAAAAAGAGCAACATGGGTCCGGTTTCCTTATTTATAAAACGATGGTGCTTCTCCCTATACCCCCAGCCTTTGTAGTTATCAAGAGTGTCCCCAAAAGTAATGTCTACTCAGAACCCCAGAATGTGACCTTACTTGGAAATATGACTGCAGATGTGATTAATCAAGTCAAGATGAGGTCATACTAGAAGAAGGTGACCCTAAACCAGTGACTGTTGTCCTTATAAGAGGGAAGCTTGGGCACAGACACTCAGAGGAGGCCATGTGGGATAGAGCTGGAGACTGGGAGATGCAGCCACGGTCCAAGGAATGTCAAGATTTGTGGGAGCACCAGAAGTGTAAGAGGCAAAGAAGCATGCTCCCCCAGAGCCCTCCGAGGGAGCATGGCCCTGCCCACACCTGCATTTTGGACTTCTGGCCTCTGGAAGTGTGGGGGGATCCATTTCTGTGGCTTAAAACACACAATTGTAGTAATCTGTACAGCAGTCCCAAGAAAGTAATACAGGGGGGAACATAAAGGCGCATTTAAAAGTAGCGGGAAATGTATAATTACCATGAAATGTGTGGCATCTTCATCAAAGTCATCATAAAAGGGAGAGTCATGGACATGGCCTGGCGGAGGTGAGGGGATGGAGGGGGAGAGAACTCAAAGTTTCCACCTTCGAAAGTGCTTTTCCTTGGCTCAGATGGAGGCTTTCTCCTGCATTATCTGCACTCTCTCCGGATTTAGGTGATTAAAAAAACATGGTTTCTCCTTTTACTGGTTGCCTGCAGCCTGAGTAGAAGCAGTGCATCTGCTTCAGTTTGGGACTGGGGAGCAGAGCCGTAGGTGGGGTGCACGTCGCCTGCCTTCCAATCCCTGGGGGGGGGGCGTGATGTTTGGGGGAGAGTGCCATGCCCCCGGGTCGCGTCCAGGCCATTCTGCATTTCCAAATGGACGTGCCACCTTAATCTTCCAGCTCGCGTGGAAATAGATCTTACGTATTTTCTCCATGTGAAAAGTGACGGTCTTCAGCTCTTCTTGCCTTGTGTCAATAGAAGCCCTTCTCATCCATTATTCTCTTGTCACTGTCGCCATTACCACCGTCAATATATCACATCGGGAGAATGAGCGCAGCATCTTTCGCCTGGCCCTCTCTGATGGAGGAGAGCAGTGGAATGACACTCCAGTCCCTGGAAAACCCGCAACCGTTTTCAGTTCATGCTTTTAACCAACATGTTCTTTGAGGTTCCTTTTGACTTTACTATTCTGGAATCTCCCCTGATGTAGGAGATGAGGACGCTGACCCATGAGTGAAGTGATGCTCCCAGGGTCACTCAGCTCCCAGTAGCTGGATGGGAATCGGCTGCTGGCTCCGGGGGAGGGGGGCGGTGCACGATGCAGCCCCCCAGGCTCATTTTCACATTCTTCTGAGTCTGCCAGAAACTTAGGAGCCATGGAAGCTGCTGAGTCACGTGCCAGGGGAATGGGTGGGGGATGTGGGGTCTGGTTTGCTCAGGTTGCACCCACTGAAAGCCCCACGTGGGCCTCCACTCCAGGAGCAGACGCAGTGTCCTGGGGGAGGTGGAGACAAGAGCAGGCAGAGAAGTGCAGGGGCGACTGCGCTGTGGCGGGACCACCCCTCCAGCCGGAGCTGGGATTCAGTAGAGCTGTGCCTGACCGGAGCGTGCCATGCTGGTCTGGAGAACCTAGGCTCTGGCGCCAGCATGACCTCTCTCTGCCACGCGGTCGTCATGTCACGACAGTGGGCCTCTCTGAACCTCAGTTTTGTCATCCAAAATAAGACTGAATGATGCAGACCTCCTGGGTGTTGTTGAGAGGAGGTGCACATGAAGTGCCTGTTCCCAGTGGGCCGACTGTCCCTCTGAGTCACCCTCCCCATCACACCTAGTGAACAGTCTGCTGGTATTTCTGAGCAATGAGTTAGCGGCTGCTGGAGGGATGCTCATTGGGGCTACTTCAGCTGCCCAAACAGCTCCAGCCCACGCTGGGCTTTATGCGTCCCTCTTCTGTGCTCTCAGAAGTAGGAGAGCTGTGAACTTAGCCCAGGACTGGGTGGCCAGTGTGGACAGGGCAGCCGGCCTGGCTCTATTCCACTGGCGGCATTCACTGTCAGACATTTCTGGTTGTCACCCAAATTTGGCTTCTCAGTTGGGACTCTCGAGGTGCATCCTTCTCTCCAACAACTGTCTGGAAGCAGAAAGTGGTGCAGGGAAGAGAACCAGCCGCCAGCCACCCCCGCTGTTTGGACTGGGCTCTGCGGATGGAAACAGCTGAGAATGCCGGCCAAGGGCACGCATGCCCGTCTCAGAGCTGGTGCGTGCGTCGTGGGGAGGACGTATGGCGCAAACACACTCTGACGTTTATAGTGAATATTTTAGTTTGCAGAAATTTGAAATTAAATATACTTTCCACCTACACTCTGAAAAATCCATTTATAGAAACCAAATCAAATTGGAGATCTAAGGACTGGTGGCCAGAAATGAAATATTTTAAAAATAAAATATATGGAGATTGAATTGCTGAAGCGGTGGCTTGCTCTGAGGCTTCCCAGGATGTGAGCTGGAGGGAGGCTTATTGGACAGAGCCTTCTCTGGGGATCAATTCCGAACTACTCCTACATACTGGCAGTTGGAAAAGGGAAAAAAAAAAAAGTTCTTTGAAAGAACTTACTTAGCAGCAGAGCCAATATTCTGTGTTTTCTGGAAGCCACCTTGTATTTCAGCTCTGGTGGATGTGTTGTGTGTGTGTGTGTCTCTTGCGGATCTTTGTGGGAATTGCCTGAACACTCCGGAGAGGCTGGGGGCCGCATTAACGGCCCCGCCTCCCCCCCTGGCCCCCCCAGCTTCTGCTACCCCAGCCTCACCATTCATCCTGAGGACTTAATTATCTTCTGAAGGATGATACAAACTGCCGAGCCCCCCTCTCAGTACTCAGGAGAGAGAAGCTCAAACTCAACTCTGGCTTACATCTCTGAAATGTTCCCTGATTGAATTCCTTCTGAAGAAACCTCTTCCCGGCCCTTTAAAACTCACAAGGGCTGCCGTCTCTCCCCCTCCTGTTAGGGGCTCTGGCGCCCTGGTGTACATTTGTGTGCTAGACTGCACCCATGGACGCGTCTGAGGAAACTCAGCCACTTCGCCCAAGTGAGTCGATGTCATTGCCCTTCATGTTCCCTGCTCCCTTCGAGAGGAACGCCTAATTCAAAGCCAAGCGTTTTCTGCAGCCTTGCTTTCATCTTTAGGAAATAGGCATTGGAGTTCCTGTGGAGTGCTGCCCACCCCTGCCCCACCTCCCGTCTCCCAGCAGACAGACATCAGGAGGGATCTCTTGGAAAGCCAGTCCTCTCCTCATTCTCCTGGCAGCTGGGGCAAGAACCACGCTAAGCAGCAACAGGCACTCGGCATGCGGCCCAACTCCCTACTGGGTTGCTGGGACTCGTGAAGCCCCGATAATTTCCATGTAGGTTTTCTGCTGTCTCCCACCCATTTACTGCTTCCCAGCAGATAGGGAAGGACCTGGGCTGGAGAAGCGGTGGGGGCTGGTAAAGGAGGGAGAGAGTCAAGCACAGCTTGTCCCGGCAATGAGAGAGATCCCGTGTCCAGAAGCTGCCGCGGAGGCCTGCGGGGCCGGGGCTGGCGTGCACTGGCAGGCCGCCGGCTGCAGAGAGTCATGCCCTCCTGCACGTGGAGGCCTTTCCGGGGCTGGTGTTGCTCTGACACTCGGTGTGAGCAGAGCTCCTTGGGTTGTTTGTCAGCCAAGACAGAAGAGTCACGATGAGCCGATTTATCGGGCATACAGAGTGTGGTCCAGATTGCTCTGTGATCCATGTGCGCATCTTCCTGCTTTGATTTGTTGGTCATTTGCTTTCCAGCCGTCCACCGGGAAATGTATTTATCATCACTACGTTCGTCTTGTGGCCGTCTGTTTTCATCTGCTACAATGAAGATGCTTCTATTTCAATGTGATTGAAGCAGGGTGGCAGAAATGGACCGAATCGCACTTGGACGGTCCGTGGGGGAGTCTAGACATGAATTACCCCCAGCTTGGTGCCTCAAGGTGTGTGGGTCCCCTTGGGGATGAGGATAGCTTCTTGTAATAGTGCTGCCACCGATGGCTTCCCAGAGTCCCGAGCTCAGCCGTGCCCCTGACTTCCTCCAAAAACTCCGAAGCACCCCGGGGGGCCTCTTGGAGCCTGTTGGAGGAAGGTTTTCAGTCATGAGCATTTGGCTTTCATAATTCTTTTTCTGCCTCCTGCCAGCAGTCGCAGGCCTTCCCCCATTAAAGCGTGCGAAGATACTGTGGGCAGGCATTTTCCCAGGGGAGATGCAGTGGGGCCCCAAGTCCAGAGTAATCCAGGCTTCCCTCCTTTCTGGGCAGAGGGTATCAGGTCATCCTGGGTGCCCATGGGAGGAGGCGCCGGACCAAGGTCACCCCAGAACCAGTTCCCCAGAAGTGTGAATGCCTGCAGTGCTCAGGCGCAGGCCAGCTCCAGGTGGTAGGAGGCTCCCTTGAGGCTTCGTGGATGGCGCTGTTCTGTTCAGCCAGGTCTGACCGCTCTGAGGGTTTATACTGTTCCCTACTTGTGCAGGGTCAGCACTGGGGGCTACACTGAGCTTCCAAGAGCAGGCAATGGGGGAAACTCATCAGCTCTCAACAGTGACTGTGCAACTGCAGAGATGTGCCATCCCCTTAAAAGGATGGTGGCTCTCAGGTTCCCAGGACTGGCCTGTACCTGATGTCCCTGGGACAAGGGGGAGTCTCAGAAGCAGTGTTTGGGGGACAGGCTGTCTTGGCCAGCAGCCAGCTCATACACAGTCCTTGGTGAGGCCAGCGCCGTGGAGAAAGGGCTGCCTTGGCCACATCTGCCCAAAGCCTTAAACCTGGAAACCACCCACCTAGTCTCCTTCGGCTTCCCAGAGAGAATGCTCTAAATCACACAACTTTCTGGTCCCTGGCATAGTGATTTCCTTTCAGACATTAATAAATGGGTATTTTCATCTTATCCCTGTGCCTGATGAACTTGGCTAAAGGGAAGATGGTCAGTCTCAGACTGCAATCACATGGGGCCTCTGAGCCTGCAGGTGAGGGCCAGGCCTGCCCGAGGCACAAGCATCGGGCAGCGAGTCCTGCTGGAGTCCTTCCCCTATAGGGCTGTGAGGCCACCGCCCTTGATCGCAGGTCTGCCCCACAGCTTCCCTCCATGCTGGCCCTGGTCTCCAAGGTCATTCTGGTGTGGCCTGCCCCGCCTCCCCCTTGCTGCCTGGCCCATCGTCCCGTTGAGGTCAGGGGCACGGGCCCGCAGTCAGATGTCAGGTGTTTGAGTACCTGCCGTGAGCAGCTGTTTATCTCCTTTCTGCTCTGGTTGTCTGGACAGGGACTGTGGTGGCACCTACCTCTCCGTCCTGGGGCAGCACATGCTCCCTGCTGGGAGCACTGCCCGCGCACACGTGTGCTCAGTATCCTCGGGACCCAGTCCAGCCCCATCTCTCCCACTGCACCTGCGTCTGTGAGCCTTCCGTCAGCGCCCCCGGACCGAGAACTGGACCACCCGACTCGTCTTCACTAGCTGACCTTTTCCCTTTGGCCGGATTGTAACTCGTCGAGGGGAGGCTGTGCTGTGTTTCTCTTCAGTCTGCACGCAGGCTCCTAGCAGAGTGCTGGGTACGTGGTGGGGACCCGGGGGATACTCGCCGGCTGATTGAGTGGTTGATGATACCGTGACTCTGGGAGTGTAGATTAAGAAGTCCGTTCCAAATTACTTACAGGTGCTCATCATTTCAGCATCACACGGCCACACGGGAGAAGGCCCACTATGTGATATTTATTCATCTATTCAACAAATATTTATTGAGTGCTTGCCATGGACCAGCCCTAGTTCCTGGGGACTCAGAAATGAATAAGACAGATCATATCCATGCTCTCTTGTAGCTTGCCTGGCAGCAGGGGAGACTGACAAGGGACAGATACAATCCAGGAGGTGATTAGTGCCACAAAGAAGGCAGGGTGGATTAGTTCTCTATCTCTGTGCAATGAATTACCCCCAAACGTGACACCTGATGGCAACATACATTTATTATCTAGCTGTTTGTGTGGGCTGGGAATCTGGGCACCATTTGGCTGGGCCCTCTGGCTCAGAGTGTGTCACAGGACCCATCGCAGTGACGGCCAGAGCTGTGGCCGTCTTGAAGTCCGACCTGACTGAGACCCTCCCCGCAAGCTCCCTCGTGTGGTTGTGGGCAGGAGCCTTGCCATATGGGCCTCTCCAGGGCTCCCTCACAGCACAGCGGCCTGCTTCATCAGAGAAAAGAGAGCAAGCCTGCTAGCCCTTGACTCACAGTCTCTGGGGCCAGTCTTCTGAGTGAAGTGGGTGCTAGTAGGAACCCCACTTTGCAGATGGGAAGTGAGCCGAAGGTTAGGCAGCTAGCGAGTGGCAGGGCCAGAGTTTGGCTCCAGCAGCCGTTCTCCTGCCATCACTCTGCCTTTTTGTCTTCCAACAAGAGAAGATGGTGGCTCAGTTGCTTTTCCTGCAGTGGAGGCAGTAAGACGTGAGCTGACTTGAGATGCATGTTGGTAGGACTTCTTAACAACTTGGATGTGGGGATAAGGGGGAAGGAAGACATTACAGATGATTCCAAAGATGGGGCCCGAGAAGCTGGGGGCAGGGTGGTGCCATTGCCTGGCTCCGAGAACAGAAAGGAGTGGGTGTTGGGGAGGATACCGAGAGTGACATTTTGGCCATCTTAAGTGTGGTGCTGGTGTGGGGGTGTGTGAGGCCACTGAGTGCCTGAGCCCAGAGCTCAGGGGAGCAGGCCAGAGATGCAGACTTTGTATGCACTGGCCCTGGATGACTGCCCAAGGAGAGGAGAGAAGAGAGAAGTTGGCTGAGGCAGAGGCCCTGTGGCACCTGCAGTGTTCAGCAGGCTGGCAGGAAAGGGAGAGCCAGCAAAGGGGCCCATGAGGCAGCCCGAGAGCCAGCAAAGTGTGATGACCTATAAGGCCGGTGGGGAGAGACTCGAAGAGGGAGTGGGGAGCTGTGGCAGATGCCTCATGAGTGTGACTGGGGGAATGAGAGGGGAAAGCTGCAGGACTGGATAGTCAGGAAGATCCTAATTTGCTCAAGACTGTTTCTCCTCCCTGTAAAATAAAAAACTCCTTTTCATTCTGATCGTTAGATCTGTGGACCAGTTTTGATCCATGAGCATGGTATATGTAGATATTAGGGAAGATGCGTCTGGATTATGTTATTTTCACACACCAGCAGACGGTGCTCAGTTTTGTTCTAATGGGCAGTTAAATTGCTGGTAGCTCCTCTTGGTTCTGGTCAGACTTGGTTTTAATCTAAGGGCTCGTCTGTTTTGGTTTTGCCCTTTGAGGTTTCTGGCCCTTACTTAAGGGCATGGTTCTTAATCTTAAGAGCGGGACTTTCTAAAGTCTTAAATATATGTACCAGGCATTCAGTCAGGCTTCTCCCATCTAGCTGGGCCAGATCTCAAGGGTCCCTCAGCCCTGCACAACCTCCTGCACGACCTCTAGCCTGTCTGTGTAGCCTTCAGGGCTATAGTGGCAGTGGAGTCTGGCCCTGCCTATGGGGGGCTCTGCCCTCAACCTCATACTCCCAGGGAGCCTGCAGGCTGACGTCTGGGTCCTGCCTTCTGCACATGTCCCTTCCCTCCAGAATCCAGACCTGCAAGTTCTAGCTGTTCTCTGATTTTTTTTTGCCTTCTCCAGCCAGGGAGGCTGTGCCCCGCTTGGACCCCACCTTCCTGCGTCCTGGTCCAGAAAGCTGGGCAGACGTGGGGCTCATCTTGTGGGTTTTCTTTCTTACGGGATCGCAGTCCTGAACTCCCTGTGGTCCAGCGCCCAGACAGAATAGCCTCAGACACTTGTGGCTAGTTGTGTGGCTGTTTCCAGCAAGGGGGCAGGTCCTGTGTCGGTCCCTTCTCTGCAGCCAGAAGCTGAGTCACTCTGATTTGTGTTTGACAGTTTTTTCCTATTCCCAGCACCAGACTATCACCCTTATTGGTGAAAATTTTATGTGATACAGAGGAGCCCTTTTGGTTGAAATAAAATCAAGTGAGACAATTTGTAACCTGAAATCAACAAAGACCATAGTAAAGACTGCTGTTGTGCTCGTGGGCTGGTGTCTGTAGGGAACTCCCAGGGAAGTGTTCCCAGGGAAGGCTCAGTGGGACATCCTCGGACAGAGAGCCCTAGGACTGAGTATTGGGGTGGGCATCCTGGGGGACAGGTGCAGGGCAAGGATGAGGGGAAACATGGCAGAGGGCCTGGGTGCAGCAGTGGGGAATGAATTCCTCCTCAACCTTCCCCAGAGATGCATGGTCCCCTCAGGGCGTCCAGGTGCCAGGGGCAGCTCCCCTCTTCCTTGCACCAAAGATTCTTTTCTGTTCTCGAATAGCCACTGATGGGTTCTTCCCAGGCCTCTGGGGTCCCCAGGAATGTATTTTCTGCTCAAAGGGACAGTGATTGTCTTTTCTCTGACAATGAATTGAAATGGGGCCCTTGACTCTCTGACCTGATACATTTGGACCTCTCTCCTGGGAATCTGTTCACACAGGTACATTCCTCCGTCCACAGGCTCAGAACTCAGAACTCCTGTCATAGGCTACAGAGGAAATTCTAGAGGTGTATGTCTTAATGGCCCTGGTTACCAAAGTCTGTCACTTCTATCTGGGGGGCTATTTATGTATTTATCAATACATTCTATAACAGATACTTACTAAATTATTTATGCAGCAAATTTTATTAAACACCAAAGATATGCGAGGTACTGTGCTAGGTTCTGGAGCCCCCAAATCCTCAATCCAGGGCCTCAGAAATGCACTCAGGGGCCATTTCAGAGAGATGGGGAGTCTAGTCTCATGCGCTGAGACAGTGGTCACCAAAATGTTCAGGACTGAGCGCTCCTCAGCTGTTAGCAGTGTGGCCTCCCTTGCCCTCTCCTGCAGTGCCAACCAAGCTCAGGATTCCTGGATGCAAGGAGGTCACTGGCTTTAATGAATGGGGCTAATGTAATAGAGTCAGATGTCCTGAGTGTGCACTTCGCCCCTCCAGTGACTTGCTGGGTGACCTTGAGTACGTACCTTCCACCCTTTCCGGGCCTGGTTCCTCCTCTCCAGAATATCTGAAAATTCTGATTCAGAATGTGAGCAGGATGTACAGAGACCCGGCCTCCCTGCCTAGCACATTCTGTGTTCATGGACTGGTCATTAGGAAGACCGAGAGTAAAAGTGCTCTTCATAGTAACATGGCATAGGAAGCAGTGACTCGATTTCTTTATGTTAAAGGCACTTTGTACATCTAGAAATATTATTAAAAATCATCTTGGCTTCTGGGCCAGAGCTTCAGTTTGGTTCCCGCAACAGTGCCGTCAGCAGTCTCTCTCCTCGTGAGCATCCTGTGTGTGACTCAGTAGGGCTGGGGCGGGGGAAGAGCGGCGGGGGAGGGGGGTCTGGCCCACCCCACTAATCCACACTTTCTCTGCAATTCTCCCACTTGTTTATAGTCTGGGCAATTTGCCTCCTGCTGCTGCATGACTCAGACTCGGAGAGCTTCCAACCTCGCCCTGAGCCAGCAGCTGCCCTGAGTCAGAAGCTGGCCATTGTGTCTCAGTCTCCTGAAACCTTCAGATAAAGTCCTCCATCCCGGTCTCCTCTCTGGTCACCTTCAGGCAGCAGCACCCCCAGCCCCACATACGTAGAGAGCCCTGTGCCAAGGACCTTGAAATGTCCCCACCCCACCCTGGGACAGGATTTCCAGCTCCTCTTATGGGTTTGTTTTGTTTTGCTTTGAAATGCAAGTTTATTTCTGATCAGGGGCAGCTCCCAGCTTTATGGGCTGAAGCTGATATGATGGGGGGCCCTGTATAGGAATAAACAACACAAAATAACGAACACAAGTTTAGGCCCGCATCTGAGAAGTGATCCAGGCAGCTCAAGGGCTCCTGAAGCTTAAATGCTGTTAGCTTCATGGTAAACCTGCCCATTGTTCTGATTCACTTAAGATTTGGAATAACTGCTCCCTGCACCGTAAGTAAATTTTAATTTAGAATAAAATAAGAGAATTGCTTGCTGTATATTTATTTTAGAATCCAGCCACCACTGTGTAATTCAGATTTGAGATAATGTTCTTTTAAAAAAAAAAATTTCCTTTACATTAAAACAACAACAGATTGAAGGTCCAATGAGTCACAAATGCCCTTCTGAGAACAGCTGCCTTAGAGGGGCTCACTCAGAAAACATGATTTTCTTTCTTCCAAGGCTGCCTTCAGCCCTCTGTACATCCCCCTCAGGCCCTGGTGCAGAATCACCCCAGCCCTCCCCTCCCCCTCTTCTCCTCCTGCCCCAGCCCTGCTCAAGCTGCCGGCCCTCCAGGCACCTTCCACATTTAATACGCCCCACCTAACAAAATCGGTGCTTTTAACTACAATAATTGTTTAGAAAATTGTCTAGAAATTGATTGAACCAGAAAATTGAAAGATTGTAAGTCATTGGTGGGCAATAAGGGAAAGCGAATTCAAATCCCGATTGTCGGTCAGTGACATTTTCAGACTCTCCTGGCTTAAAGTGATTCCAGAGTAACTTTATTTGAATAGTCTGTGTTGCACTCAAAGTAAATATTAATTCCATCATGCCATAAACTTTTATTTATCATGGCAGCAAGTTATAAAGTTCTCTTACTAGAATATAGCTTCTAAATTGCATATCATAGATGAGATACAGTGTGCACGTTGGGCGCTAGCAACAATTACCCACCATGCTTTATGCAAGTCGGTATTAAATGCACTTTCTAAATAGGAGTCTCAGCCTGAGCTTATGCAGAAGATCTTCCATGGCTATTATCCAGGAGCCCAGAAATACGAGGAGAGGGTGACAGAGAGGTCACAGCGGGCAGGGACCAGTCACAAGGATCAAAGTGCATCAAGTCACCCGGCAATAATTCATCGGAAGCGTTCTTTTGCATATTATGGGTCTGACTTTTTAAATTACATAAATTGCTCATTAGAAGCATTGTGTAATTGCTTTACTCTGTGGTATTGTGAGAAGTGTAGGTTTTAATTATTCTTTTTTGATTTGTAGTGTGGTTTGACTTGTTCAGGGTGATGGTTTAAAAATATGGATCTGCTTTAATTGTTGCACTAAGTGAGAATAGATGACTCTGTTCATCAAATTCCTTGACTTTGCATTGGGGGAGTACAAAGGGGTCTTATGGCTTCTCAGCCCCTGTTGGCAACCGTAAGGGGTTCTCCAGATGGGGCCTGGGGAGAATCCGTCTAAGCCTGCACAGGCGGCACTTTGGGCTCTGTCTGGCTGTTGCGTGACCTGAGCGGAGCCTGGCGGTGCTTTGTCCGTGGGTAGATTTCATGACATCGGCGTGCAAGTCCACACGCCTCTTGCCCACAGTGTGGCTAGCATGGGAAAAGCCAAAGCTCTTTTATCATCTTTGGAGAGCGGGGCAGGGACAAAGGGTGCTCCTGGGATGCCCACTGCAAAGCCGCCGTTCTCTCCCATTCCCTTTTGCAAGGGCAGCCAGCACCAGGGCACCCAGCCAGCTCTGTCCATCTCCCGCAGCACTGAGGCCTCCGCCTTCCCAGCCCCACCCGGAGCTGGGCTGTTCTAGCGCTCCATCACCGGCCGTGGGCATTCTGGCCCCTGGGCCAGGCCCCGTGTCATCCAGCGCCCGGAATTGATGAGTTGTGAGACCAGAGCCATGGCTTCGGGGGTAAACTTCCAGGACCCGCTCTGGCTCATCTGCAGCCACTGATGAATAAAAACTTGATTAGGACGCTGGTCCTTGAAAGGCAGCTATTTTAGGACTCACTTTTGGAAAGGCAGGGGATTTCTTTTTCCAAGATAAAATTATGCATTTGTCAATATGGCAAGAGCATCGACTGCTTTCTCTTGGGGGTCTCTTGCCTTAATTATTCTCCGGCAGGAAGCTTTTCTCTTTGAAGCCTGGCTGGCAGTGGGCTTCCATGTGTCTGGCTCATTGAGAGACGCCCACATGTCTCCTTTTTGAGCAGCTCCCCTCTCCGCAACAGCAGAGGGGCCAGCCATTGCGCGTCTAGGAACGTTTAGGCACCAAACCCCTAGTCCGTTTCTCCTCTTTCATCACCTGCTTTATGTGTATGCCGTTCTGTTCCAGGCCAGACTTCTGTGACATGAAAAATACACTAAATACGGGCTGCCATAGGAACTGTCATTAACCAACCTCTAGTTGCGCCTTTATAAATTTTTACATACCGCTAAATTATAAATATGCAATGCTGAGAGCAATGAAATCTGCACCTCCAACATTTGCAGTTATAAGACCAGTAATTCCACATGCCCATTGGGAGGGGTGGGGCAACCTCACCTGTTTCTTGGGTCGAGCCCACAGTGGGCTTCTCCGCCTGGGAGGCCCTCCTGAGGGTCCTTCTTCTCCAGGGGAGCCCTTGTAGGGGGGGCACCTCTCAGGTGCTGGGCTCCCCTGCGTGATGCCTTTTCCTTTGTTTGACACAGATGTGGATTCAGTAAACATAGGTTTAGTAGCATCTGCTGTGTTTCAGAACCGTGCCAGGCTGGAGATCTGCACTTGAATCAGTCTTTGAAAACATGTATCGTCTGGGGGGGGGGGTGGGCGGTGGGACAGACAAATTACCAGGTGATGACAGTCCAGGATGATGAGGCCCAGAGAGAGGGGTACCCAGGTGCTCTGGGAGGCTAGGACGACTTTGAACAGAGGTTGTGGCTCAGCTTCCTTATCTGTCAGTGGGACATATCCCTGTTTCCCTCTTATGCTGTTGGGGGCATTATACAGATTCCTGCGTCTAAAAGCATTTATTTAGAGTGGTGTCTGGTGCAAATTAAGCATGCAGGAAATGTTAACTATTATACCCACCTTTGCTATTACTTGATTTCTTGCTGTCTCACGCCTGAAATTAGTGGCCGAGATCACGGCAAGAGCACGTTCTTTCTTGTTAAAGAGCATGGCCTTCAACATTGCAAGGTTTGAATGAAGAGACATTGTATGTTCTCCAACATGGAAGTATATTTACTGTCTTTGTTTTGATACCAAAAGCAACCTATTGTAAAAATGCAAACAGTATAGAGATGTGTAGGGAGTAAAAGTCTTCCCTTAATCCAGTGTACACACACATACAAAATTATCATTTTTTACTAGCACGATACTGTGAACTTTATTTAAATCGGTTCAAATAAAACAAATCAATACAAATAAATACCTTCTATCGCCGGCATGGTAGTCCTTTGTAGGGACCTCCTCTATTATTAAATGGGTTGTTTCTAGATTTTTTTTTCTCTCCATACTTCTAGGAATATCCTTGAACATTTTTTTTGTATACTTGTCTGATTATTTTCTCAAGATAAATTTCTAGAAATGGCATTGTGATTAAAGGGCTTTCATATTTTAAAAATTATGCATTTTTAAACTCTACATTATGTGAACTTTGAAGGAATATTGCATGATAGAGAATTCAAAAGACAGAAAAAGATATGCAGTAAAAAATAAGTCTCCCTCCCATCCTGCCTCCCCCACCTCCCCAGAGGTCCCCATGTTACCATTTTCTCATTGATCCTTCCAGAGGTGACACTTTTTTTCTTTTCCTTTGTGCAAATTGTAGCATACTTCACACATGGATTGCACCTTGCTTTTTAAATTTAAGACTATAACTTATAGATTGGTTTCTATTAGTACATACAGAGCTGCCTCATTCTTAGTAAGAAGTATTAATTGAGCAGCTACTATGTGCCCCATTGTTCTTGGTGCCAAAGATGTAGGGGCCTTGTTGACACACATTCTAGACAGGGGAGATGGACAGTAAATAATGAAAAAATATATGGGGGTGGGCATCATTAAGAAAAATAAATCAGAGAAAAGGCATGGGAAGCAGGTCCAATTACAAGCCTGGAGGTCAGGGAAGACTCCCAGGAAGCGACACGAGGGCAAAGAGCTGAGGGGTCAGGTAGCCCTGGGAAATCCAGGGGAGAAGCTTTCCTGTTATGACAGCAAGTGCAAGGCCTTGAGTTGGGATCTGGTCTTCAACAGATGAGTGTACCAAAATTAATGTAGTCAACACTCTGTTGATGGATAAATGCTGAATTAAATCACATTGCAACCAATGTTATATGTCTGTTCTCTCACATCCTTACCAAAACATCGTGTTGTCATACTGTTTCGTGTGGTTCTGACATGTGCAGGTGGTTATCTTGTAGTTGGACTTTGCATTTATCGTATTGTTAAGAAATTGAACATTCTTTGGGGTGCCCGGGTGGCTCAGTTGTTAAGCATTGGCCTTCTGCTCAGGTCATGATCCCAGGGTCCTGGGATCGAGCCCCGCATCAGGCTCCCTGCTCGGCGGGGAGCCTGCTTCTTCCTCTCCCACTCCCGCTGCTTGTATTCCTTCTCTCACTGTGTCTCTCTCTGTCAAATAAATAAATAAATTTTTTAAAAAAAAAGAAGTTGAGCATTCTTTTCTATGAACTGTGTATTCACATATTTGTAAAATTATGTATTAGATTATCAGTCTTTTTCTTACTGGGTCAGAGAAGCTCTTTGTATATTACAGAAATTGGCCCTTCTTCCTTAAGATGTATCATAAATAATTTCTAATTTTTTTGATTAAAATTTTTTTTCTATCTGTTCAAAAAAAGTTTTAAGTTGTCCGATTTATCAGTCATTTCTTTTGCGGCTTCCAAGATGTGTGGCATAGTGAAAGAAGCCTTTTTTGACTCCAAAGTTACACAAAAACCCACCTTATCCTAGTACTTGAATGGTTTCATTCTGTTCTTAATTTAAATCTTTTATTGACTTGGGATTTGTTAAAGTAGAAGGGATACAGTATACAGTATTTTCCCCCAGATGGCTATTCAAGTGTCTGCAAACTATTGAATTAAAAGCCTTTTTATCTATTGATGGGCATGCACTTCCTCTATCATATACTAAATTCCCAATTATACTTGGACATATTTTTGGCCATTTCTATACTGTTTCAGTGATTTGTCTGCTCATGCTCTACTGCTGCACTCTTTTCTTTATCATAGTTACAGAATATATTTCCATACGCACGGAACGAGTCCACCTTTATTACTCCTCTTTTCCAGAATGTTCTTGGCTACTCTTGCTTGTTCATTTTTCTAATGAACTTCAGAATGAGTGTCCAGACCTAAAAGCAAATCATGGCTGGTGTTTTTATTGTAGTCACATTCTTACCCCACCCTGAAGCTGGCAACCACTGATCTGTTCTTCATCTCCATGGTTTTGTGCTTTCCACAATGTCTTATAAATGGAATCACACCGTGTGGAATCTTTGAGACTGGCTTCTTTCATTCATTTGAATGCCTTTGTGATTCATCCAAGTCGTTATGCTCAGTAGTATTCCATTGTGTGGACATACTACCATTCGCCTACCCCTTCATTGAATAATCTCGTTTTTGGTGATTATGAATAGAGCTGCTACAAACATTTGTGTTTTGATCTGAACGTAAGTTTTTATTTCTCAAGGGTAAATACTCAGGAATGCAATTGTTGTATCATATGGTAAATATTTGATTAATCTTATAAGAAACTGAAAAACCATTTTTTTTTTTTTAGAGAATGTATGAGCTGGGGGGCAGGGACAGATCGAGAGAGAGAGGGAGAGAGAGAGAAAGGGAGAGAGAGAGAATCTTAAGCAGGTTCCATGTTTAGTGTGGAGCATGATGTGGGGCTCGATCCCAAGACCCTGAGTTCATGGCCCGAGCCAAAATCAAGAGTCGGATGTTTAACTGACTGAGCCACCCAGGCGCCCCTGAAAAACCATTTTTATTGTTTTGAATTTTTTTTTTAATTAACTATTCTGATCCATGTAGACTGATATTTCACTGTGGTCTTAATTTGCATTTCTTTAATGGCCAGTTATGTTGAACAACATTTCATGTGCTTGGTTTCCATCCCTATATCCTCTTTAAGCAAAGTGTCTAAGGTTTTCTGTCCATTAAAAATTTTTTTTCTTACTGTTGAGTCATAAATGTGATTTGCCAATATTTTTTTCCCAATCCATAGCTTGACTTTTCATTATCTTAAGAGTGCCTTTCACAGAACGAAAGTTCTTAAATTTCCATGAAGTCCAACTTACTGGTTTTTATTTTTATTCATTTTTAAAATTTTTTGAGAGAGAGTGTGTGTGTGCAAGTGAGGGGAGGGGCATAAAGAAAGGGAGAGAAAGAATCCCAAGAAGGCTCCACACTCAGTGCAGAGCCCCATGTGGGGCTCAATCCCATGACCCTGAGCTCATGACCCGCGCTGAAATCAAGAGTCAGACACTTAACCAACTGAGCTACCCAGGTGCCCCGAATTTATCACTTTTTAAAAAGGATCTTGCTTTTGGTGTTATGTTAAGGAAATCTTTGCTTAGTCCCAGGTCATGATTATTTTCCCTCTGTTTCATTCTAAAACTTGTATGATTTTATATATTGCATTTAGATATATGATCTATTTTTGTAAAAAGGTTTAGGTCAGGATTCTTTCTTTTTCTTCTTGTGCATATGGCTGACCAATTATTCCACTTGTTGAAAAAAAAATCCTTTCTTTATTGAATTGCCTTTGCACCTTTGTCAAATCAATGAGGGTCTATTTCTGGACTTTCTATCCTATCCATTGTGCTATATGTCTATCATTTCACCAATACTACAGTGTCTTGGTTACAGTAGGTTTGTAACAAGTCTTTGAATTGTGTAAAGAAAATTTTCCAACTTGATTGTCTTTTTCAAAATCATTTTGGCTATCCTAGTTCCTTTGCCTTTTGTTATGAATTTTGATATTAATCAGCTTGTCTATAGCTACAAAAATTCCTGCTAGATTTTGATTGATATTGCATTAAATCTATACATTGCTTTGGGGACAACTGAAGCCTCTACTATGCTGAGTCTTCTAATCCATGACCATGGTAGATATTTCCATTTATTTAAGTCTGCTTTGCTTTCTTTCACAAGTGTTTTGTAGTTTTCAGTATACAGATCCTGTAAACTTTTGTTAGATTTATACCTAAGTATTTCAAGTTTTTGGATCTATTGTAAATGGTATTTATTTATTTATTTATTTATTTATTTATTTATTTATTTATTTAAAGATTTTATTTATTTGACAGAGAGAGATACAGCGAGAGAGGGAACACAAGCAGTGGGAGTGGGAGAGGGAGAAGCAGGCTTCCCGCGGAGCAGGGAGCCCGATGCGGGGCTCGATCCCAGGACCCTGGGATCATGACCTGAGCCGAAGGCAGATGCTTAACGACTGAGCCACACAGGCACCCCGTATTTATTTATTTTTTTAAACAAATGTTACTTTTGAAGATTTTATTTATTTGAGAGGAGAGAGAGAGCATGAGCAGCGGGGGAGGGGCAGAGGGAGAGGGAGAAGCAGACTCCCTGCTGAGCAAGGAGCCCAATGTGGGACTCGACCCCAACACCCTGGGATCATGACCTGAGCCAAAGGCAGATGCTTAACCGACTGAGCCACCCAGGCACCCCTATAAATGGTATTTAAACATTTTGTTTGTTTCTAAATGTTCATTGTAGTGTATAAGAATACAACTGATTTTTTGTGTTGACCTTTTACCTGTAACCTTGCTTAGCTCACCTGATGTCTAAGAGTGTTAATTTTGGGGATAGATTTCTTCAGATTTTCTGTGTAGACAATCATGTTGTCTGAAAATAGTGACAGTTTTACTCCTTCCTTCCCAATTTATATGACTTTTATTTCTTTTTCTTGCCTTATTGCCCTGTCTAGGACTTTCATATAATGGTGAATAAGAGTTTTGAGAGTTGTGAGAGTCCTTGGCCTGATCCCAGTCTTAGAAGGAAAGCTTTCAGTCTTTCAACATTGAGGATAATGTTAGTTGTGGGTTTGTTTGTTTGTTTGTTTTTTTATAAATGCCCTTCATTTGGAGAGGAAGTTCCCTTCTATTCCTATTTTGCAGAGACTGTTTTTGTGAATGGATGTAGAATTTTGTCAAATGTTCTTTCTGCATCAACTGACATAATCATATGGTTTTTCTTCTTTAAACTGTTCTGGTGGATTACATTGATTCATGAATATTGAACCAGCTTTACATTCCCAGAATAATCCATTGGGTCATGGTATATTACTCTATTTACATATTGCTGAATTTCATTTCCTAATATTCTGTTGAGGATTTTTGCATCCATTTCCAGAGGAATACTGATCTGTAGTTTTCTTTTGTTGAACTATCTTTGTCTAGTTTTGGTGTCAAAGTAATGCTGGTCTCATAAAATGAATCCGGGGGATTGCGCTCTCCTCTTCTGTTTTCTGGAGGAGATTGTGTAGAATTAGTTTTTTGTTTTGTTTTGTTTTGTTTTTAATGTTTGGGAGAATTTGCCAGTGAAACCACCTGGGTGTATAGAATTCCTTTTCAGAATGTTTTAAATTACCAGTTCAACTTATTTGGTGGTTATAGAACTATTCGGGTTACCTGTTTCTTTTTGAGTGAATTTTGGTAGTTTGTAGTTTTCAAGAAATTGGGTCATTTCATCTAAGTTATTGAATTTATGTATATAGAGTTGTTAATTGTTTCCTTCATTACTTTTTTTTCATGTGGGGTCTGTAGTGATATCTCTTCTCTCATTCCTGATACAGATAATTTTTGTCTTCTTTCTCTCTCTCTCTCTCTTTTTTTTTTTGTTAATCATTGATCTTGCTTTTATTTATCTTTCAGTGAACCAGCTTTTGCTTTCATTTATTTTCTCTATTGTTTTTCTGCTTTCAATTTTATTTGCAATTCATGCTTATATTTATTATTTCCTTCTTGTAGCCTACTTTGGGTTTAATTGCTCTGATTTTGCTAGTTTCTAAAAGTAGAGGTTTATATTACTGATTTGAGACCTTTTTTTTTTCCTACTATAAGCATTTAATGCTATGAATTTCTTTTTAAGTACTGCTTTAGTTGCACCCTACAAATCTTGATTTTGTTTATTTAGTTGAATATATTTTCTAATTCCTCTTGAGACTTTCTCATTCACTTATGGGTTATTTAAAAGAGTTTTCTTTTTAATTCCCAAGTGTTTGCAGATGTTCTCATTATCTTTCTGTATTGATTTCTGGTTTAAGTCCATTGTCATCAGGGAACATACTTCATATTATTTCAGTTCTTTTACATTTTAAGATTTGTTCTTTGACCGAAGATATGGTCTTTCTTGGTGAATATTCCATGAACACTTAAAAAGAATGTATTCTGCTATTGGTGGGTAGAATGTTCTCTCAATATCAATTCAATTCAGTTGGTTGATGGTGTTACTCAGTTTTCATTAATATCCTTGCTGATTTTCTGTCTACTTAATTCTATTTTTTACTGAGAGAAAAGTATTGAAGCCTCCAACTGGAGCTGTGGATTTGTCTATTATAATAACTGATTTTAAGTCTTGGCCAGGTAACTCCAACATCTATGTATCTTTTCCATGAAAGTTGAGATTTTCCTAGTTCTTAATCTCCCACATCTAGTTTTCTGGACCAGCCAGTGGGTCCTGGCAGTTCTCTGCTACCTGTCTGTGAATCCTGTTTCCATTGTTCCAAACACAAGCTAGTACATTTTGTGCCTTAAGGCATATGCTCCTTGCTGTGATGAGCTCTGCAGGCTTTGCCTGATCTGCAGTTATAGACGTCCTCTTTGAGCATCTTTCCATACCCTGGTTAGACCTTACTGCTTTAGGCAGCTCTTCTTCAGACACTGTTGTGAGAATAGAGAGATTTTTCTGGCTATCAAACCTAGAGTTTGTATTTCTCTTGTTCTCTCTAGTGTTTGGGCATGATTTCCTGGAAGAGAAAGGGGTGATACTGTATTTGCTCCTCCATATTACAACCAGAGTTTGGATAGGCTTATTTTGATATGTATTATCAAAATATGTATCAAAATTTGATACATACTATCAGATTGCCCTCAAGAATCTTAGATGTCCTTAAAATTGTCTGTATAAATTTAACTTGATATATATTAGAGAATAAGGGTGTGGGAAGACAATATATGTGAAAAATTAGGGAGACTGGCTGGGAGGGTGAGCTACTTAGCTGTAGCCATTCGTCATCCTTGGGTAGGCAGTTAGGAAGCAGGGCAGAGAATCATGTGAGGGCAGAAAGAGCTGTCAGAGGCACTAAAGGGCCACTTAATTAAAGAATTCCATGTTCTGAAGGCATTTTTGTGTCAGGAATCTGAACTCCCACTCAGGTCAAGCCAGGCAGCCCACCCCAATTTTCCCAAGAGATGATTATTTGCAATGAGTGGAAACGTGTTCCCTCAAGAGGATCCATTCCAGGGCTGAACAGCTCAGTTCCTGGCAAGTTGTCACAGAGACCCAAAGTCTGCCTTCCAACTGCTTGCATCCTTTGGTGCCATTTTCTAGTTGGGAGCCCCCGAATCTGTTCTCCTCCACAAGTATGGTAGCTGTTCCACTACTAGAAGGCAGAGTCCTTCAACAGAAGGTTTTCCCAACAGCAGCTCCTTGTGTGCCCGTTCTGGGGAGAATGGCTGTCCCTGGGACTGTGTGGACACAACCCTGCCTGGGTCAAAAACCATAGCTCCCAGTGCCATGCAGAGATGGAGTCCTGCGGGGCTGGTCTGTGCCCAGCAGAAGTGTGTCTGTGGTGCTGTCCATGGTCCTCAGCCACAATCTCCAGATAGGTCACTGTCTCTTCTTTTAATTATGGAACCCCAGTGTCTTTTCCTGGTTGGCTCCCAATAATTATCAAATGAATGCATGAATAGGCTGTGACTGGGGAGAAAGGGGGAGCCGAGGAAGAGAACTGTGCTTTTACATTATCATATAAAAAATGGAATTGTGACTGAGGTTTCACAATTTAGGTACCTGATTTCATGTGCCATTGATGAATCTTTCATGTTTCTGACAGTTATAGATTTCTGCCTCTGGAATATAACTCCCCTGCCCCCAATTCTATATTTATGGGGTTTAGCTTCAGGCATACCCGCAGAAAGCCTAAAGTACTTTGCTGTACATCTGAGATCTAATAGTAACAGCCTCTGACCCCCAGGGAACCTGTCTTCCTTCCAACTCTCAGAGAGAATCCCCAAGTTTTAATCATCCTGAAACTCTCTGACTGAAGGGCAGACACAACCCTAAGACATCCACAAGATGTATGATTAGATTCAGAGAAAGAAAGGCCAGGGGTGAGGATGTTGAAGGGGTTTTGGACCTGTGGGTCAGTGATGGGTGTCAGCAAGCACAAAGAGTGAATGAGAGCATGCTCAAAGGTTCAATTTAGTTCCTCCTTCTCCTGGAAAGCAATTGTCAGCTGTTGACTTTCAGAGCAGCACTGGGGCTGAGGTTCATGTTGGATCTACCCACACACCTTAGGACTCTGAGCTGTCTGAGAGGAGGACGTTCAGGGCTTGGAGCTGTAGACACGTTATCACTATTGTCAGTTCCAGACACTTCTCTGTGTATGAAATGTAGGGTTTGGCCTGGGTCCACATGTTGGGGAGGCAGAATTTGGTTCTGTTGTTCTTTTTTGTGTAAAGGAGTTGAGATATACAAACCAAGGAGAAGGATGGTTGCCCTCTTCGCATTTTTCCCCCCAGTGTGGATTGGCTCAACAGCTCAGAGTGGAGCTTGGGAAGCAGCCAGATCTGGCTTTGACCCTGGTTTATTGCTTATTAGCTGGGTCAACTTGGAAAACGAGAGAAAACTTTTCTGAACCTTGAATACCTTACCTGCCAAACGTGGGTGTTCTACCCCTTAGGATGTGGTATTCGTGTTCTAGGGCTGCTGTAACATGTTACCATGAACTGGGGGGTGTAAAACAACAGAAATTTATTTTCTCACAGTTCTGGAGGCTGGAAGTCCACATCAAGGATCAGCAGGACCATGTAGGTTCTAGGGCAGGATCCTTTCTTGCCTTTCCCAGGTACTGGTGGCTGCCTGCCATTCCTGGCATTATTTGGCTAACAGACACATCATTGCACTCTCTGCCTTTGTCACCACATGGCTTTCTCCCTGTGTGTTTCTGTCATCACACTGTCTCCTCTGTGTCTCCACATGACCTTCTTCTAATGACACTAGTCACTGGACTTAGGACCAAGCTTATATGACCTCATCTTAACTCATTACATCAACTCATTACATCAACCCTATTTCCAAATAAGGTGACATTAGAGGTTCAGGGTGGACAAAATTTTGGGGAGATGCTATTCAACCCAGTACACATATTTTAAAGATTAAGTGAGACAACACATGTGAAGTGTTTTAGCACCATGTCTGACACACAGTGAGCGCTCAATAAGTGATATCTATTATTGTTACTTAAACCATTTATAGAGCACATACTGGGTGGCTCTACTGTTACTTCTAGTATCCATAACAATTCTGTTAATTCATTTAGTCATAGACCTTTATATGCCAGACATTCTGCTTGCTTGGCTGAGGGATGCAGAAATGAAAGCCATGGCCTGCTGTTTTCAAGAAGCTCACTTTCCGGGAAGAGGTACACACATACCTATAGCAGGATAACTGCAGTGGATAAGGTTGTATGTGCTGGGAGAGCAGGCAGGGAGAAAGTGGGGGAGCTGCTCTCAGGCCCCCTCAGGGGGATTTTCAGAGGTGGTGGCTTTTGGGATGAGACTTAGGGTGAGTAAGGGTTGTCCCCAAACAACTGAGGGAGCAGCAGCATGTAAGAGCTTGGAGAAGGGTAAGAGCATCATTTGTTCATTTGGCTGCAGCGTGGGGCCCCAGCTCTGGCAGATTCTGTCCTGTCACTGGGAGTGAGAAGGGTGGAAGAGAAGCACCTGATGGATATGTGGACCCCTGTCTTGGGACTGAACCTGAACCTTCCGTGGGGAGCATGGTCCTTCCTCTCCTTTCCACCCTGGATGAAGCCTGTGGGAAGGGAAGGAGCTTCTTGCTGGGGAGATGGGGGAGGAAGGCTTCAGACTGGGAAGGGATAGCAAGAGGCCTGCAGGAGTAGAAGGGAGGCCAAGGTGGGCTTCTAAGGTGGCTCTTGGAAGTGGCTCCAAGGAAGCTGAGCTCAGAGCAGCTGTTCACCCTGCTTGCCCTGCCTCAGCCTGGGGCCTAGAACTTTGGAGCTGACTACATCAGCGGTTAGCTACAGCTGTTAAAGTTTGAATGATCTCAGATCAATCTGTGTGACCTTTTAGAGGTTAGTTACCCTCTCTGTAGCAACCTGCCCTCATCTGCAAAATGGGAGGGACATGAGTATCAGCTCAAGGCTTAGATAAATGAGAATGCATACAGTACTGAGAACATCACCTGGCACACACTGAACCTGCTCATGGCTTTGCTCGCATCGCCATCTGGTAGACCACCCAGTCAAAGGGACCTTACAATGAGTTGAAAGAGAGCTCTTTGTCAGGGTCTCTTAATTGTGCTCAGATGCTTTTAAACCCAGGAGGTGGAGGAGACTGCAAAGGCCTGAAAGCAGTGGAGCTGAGTGGCATCCATGTGGCAGGTGTCACATCTGAGCCTGGGCTCTTGCTCAGTGGCAGGTTAGTTGGGAGTCTGTCCTGGGTGGTCAACTGAGATACCCTGAATGGAGCTCGATATTGCACAACTTAACCAGGAGGCAGAGGGCAGTGGGTTTCACAACTCTTTTTGGGGTTATTTACGAGAGACACTCCATGTAGGTTAAAGAAGAAGGTAATGTGACCAGAGCTAAGTTTTATTGATTTTTTTTTTGTTTCTTTCCAATCTTGGACATATTTCTTGATCCTTTTAAAGCCCTGGGAAGAGGCACATGCTTTCCTTGTAGAGGCCCTTCCTACCACCAAGGTCCTGCTGGCTGGTGCGCCACCTGCCTTGTATAGGGTGGGAGGAAGCTCTGGGAAATGGGCAGGTGTGTGGAGCTAACCTGCTTGAAAGGGACAGGAAGCATCTGCACAGCTGCTGTCAGAGCCCAGGACTCCCATGCAGTGTGCCAGGTTGCCCCTTCCCTGGCTTGGGATGTGCTGCTGTGTAAAGAACAGGCCACGTTCCTTCTGAGAAGGCGGAAATTGCACTGCAGTGATACAGGGAGGCACAACGCCTTTCTCACGTTGAGTGGGTTGGTAAAGGCTTCGCTGGGGGATGTGAACTTTGTCAGTGACAACTTGGCTGGGAGCCTCCCGGGGGAGGTCATCAGTATACCCTGAGTGAAATGCAACCCTGGGCAAACTTAATGGGGAGGGGGGCAGGGAGTTTCACAACCATTTTAGGGGGATATTTATGAGAGACACTTACTTTGGTTAAAGAAAAATGTAATGTGACCAGAGCTAAGTATTATTGATTTTTCTCCTCCATTTTGGTATTAAATGAATCACAGCTAGTGTGGGCTCTGACTGTATTAATGGGGCTTCCTTCGATGACTGCTCAGCCGAGAGAGCTACCAAATTGGAATTCCATGGGAGAGGATTATTGGATGTGACAAATGGGAGAGGAGGAATGTTTTTCCTCAGCTATTTTGGGGGTTTTCATAAAATGTTGTAAAAAGGGAGAACCCTTTTCTGCAGCCAGATAAGACAATCTTCCCCACTGGTGTGCAATGATCAGCCCCTGCTACCCATGAAGGCCAACCCTACTGCTGCATCCCTAGATCCTAGCACAGCGCCTGGCATAGGCAGGTGTCTCGGAATATACTGGTGGAATGAATGAGTGAATGAATGAATGAGTGGTGACTCACACCTGGTGGGGAAACTAGGCATGAGGAGGCAACACAAAGTCCTGTGTGCTGGATGGTGGACACGGACAGCTGAGGAGACTCAAAGACTTTATTGAATTGCAGGCAGGTGTGATTCATTAATTAGTCAAAGAGTACTTTGCGGGGGGGGCGCCTCCTTATACCAAGTACATTTCCTGTCCTCATGGAATCTACATTCCAGCAGGGAAGGCAGACATTGAGCAGTTACACAATTAATTAAGTACAATTGCAGTGGGCCCTGAAAAAGAGATGTTACGAAAACGTGACAACCTAATATGATACAGGGTTGAAGGAAGGCTTATCCAAGGAAGTGATATGAAGATCAGAAGGAAGGGTGAGTGTTAGATGGTAAAGGGGAAAAGTATAATGGCATCACATATACATACACATTCAGCAAATAATTATTGAGCATCCATTATATCCCAGGCATGTTCCAAGTGCTGGGGACATACACCGTTGAGCAAATAAGGTCCTTGTCCTCAGTGAGCTTAAAACAAACTACAAAGTTTTGTGTATCTTTTGTTAGATATATTGTCAGGCAGATGATATTTTTGATGCTACACTAAACCTTATCTTTCAAATTTTTGTCTTGTATATTCTATGGCTGCTGACAGAGAGAAATGCTATTCATTTTTGTATATTGACTTTGTATCCAGCTAAACGCTTTCATTCAATCTAATAGCTAATCTGTAGAATCTTCTGTATTTTTTTCATATACATGTCCATAATCATGTCATCTGCAAATAATGTTTTATTCCTTCCTTTCCGATCTTTATACCTTTGATTTTTTTTTCCTGCCTTATTATGCTGGCTAGGACCTTCAGTATAATATCAAAGAGAAATGGTGATTTCAGACATCTTTGTCTTGCTGATATCAGAAGGAAAACTTTCAATAATTCATCTTTAATTATAATATTTGCTATGTTTTAAAATATATTCTTTATCAGATTAAGGAAGTTACCCTCTAGTCCCAGTTTGCTCAGAGCTTTTGCCTGTTATAAATGAACGTTGTTATCTATTCCATGTGAATGAAAACCTTTTATGATCTTTTTGATTGAGATAGAAAAGAACACAATCACCAAATCAATCATCCTATGCTATGTCTCTGAGGCCACAGTAATCTGTTTTAGGAAAGACATCTGACATGGTAGCTGTGGATTGACTGGGGTTGCTACTCAGTTGAGCTTGTAGTAGTCTACAGTCATAGTTCAGGATCCATCGGGTTTTTGCAGGAGCTACTACTGGTGAATTAAGTAATGACATAAACGGGATCACCACATCTGCTTCCTTTAGATCCATAAGGATGACACTTGTCTCTGCCACCCCCCTAGGATGTAATATTGCTCTTGGTTAGCTATCGTAGCTAGCATGGGGGGGGGTGCTTTCTGAGACTTCTACTTGGTTTTCCCCCATTGTACCTCATAGGCCAACGGCCCACCATGAAGCTACACCAACTGCCAAGTACGTTAATCCCAATCACACATTTGAGGATGGGGGAAATGATCACCAGATGGATCACAGACCCAGCAGACCCACCGTAAGTGGACTTCGGACAGGAGTCCATTTGTTACCAGGCCTCCACTCTAATGGGAGGAACATGATGACACTTGGGGTCTCTGAGTCTTGATATTAACTCGGGCTCTGTGTCTAGCAACAGTCCTCCAATTTCTGACTATATAATAGTTTGTGAACAGATAACCCCAAAAATGGCAGTAGGAAGGACTAAGGGATCATCCCATTGTATATATTTGCTGTAGAATCCCTTTTTCTTGGGCACCTGGCCATCTCTTCTTCCAGTGGTTCCAGTATAAAAACTGACTCAGGTCCAGAGACTAGGTAAGGGATTGTGACTTTTTATTGGGGTAATTGCCCTGCCTTCAGCTCCTTGGACATCCATTGCTGATTTCTTCCATTGAGCAAGCTTGCCAACTTCTCATCTCTCTTGCCCCATGTTCTAATGACCTTGTCAATAACTCTCTGCAGATCTTTGGCTGTTACTGATCTTGTGGCTTGTTTCAATAATTGTGACCCCTGGCTTCTGGTGGTTAAGCGTTGCCCCCTCTACTGCTTTAACATCCTATCACCCCATTGCTATCAGCAAGCCAGGTTCTCTTTCAGCCTCTCCTTTCAGCCCTCCAGCCCTGGCCTACCAAGGAGCCATGGTCACCACTGAACTTTGTAGTGATGCCAGGCCCCTTCATATAGGCACATTCCTTATGACCTTAGAGTACAGTGTGTTCTCCAGTGCTTCCCATGGAGCATCCTTGTTGGCAGATGTTCTGGCCATAGGTGTTAGCTTCCTGGGCCCTTTCATCCCATCTTCTGCCATTGACCAGGGCATTCCTGGCATTTAAACTTCTCTTTTTGCATATTTTTAGGAGCCATCCCAGTAGAGCGTTTACACCATCTCCAGGGGTCTTCACCAGAGTGTTAGGTCTCAGGAGAGAGTCCCTAGGTTCACACACTCTTCATTATTCAATTTTATGGTCAGGCCTCTTTGAGCAAGCACCCTCAGAATCCATCCCCCATGTCCTTCCTCCAGGGCTTCTTGGCCAGGACTTGCAGTAACTTTGGGGTATAATCCCTGTCCTTCCTTATCAGGCCAGCACGTCCCCCTGGCTTATGCTGCTCTTTAACCCTAACTATAGGCCCAATATTTAGTAGGGGGAGCAAGAACATATCCTGAGTTGAGGGCTCTGCATTGTTTTTCTAGCACAGGAGAGCACTAGCTCTTCCTAAGGAGGGGTGGGCACTTCTGCAGGCTCGGAAGATTCGAGTTGTCTTGGGGAATCAAAATCTTTGGAGGCATCTCCCCAGATGCCTCCATCCCACGTGTCAGGGTTCCCAACTTTCCCAGCTCAGTCCCTGACTCTGGCATAACAAATGTGCATCAGTTGGGCATCTGCTCTGCAGTTCAGCCATTGTCTATTAGATCCTAAACTTGGTCTGCCCTGCAGGCCTCCATACCTAGTTTTCAGTTGCCCATTATTTACCCTCAGCTTTTCGTTATCTTCCTGTAAATCAGGGGCCAGCAAACTTTTTCTGAAAGGGACAGCTAGTAAATATTTTAGGCCTCTAGGCCATATGGTGGGCCTCCGTTGCAGCCACTCAGCTCTGCTTTTGTGAAAGCAGCTTGGCCACATTGCATAAATGAGTGGGTATGGCTCTGTGCCAATAAAACTTTATTTACAAAAACAGGTGGCCTCCTACAGGCAGTTGTTTGCCCACCTCTGTTGCAGAGCATCTGTGGCAATAGCCACGCAAGCCCATCATCCCAACTGGAACGCTCAGACACTGCTAGGGGCGATGTAAAATGGGACAGCCATTTTCTATCACATTCTGAGTCACACTTAGTTATTTGCGTTTTTCTAGTGAGTCATCCATTCCACCTAAGTTTTCAAGCTAGCTGGCTAAAGGTGTTTATAACACTCTCTTATCTCTTTAATCCTGTTTCTCCTGTACTTATGTGCCTGTTTTGTTCCTAATAGTGTTTAAATGTACTTTCCCCCTTTTTCTCTTGCTAATTGCCAGAGGTTTGTCAATATTAGACTTTTCAAAGAATCAACTTTTGGCTTCATTGATCACCTCTATTATATATTTGTTTCCATGTCATAAATTCCAGCTGTGGTCTGTATTATTTTTTTCTTTCTACTTTCTTTGTGTTGATTTTTTTCTCGTTGCATTTACTCTTTTTTCCCCCATTAATGCATTATTTTTACCCACTCTTCTTCTTTGAAAAAATAACCCTTAAAGCATGTAATTTTTTCCTCCAAGTGCTATTTCAGGTACACCTACATGTTTTGATTGGTAGCATTTCTCCTGGTACTTAGTTCAGTGTATTTTATAATTTTCACTTTTATTTCTTCTGTCAGACTCGTGGCTTGTTTGGAGTATTTTAAACTTTCCAGATACATGGTGAGGGTGAAGATTTCCATAATATTCTACCTGCAAAACTCTTCCTCCAGAAATCCACATGGTTTGCTTCCCCACTCCTGTCAGATCTTCGCTCCACATTCACTTTCTCAGGAATTGGTGTATATCCCCTTGAATTGAATCTTTCATCGATCTGTAGTTATCCTCTTTATCTCTAGCAATGGTTTTGGCCTTAAAGTCTATTTTATCCATTTTATTGATTAGTATTTAGGGGATCTCTTTCCATCTTTTTATTTTAAAGAGCTCACTTCCTTATGTTTTTTAGCTATGCCATGTTTGTTATTTATTTATTTTTAATTTATTTTTATTTTATTTTATTTTTTATGTTATGTTAGTCACCATACAATACATCATTAGTTTTTGATGTGGTGATCCACAATTCATTGTTTTCATATAATACCCAGTGCTCCATACAGTACATGCCCTCCTTAATACCTATCACTGGGCTAATCCATCCCCCCACCCCCCTCCCCTCTAAAACCCTCAGTTTGTTTCTCAGAGTCCATAGTCTCTCATGGTTCATCTCTCCCTCCGATTTTCCCTCCTTCATTTTTCCCTTCCTTCTCCTATTGTCCTCCATGCTATTCCTTATGTTCCACAAATAAGTGAAACCACATGATAATTGACTTTCTCCGCTTGACTTATTTCACTTAGCATAATCTCCTCCAGTCCCATCCATGTTGATGTAAAAGTTGGGTATTCATCCTTTCTGATGGCTGAGTAATATTCCATTGTAAAAATGGACCACATCTTCTTTATCCATTCATCTCTTGAAGGGCATCTCGGCTCTTTCCACAGTTTGGCTCTTGCGGACATTGCTGCTATGATCATTGGGGTGCATATGGCCCTTCTTTTCACTACATCTGTGTGTTTGGGGTAAATACCCAGGAGAGCAATTGCTGGGTCATAAGGTAGCTCTATTTTTAATTTTTTGAGGCACCTCCACACTGTTTTCCAAAGTGGCTCTACCAACTTGCATTCCCACCAACAGTGTAAGAGGGTTCCCCTTTCTCCACAACCTCTCCAACATTTGTTGTTTCTTGCCCTGTCATTTTTTGCCATTCTAACTGGTGTAAGGTGGTATCTCAGTGTGGTTTTGATTTGAATTTCCCTGATGGTTAATGATGATGAACATTTTTTCATGTGTCTGTTAGCCATTTGTATGTCTTCTTCAGAGAAGTGTCTGTTCATGTCTTCTGCCCATTTTTTGACTTGATTATTTGTTTTTTGGGTGTTGAATTTGAGAAGTTCTTTATAGATCTTGGATACCAGCCCTTTATCTGTAGTGTCATTTGCAAATATCTTCTCCCATTCTGTGGGTTGCCTCTTTGTTTTGTTGACTGTTTCCTTTGCTGTGTAGAGCTTTTTCTCTTGATGAAGTCCCAAAAGTTCATTTTTGCTTTTGTTTCACTAGCTTTTGGAGATGTATCTTGAAAAAAATTGCTATGGCCGATGTCAAAGAGGTTATTGCCTATGTTCTCCTCTAGGATTTTGGTGGATTCCTGTTCACATTGAGGTCTTTCATCCATTTTGAGTTTATCTTTGTGTATGGTGTTAGAGAATGGTCGAGTTTCATTCTTCTGCATGTGGCTGTCCAATTTTCCCAGCACCATTTATTGAAGAGACTGTCTTTTTTCCATTGTATATTTTTTCCTGCTTTGTCAAAGATTATTTGACCATAGAGTTGAGGGTCCATATCTGGACTCTCTATTCTGTTCCCTTGGTCTATATGTCTGTTTTTGTGCCAGTAATTATTAGAAATTATTCTCAACAACTATATGCCAATAAACTGAGCAATCTGGATGAAATGGATGCCTTCCTGGAAGCTATAAACTGCCAAGACTGAAACAGGAAGAAATTGACAACCTGAATAGGCCAATAACCAGTAACAAGATTGAAGCAGTGGTCAAAAACTTCCCAAAAAACAAGAGTCCAGGGCCTGATGGATTCCCTGGGGAATTCTACCAAACATTCAAAGAAGAAATAATACCTATTCTCCTGAAGCTGTTTCAAAAAAATAGAAACAGAAGGAAAGCTTCCAGACTCATTCTATGAGGCCAGCATTACCTTAATCTCCAAACCAGGCAAAGACCCCATCAAAAAGGAGAATTTCAGACCGATATCCCTGATGAATATGGATTCCAAAATCCTCAACAAAATCCTAGCTAATAGGATCCAACAACATTAAAAGATCATCCACCATGACCAGGTGGGATTTATCCCTGGGATGCAAGGGTGGTTCAACATTCGCAAATCAATCAATGTGCTAGAACACATTAATAAGAGGAGAGAGAAGAACCATATGGTCCTCTCAATTAATGCAGAAAAAGCATTTGACAAAATACAACATCCTTTCCTGATTCAAACTCTTCAGAGTATAAGGATAGAGGGAACATTCCTCAAGTTCATAAAATCCACCTATGAAAAACCCACAGCGAATATCCTCCTCAATGGGGAAAAGCTAAGAGCCTTCCCTTAAGATCAGGAACACGTCAAGGATGCCCACTCTCACCACTATTGTTCAACATAGTACTAGAAGTCCTAGCAACAGCAATCAGACAACAAAAAGAAATAAAATGTATTCAAATTGGCAAAGAAGAAGTCAAACTCTCTCTTTTCGCAGATGACATGATACTTTATGTGGAAAACCCAAAAGACTCTACCCCCAAATTACTAGAACTCATACAGTAATTCAGTAATGTGGCAGGATACAAAATCAATGCACAGAAATCAGTTGCTTTCTTATACACTAACAATGCAACTGTAGAAAGAGAAATTAGAGAAATGATTCCATTTACAATAGCACCAAAAACCATAAGATACCTCGGAATAAACCTAACCAAAGAGGTAAAGGATCTATACCCTAGGAACTACAGAACACTCATGAAAGAAATTGAAGAAGGCACAAAAAGATGGAAAAGCATTCCATGTTCATGGATCAGAAGAATAAACATTGTTAAAATGTCTATGCTACCCAGAGCAATCTATACCTTCAATGCCATCCCAGTCAAAATTCCAATGACATTTTTCAAAGTGCTGGAACAAACAATCCTAAAATTTGTATGGACTCAGAAAAGACCCCGAATCGCCAAGGAAATGTTGAAAAAGAAAAACAAACCTAGGGGCATCACATTGCCCCATTTCAAGCTATATTACAAAGCAGTGATCACCAAGACAGTATGCCAGGTTTAAATAGCACATCACGAGATGTTATTTTTAATCCAGACTGCCAATCTCTTCCTTCAATTTGAAAATCGAGTCTATTTATATTGGCTGTAATTATTGATCAGTTGAATTCATGTTTATCATCTAGAACTTCCCGTTTGTTCTGAGGGGTTTTGTGTGTGTTTCTTTTTATTCTCCTTTCTTTCCATGTTTTCAATTGATTGAACTTTGTGTTTTTCCCTTTTCCATCTTTTACTAAATTCCTGTGGTTTGAAGTTGTGTCCTTTATTTCTTTAATGCTTATCTTACAAATGTTAACATAGATATCTGACTTACCAGAGTCTGAAGTTAATAATTTGGCTGTCCTCTTGAACAATACAAGAAATGCCAGGGACTTAGCCATGACCAACCCCCACCCACATCCTTCTCATCCAACCAATATGTTCTTGCTGTGAAGGTGTTGAGTGTATCTTGATTATTTTATATCCCACAAGATAGATATTATTATCATTCTCATTTACACAGCTAATATTTTCATTCTTTGCTTCTACAGTTGCTTATTGAACACTATGCACTAGGCACTGTTCTCGGCACTTGGGATACACTGTGGGTGGAGCAGAGTAAGGTTCCCACCCTCCTGGGCTTTACATTCTAGCTGGAGGGGTGACAGATTCTAAACTAGAAATGTAACCATGAGTAAATTATGTAAGAGGTTAGAAAGGGATAACTACTCTGGGAAGAATAAGACAAGGGAGAGGGGAATGCAATATAGTTGTCTATGGGGTGGGGTGGTCAGGGCTGACCTCAGGGAGGCAGTGAGATCGGAATGAAGGCTGCAGGGCCAAGGGAGGGAGCCGTGTTCGCCGGAGGAGGAACATGGGAGCAGTGAGGCAGGAGCCTGCTTGGCATGCTCAGAGTCAGCAAGGAGACCACTGGGGTCGGGCAGAATGAGTGAGGAGAGCAGAGCAGACAGGAGGTGGAGGGCCAGGTCCCAGGGGGCCTTGTAGGCTATGCATAGTAAGGGCTTTGCCTTCTACCCTGAGTGCAGTGGGGAGCCACTGGGGGGTGGGGTCTGAGCCTAGCAGCAGTGGGATCTGCTTTGTATTTTGAAAGTTTCCCCCCTACTGTGATGTTGACAGCTCACTGTGGGAGGAGGAGGAAGGATGGGAATAAGGTGTCTTAGTCAGTCTGGGCTACTATAACAAAAGACCATAGACTGGGCGGATTTTAAATTTTAAATAAATTCCTCTCAGTTGTGGAAGCTGGAAGTCTGCGATCAGTATATCCTCACGGTGGGGTTCTGGTGAGAATCCTCTTGTGGGTTGCAGACTGCTGACTTCTTACTCCATCCTCACATGGTGGGAATAGTGAGGGGCTCTCTAGGGTCCCTGTATAAGGACACTTATCCCATTCATGAAGCCTTGACTCTTATGACCTAATCACCTCCCAGAGGCCCCATCTCCTACTGCCATCATGTTGGAGGTTAGGATCCCAACATATGAATGTCGGGGTGCAAACATTTAGTCCATTTGATGGGGGGCCAGTTAGGAGGTTAATATAATAATCCAGGCAAGAGATGCTGGTGCCTGGGGCCAGGGTGTAGCCAGGTAGATGGTGGGAAGGGGTCTCATACTGTTTAATCTGAAGGTGGCACAAATAGGTTTCTTCATGGGTCAGGTGTGGGGTAACATCAAGCATGTCCCAGAGGGTTTTGTCCTGAGCAGCTAGAAGATGGAGTAGCCATCCCCTGGGATGGGCAAGCTGTAGGAGGCGCAGGTTTGGGAGGCAGAATGGGAGTTTCATTTCAGACACATTGAACTTGAGATGTCTAAGTTCAGCTAGGCAGTCGGATACCCAAGTCTGGGGCTTCAAAGGCAGATCCAGGTGTTTGTTGTTGGCCTGAAGCTTATACAATTTTAAGGGCCTTCTTTAACAAGAAAATGCAAAACTGTATAAAAATCAGATACAAGAGAGGCCCAGAAACTTGAGCTCTACTAAGTCTACGGAGAACTGCCTTTTCGGGGTGAGGGCGGGGAAAGTCCATGCCAGAAATATGAATGCAAACGTCCTCAGCACAGAGGTGGTGTTTCTAGTTGTGAAATGTTCAAGTCCTCACCCCCAGTACCTGTGAACGTGACCTTATTGGGAAATAGGGCCTTGGCAGATGTACTGAAGTAAGGTGGGCCCTAGATCCAATAAGACTGGTGTCCTTTATAGGGAGAGGGAGAATGGATGCAGATGCGAAAAAGGGCATGAAATGATGAGGGCAGAGCTTGGCGCGATGCAGCCAAGCCACAAGCTGCCAAAGTTTACCAGCACACCCCATACACGGGGAAGAGCCAGGAAGGACCCTTCCCTGGAGCCTTCCCAGAGAACCTGGACCTGCCAGCACCTGGAGTTTGGTCCAGCCTCCAGAGCCAAGAGAGGATACATTGCAGTTGGTGTAAGTCGTCCCATTTTGTGGTATGCTGTGACCACTAACCCAGGAACCTGGTTCGGTAAGGGAGGGGGTGTGAAAGAAGCAGCCCAGGGTCACCCCTAAGGCTCAGGAGGGAAGGAGAAGCTCGCTGCATCAGACCATCTTCCAGGACTCAGCCCCGAGGAGGGTGTTGGGGACAAAGTCTGTGTGGAGCTGGTTTAAGAGGGACAAGGAGAGAGATGGGGGCAGAGGGTGAGGACCTGCTGAAGGCTCGTCCTTGATGAGTGAGAAGGAGCAGAGCTTGCAGAGGGGAGAGAAGCTGCTCGAATGCACCCACTGTTCTGCCACGTCCTTCCTCACCCTGTATTCTCGCCTCTAGGGCCATCCTTCTGGGACCGTTTTCCCTCTACCTGAAGCACATCCTTGAGAAGCTTCCTTCATGGAGTCTTGCCGGCAGTGAACCCGCTCAGGTTTTGTTGTGTTTTTGTTTTGCTGCTGCAGATATCTTCATTCCATCCTCCCCCTTGAAAGACTTTTCTGCTGGATATACGATTTTAGGTTGACAGTTATTCTCTCTCAGCACTTGAAAATATTAGGCCCGTGTCTCCTGGGACTTACTGTTGCAGTTGAGAAATCAGCTATTGGTCCAATTGTCATTTCTCTTTTTCTGACTCGGCTGTTGAGGCCCCCTCCCTCCTTCTCTCTGTGGTCCGAGTTCTCCTGATGGTGAATCTGGTGAGGGTTTGTATTTGCTTTTCCCGGTGGGGATGCACTGGGCTTTGAGAATCTGTGGATGGCTGGATGCCTCTCATGCTTTCAGAGTTCGCGGACGTCGTCGGGCAGCCTCAGCCCTGCTGCCCACCTTCGCCTCCTCCCTCTGCACTCAGACCTCATGTGGGGCCGCCCCCTGTGGACCCCTTCACCTCTGTGTCGCCTCTTCTAACACGGCCCTCCGTATTGGCCTTCTCAGTAATATCTTCTGATGTATCTTTCAGTTCACCAATTCTCTCTCTGACTGTCGAATATTTGCCTTACATTGAGTTGTAAATGTTTGTTACTGTGTTTTTGTTTCCAGAAGTTCTTTTACCCTCTTAGTTCAAATCTGCCTCATCAGTTTCGAGCTTCTCTTGCTCCCTCGTCGTACTTCCCTCCCCTTCTCTTTCTGTAAGCAGACGAAACAGGCCAGTTTTATCTTCTGTTTCTGATCATTCCAATATCTGGGTCTTTGCCGTTTTGATTTTCAACTTGATTTTGTTCATGTTGGTTCCCACTTACGGAGGATTGTTTTCTTCTGGGCTCAGTGGTTTCTTCCTTCCGACCTCGTGCTCCCAAAACTATACCAGCAGTCATGTCCAAATGCAGTGAGGCCACGTACAGCATCCCTATCCTTTCTGCACGGGCCTTTCCCACCTAGGAATGTGAGGAGCTTCCCTAGACTCTGGGCCAAGGAGCCTCAGTCAATGAAGTTGAAGTCACATTTTGAAAACAAAACAAAACCCTGTGCCCTTAATTAATAGCTTAGTGTAATTTCTAATTATGTTGGGGTTTTTAAATCTCCTTCCCTAGATGAACATAAACTGTGACTAAATATTTTCTGAATAATTAAATTTAATATTTTTTAATAATTAGGGCATTGCAGTTGAATTCATAATTAATCATTTTTTCCCCTTCATGTGAGACCTTTTTCATTAGTGGAAAGAGATTCCAAAATTTTAAACCAAACAGAAGCAAGAGATGCTTAGATTACTCTTTGAAAATTGTGCCATTTTATGATGCTCTCTTGTCCTGCCTTTGACCAACACGTGTTTTTTGTTTGTTTGTTTGTTTGTTTTAAGATTTTATTTATTTTTTTTTGACAGAGAGACACAATGAGAGAGGGAACACAAGCAGGGGGAGCGGGAGTGGGAGAAGCAAACTTCCCGCCAAGCAGGGAGCCCGATGCAGGGCTCGATCCCAGGACCCTGGGATCATGACCTGAGCTGAAGGCAGACGCTTAACGACTGAGCCACCCAGGCGCCCCCAACACGTTTTGTTCTCAGGCTTTAATTTTGTGAGCTGGGAAACTCCTTTAATTTTCTCCTGGGGCTGTTCTCTCTGGAATCACAGACTTGAGAGCTGAAGGGGCCTTAGAGGCCCACCCCTCCCTAAAGCTGAAGCATCCAGCAAAAGTATTTTTCAACAAATACCGGGTACGTTTGTGATAATGGGATGGGGAGAGAGTCTCTTTGATTACAGAAGTGATGTACCTTCTCTTCTCTGTGTGAGCCCAAATTCATTGCTACTGAGGTTCTATAATGCCAAGTCTTCCAAAAATGTCACTTTAATAGACAATGAAACAAATTCTTACTTAATGAAGAGAATCCCAATACGAAGACAGGTTTTCCCTTTTTTATTATGAAAATACACATAGAGCTGCTACAAATACATACCGTATGAAAGGATCTGCAGTAAAAAGTCTCTCTCCCAGCACCTCCTCCAGACCCATGCTCAGAGGGAACAGTGGTCCCACAAGGTTTTCAGCTGTTGGCGGGGTGTCCCAGCCGTCCTGCCCTCCTTCCCCACACTTTCTCCTCTGGCTTCTAGGCAGACAGTAGATATGGAGAGTCCCCAGGAGTCTGGTCGTGGGCGTGAGGTTTAGCTTTGGGCCATTTCTGCCCAAAGGGAAAGGGAGGGACTCACATGGACTGAGCAGGCACAAGGCGAGGCTCCGCTCAGCTTTCCTCTTCCCCTTCAGAGCAGCACGGAGAAGTAGATCCGTCATCTCTGTTTCACGGTCAAGGGACGGAGGATCCAAGACACCAAGTGGTCAGCCACAGCCACACGGCTGGCAGTCATTGGAGTAAGCCCCGTGTCACAACCATGCCGGGAGGAGGGGCCTTGAGGTGCCACAAACCCTGGGGAAGGTGTCCCTTCCCTACCCTGAGCTCCCGTAGTCCCTTAGCCCCTCCCCCTTGGCTGGGAGATAAGCATGAGCTCTTCTGAGGATCCTTCTGGCCCAGGTGAGAGTTGGGACCAGAGAGGAAAGCAGCATTACCTGCATGAGCCACGATTGACCCCAGCAGGATCTGGGTTTTTGGCCTCATTAAATAGATCTTTCACTGCAAATTCAGTCTCCTGTGCCTGATTTCTAAATGAACTCATTACGCAGGACAGTGGGTATGCACTAGAAAATATAAATGTAAATATAAATATAAATAAATATTATTCAATCCCACTTACTTGTACTAGTTGGTTGTGAAACTGTAAGAGGAAAGTATTAAATGCCAAGAAGCTCCCCTGTGATGGTCCTCTGTCTTAAACGTACTGGCTGTTCGGACAAGGCTGATCACCCAGGAGCTGTTTATTCCCTCCCTGAGCCAGATGTCTGGGGAAGTGGAGGACAGCGGCATCTCTGGTGCCCACCAGCACCCTCCAGGGGCAGGCTGAGCTTGTTGCAGGGATTTGGGAGGCAGAGTTGTGTTTGTCTCATCAGGTTCGAGTTAGAACTCAGTGAGGTCCCTCACACCAGAGTTTAGGGGGAGCATGAGCACATGTGACCAGGTCTCAAGACTCCTTTACACTCTGAAATTCAATGAGGACCTCAAAGAGCTTTAGATTATGGGGTTATAGCTCTTGACATTCACTATATTTGAGTTAAAACTGAAGGAATTGTGGAGGACACTCGTCATGCTGAGCACTGGGTGATGTATGAACTGTTGACTCATGACATTGTACACCTGAAACTAATATAACACTGTATTTTAACTATACCGGAATTAAAATAAAAACATAATTTAAAAAAACTGAAGGAATTTTGAAACCCAAGGATACACAAGCATTGCACATTCCATGAGCTGTCAGACCAACCACATCTCATGCCATGGACTCTAGAAAACACCGCTGCCCACTAGAGGTGAACGTGTCTTAGGGTCATCACAAAGATAGTATGAGTGCTGACCACACTTGGAGGACCTCTGTCCAAGGCACACCCCTGGAGAGTTGACCAGAGGGAGCTCTGGTCCAAACCATGAGCCCGGCACACTCAGAGGCGACCTCATGTTCTGGTCAGCAGTCTCTCTTTGCCTCTTTGGCCCCCTTACCAGCAGTAAGTTGGGACAAGGAGGTGAGCCATCAAGGGCTGCCAACTTTATTTGAGCAGCTGACCTGTTCCCAATCCTTTCTTTTCTTGTTTGGATGGTTTTGTGGAACTCTTTAACAATCTCCATATTTTGGCAGCGAGCAGCACATGGGAAGCTATTTGGGATTCGTGCCTTAGAGGCCTCTCCCCACCTCATCTGTGTGAGCAGACTGGCTTTCCCCACATTGTAAATGCCCCTACTGAAATCCTGTAACTCCATCCTTATTACACGGTTCAAGAAAGACTCTGGAATTGTGCTCTGTGGTTGCTGTTCGGGCAGCAAATGGAAGTGTAGTGAGAGGGCCCGGAGTGGGGGCTGCTGGATTGGGGTCTCAGGGGGCCCCCACTCTGTCATCCCTAGTTCACTGTCAGGAGGCTCTCATAAAGGAGCCTTGCAAGGACTGGGAACACATGTTTATTTTATGAATGACTTCAGGGAAAGAGGAAAAAAAATCATCCAGAATGTCATCCAGGAGGCTGTATTCTTTTTATTATGTTTTGTCGGTAAACAAAAAAAATTGCCACATTTAATACTTACACCAGTCCCATGGGATTTCTCTGACTAATGTAAAATGACAGTTGTCGCAACATTCTATATAAATACAAGTCTGTTTGCGGGAGCCTGTTCTATTTTTAATGTAAACCACACCTAACCTGCTCTGAAGAATTGTACCCTTGGAATTTAGAGTCCTGTCTGTTGTCTCTTCATGGTGCTGCATTGTCTTTGGAGCAGGCCGGAAGAAACCAAAGGCATCCCGAACTTTCTAGTTTAATGTGAGAATTATTCACCTAATTTCCCTGCAGCGATTGTGTTACTTAATTTATTGTTGTGCGGAGCTGCGAGATGATGTAGCTAATGAGTGACACGGTGTACTTGGTGAGCCGATCTATAATTTAGGAGGCTGCTGATGATCTTAGTGCTGTCTGCAGTCTGAGCAGAGCAGGCAGTAAAAATAAAGAATATACTCACAGATTACATAAATACGTGCAAACCCACAGATTCACTCATACAATACCTATTAGTAGGCTTGTAGCCCCCGTTGGCTGCACAAAACATGAATTTAGCTTTCCACGATGAACAGGGAGAGCTGTGTTTTCTAAGTTTCCGACAGACTCTTTGGCCAGCCCCTTTAAGGACTGTGAGCTTCTGGGGAGCGGGAGGGCCCAGGGCAAGCATGATGACCTTGACGTCTGCTCTGCTCCCTCTCACTTCTCAACCACTTCTTCCTGCATGGCTTCGAAGGGCGCTAGCAGCAGGGTCCCCCTTACTCTGGCAGGGGGGTGCCCAGCTGCTAATTGGCATGCAGTTGCTGAGCTTGTAGGAGACTTGAGGATGGCCCCCTTCAGGTCTGGCAAACATGTGTCAGTTTTCGACTCTAGTGGTGGTGACGAGCTTCCCCCACGAGCCTCGACTTTTGGCAGTTACTAGCGAGCCATGGGAATCGACGCCAGTGGGATCTACCTGTCATTCCTGACAATGAGGAAAAGACCTGTGGATGGCTTCTGATCCAATACCGGGCTCCTGGCAGGAGCACCTTCATCCAAGGTCACACCTGGAAAAAAGCATCCCGAGTGGGTGCAGATAGAATACGCCGTTCTCTCTGCTCTGAAATTTCCTTTGCATTAGGAGATTTCTGGGCAGAGGTCCCATATTTTGTCAGTGAGAAATGCCGTGGGGCTCCTGCCACGTGCAGCCGTGGGCATTAGGATCTTTGTGTCTGACTCAGACAGACAGCTGGGAAAGAGAAGAGGCCGAGCCTGCATCTTTGCAGGGGTTCTTGACAGGCCCCCGACACCGTGTTGCAGATTTTCCAATAAATACGTAGATTCCCCGCATGACCCTTAGAAACAGCGAGCCCGGCATTTTTACATACTATATGTACTAGGTTTAAAAGTCAACTTTAGATTTGGTTTGCCTTTTGCAGTCTCTTGAATAAAGTATTTTTGTAGCCTACTCAAAATCTTCTCTTTGTTTACATTTTAATGGGCATTCCAATGAAATGGAGGATATTTTTTTTTATTACTTACATTTATCAGGAGAGGAGGCGGGGATGGAAACAGCCAAATGGTAGGGCTGCCTCTCTTTAGACCACTGGCTTCTCTCTTCATCAGTGGGCTATGGTCTGATGTAAGCTAAGCATGCCATTTAGCCAGGCAAGCAGAAAGGAGAGGAAAGGCTATTTTTATTTGGGTTTAAAATATCTATCCCTGAGAGTTTGTAGCATTTTAAAATAGTGCTTTAGATCTCAAACATCACTGAAAGAAACGAACATGTGTAAGGAGAATATTAAATCTCATTGACCTATGTGGAAAGGAAAATCTGTTTCATTTAAGGAGGCACCATTCAAGAATTGTCCTTGCTGAAAAAGAAAAGGAGGGGAAAAAAATCAACCCTCCTGGACCGGTTCCTTGTTGCAAATGCTCTTGGCAAGAGAGTCCCCTGGTGACCTCAACTCCTTGGGGGAATTTTCGGGACAGATTTGGTTTCTGTGGCTGCATAAGGGGACCCCCCGCTTGGGTCTTGGTGCACAGAAGCTACTTTCAGAAGGGTGGTAGATTCTTCCGGGTGTGGAAACAAATTTCTGCTTATGCTAGCAGATAGCTTATACTAAGATCCTCTTGTGCAAAGAGCTCCGTCAGGCCAGGCCAGCTTGCGGGACTTTGATTCAGTGGAACTGCCAATGTCTTAATCTTCTCTGGGGATGTCTCGCTCTTTCCTCCCCTGACATTCCCAGGAAATCCCTAATTAAAGCAACAGATATGGTTTAAAAGTACACTCACCAGATGTTAGTTTAAAATGACCTATAACTGGCAGCAGAGATGGGAGAGGCTAACTGTGTCTGAGGCCTTCCGGTGCCTTTTCCAACACTGTCATTCAGTATGCAAATGAAGCCCAGCAGAATCTCAAAGCCAGCCTTGCCAAGCCATAAAACCAACTGCTTTGAAAGCAATGCATCAGTAATTCTTATCACCTGGCATCTGGAGTGCGGGAAAGCTCACTTCCTAACTAGAACATGTCATAGTGTGACTTAGGAAGAAGCTCGGATTTTACACTCTGTAGACAGCTTAGACTGATGGATCTGCTTGCTGAAGCTCATACTGCTCCCTTTAGGACAAACCATTTTTTAAACCGAATCCAGGCTCCGAGATGCGCCTGCCTTGATTTGACTGTCCCCAAACACCACGGAGGAGAAGGATCGTCAGGTGCCTGCAACACAAGAGACCAACGCCGATGCTCGGGCAAGTCAGAGCCAGCGGCCACCCTTCTGGGGTTTTGTTTTGATTTTTCTGTGTAAATTCCTATGACGTTCTAAGTGTGTTAGATCTCAGACTCTCAGTGTAGCCCTGGTGTGCCTGCAAAGCCGAGGGATGAGGAATGCAGTGTTCGGGAATCAATATCGTGGGAACGAAAGGACTCTCACAGACGACTGAAATTTATAGGCAGCCTGCTCCTATTGGCACATTTATCAAAGTAAACATATAGGTTAAATTACAGTTTACCCAGCAGCCACCTGTCAGTTCCTTGGGACACCCTTAGTCCCCGAGATGCCCATCAGAACAGCTGAGTGCTCTCGGCTCCGCTCATCAGCAGCTTCCCAGCCTGATGCCCTTGAGCTCGGGCTCCAGCTAGAGGCTTCCTGGCGCTCTGGATAAAAAGATGACCCTGCACCTGAAAGTCATATACATCTCGCTCTGGGGAGAAAACCAAAGCCAGGCCCTCACACAGAGGAGAGCAAGGCCAGGATTTGGACTCAGACAGGACGGGCAAGCACCCATGTGTGCTCCCCCGGCTGAGCTCACCAGGGTGAGTCACGGTGTAGGAATGTTGCCAGTCGGTAGCGGCAGATGTGTTCATAG
Organism: Mirounga leonina; assembly: GCF_011800145.1. Lineage (NCBI taxonomy): Eukaryota > Metazoa > Chordata > Mammalia > Carnivora > Phocidae > Mirounga > Mirounga leonina. The sequence goes on along the minus strand of NW_023270447.1, from coordinate 89,081,852 downwards.
ATAGTGTCGAAAATAAGACCGCTGCAGCCTTGGTAGTTTAGACACAGACCCCGGTTTATGTCATAAGTAAAATGCGGTTAAATAAGACTAACCTATGGGTGGCCGAAAAGAGAGCCTGTAAGGCGGGCCGGGAGCCTCAAAGGCTTAGTTATGTATCAGCTAATTAAAACGTAACCACTGGCTCACCAACTCCAAGAACAGGGCTTTCCTGCCCAAGAAGCAGCCCTGTGGTGAGCACCTATGATTTTTTTTTCCCGTTGGTTATCCCATAGGGACACACAGCACGAGCCCAGGTTGGTCATCTGGAGTGGCCACTCCCACTCTCTGCATGGCTGTTGCCTCCCTGGACTGGGTGCTGGGCTTGAATACTTGGGATGGTGGTCAAATTGGGGGTTGGGGAGTGGGTGGGGAGCGCCCAGATGGCCCCCAGTGAAGCTGCATTGTAGCTCTGCTGGCTGGCAGCCCGGAGCTGGGTCTAGTAGAGTGCACGTGTTCGTCAGGGTTGGAAGTCGGGGCCGTTCACCCAGCCCAGGGTTGCCTGGGGGGCTCTGGCTTGGGTACTTGACATGGGAAGCCAGCCTTGTTAGAATGGGCACTGGGACCCAGAAAAAGCTAACTGACTCATGGGCACAGTCTTGTCTCAAAAACTACTTGAGAATGTTGGAGAGGTTCAGAAGGTTTTGCTCGGAAATAAAAGGCAGAGAGACCTGAGGTCAACAAGGCCAGGCCAATGTGCCACATCGGTGGCCTTGGTTGGTGGCCTTCATTGATCACATTTCTGTGATTCATGTCCTAAGGAACGCAGGATGGATGGGAACATCCTGTGTAGAGTTTGGTGCTGGGCCTGGTTCATGAAGCTCCCAGAGCCAACTGCAGGCTTCAGTCCCAAGGGACCTGAGGCCTCCCCTTCACATCTTACTTCGAGTGATAGCTTCCACCTAGGAAGAAGGAAAATGGTGGCAGTGGGGCCTGGAAGCAGTTTTCCATTTGCCTTATGCTGCTGAGGCCACAGAGGCAACAACTGTTAAATGACTGAGGCCTTGACCTCTCTGGGGAGTGGCTCATGCAGATGGTGGCAGATCGTTGAGCAGGAAGTTGGTGAGCCCAATCACCCAGCTGTTCCAGGAGGCCTGGCCCAGAGCTAGTTGATCAGTGCCTGTCACCTCATGACAGGGATGGGCACTGAGGACCTATGAACTCTCTGCAGCCTTTCCCAGGTGTCCACTCAGTCCCCCCCATTACCTTCTTCCTTTGTAAGGGGGTGAAAAGGACTTGGAAAGTAGGGACAGGACATGTGCAGTGACACAATTTCATGGCTAGGCTATGATGCCCAGTGTTTGGTCAAACACCAGTTGCTGTGAAGGCACCTGTAGACTTTGAGTGAAGTGGGTTAGCCTCCATAGTGTGGGTGGGCCTCGTCCAATCAGTTGAAGGCCTTAAGAGAAAAAGATTGAGTTTTCCTGAGGAAGAAGGAATTCTGTCTCCAGATGGCAACCTACAAACCCTGCCTGAGTTTCTGTCCCGCTGCCCTGTGAAATTCAGACTCAAGACTGCAATATCCACTCTTACCTGAATTGCCAGCCTCCATAATCATGGGAGGTAATTTCTTAAATCTCTCTATGTAGATATCCTACTGGTTCTGTTTCTCTGGAGGATCCTCACCAATATAGGGATGGTGGTACCACTCATCCTCCAGAATTTTGGAGGTTCTGCTCTTGACTCTGCTACTCACCTTCCTGCTTGGCTGCCCACCCAGCCTCCAGCCTTCAGCCCTCTGTCAGGTCCCACAAAGGAGGACTGGGAGCAACTACAAGTGCGCACCACCTGCTGTGGAAACAAGTGTATGCAAATGACCATGCTACTTACAGATTTGTGCCAGGTCCTGAAGGATGAAGGATGCTCACGGGGACCAGGGATGCTGCATAAAGACATTGGTATAATTCTCATTGGTTTGGAACTGGCTGCCTTTCTGTGGATATGGACTCTGCACCAGGTGCATCACTAAGCCTTTACAGAGAGTACACCATGTACACAGTAATGGACTCAGCACATCGACTCACTGGTTATTCGTTTATTTGAATATTTGTTGAGCACCTGCCATGTCCCTAACGCTCTTCCCAGGGTTGCGGATAAGCAGTGAACAAGACCAGGTCCTGTCCTCATGGAGTTGACCAGGGAAAGACATTCAATAAATAATAAAACATAAGCAATGATATATTTTCAGGGGGCTGTAAGTGCCATGAGGAAAAAATGAAGTAGGACAAACAGATGGATCCATGGTGGTGATAGTTCGAAACATGAACTGCGTGCTTGAAAGTGGGTGAGATGGTACATTTTATGTCAGGTGTATTTTCCCTCAGTTTAAAATAGTTTTAAGATGTTCTAAAATTTATTGTGCTGATGATTGTGCAAGTATAAGAATAAACTAAAAAGCTCTGAATTGTATGTTTTACATGGGTGAAGTATATGTCATATGGACTATATCTCAGTAAAGCTATCTTCGATTTTTAAATTTGTTTTCTTCAAGATTTTATTTAAATTCAAGTTAGTTCACATGTAGTATTAGTTTCGGGGGTAGAATTTAATGATTCATCACTTACATACAACACCCAGTGCTCATTACATCAAGTGCCCTCCTTAATGCCCATCACCCAGTTACCCCATCCCCCCACCCCCCACCTCCCAGCAACCCTCAGTTTGTTCCCTAGAGTTAAAAGTCTCTTACAGGTTGTCTCCCTCTCTGTCTTTATCTTATTTTATTTTTCCTTCCCTCCCCCTATGTTCATCTTTTTATTTCTTAAATTCCACACATGAGTGAGATCATATGGTGTTTGTCTTTCTCTGCCTGATTTATTTTGCTTAGCATAATACCCTCTAGTTCCACCCACATCATTGCAAATGGCAAGATTTCATTCTTTTTGGTGGCTGAGTAATATTCTATTGTAGGTATAGACCACCTCTTCTTTATCCATTCATCAGAGGAAGAACATTCGGGCTCTTTCCATAGTTTGGCTGTTGTGGGCATTGCTGCTATAAGCATCAGGGTGCAGGTGCCCCTTCAAATCAGCATTTTGGTATCCTTTGGGTAAATACCCAGTAGTGCAGTTGCTGGGTCATAGGGTAGCTCTATTTTTAACTTTTTGAGGAACCTCCATACTGTTTCCCAGAGTGGCTGTACCAGCTTGCATTTCCACCAACAGTGTAAGAGGGTAAAGAGATAAAGCCAGGTGAGGGTGGATCATTTCAGATACAGAGGTCAGGGAAGACCTCTCTGAAAAGGTGACACCTGGTGGGAACTTTTGTCATCATTTTTCAGAGGGGTCTCCAAGAGATTGAGCGACTCACCCAAAATGGTAGGTGTACGCAGTAAGCAGAGGTCCGCCTGCCTCCAGAGCCTGTCCTGCTCTGTACACCCGTTCAGGGTTCTGCCTGCTTTCCCTCTCTCAGACCACTTTCATACTCACCTCTCTTCTAGGTGTCCTTAGTCTCTCTCTCTCTCTCTCTTTTTTTTTTTTTCCTGCAGACACAGTGAGAAGCAGATATTCAGGGCCTGACCCAGGGTCCCGCAGCCAATGATAGGGCCCCAAACACTACCCCATCCCGGTAGGCAGCAGACTTGTCCTATAAGGGGCCAGGCAGTAAATATTGTAGACTTGGCAGCCGTTATGGTCTCTGTTGCAGCCCCACAACTTTGCTGCTATGACACAAAATCGGCCATGGATACATAAGCAAATGGATGCAGCTGTGCTCCCATAAAGCTTTACAGAGACAGGTGGCAGGCTGGGTTTGGCCCAGGGACCGTTGTTGCCAACGCCTGCTCTGGTTGTCATTTTCCCTGCTCTGGAAGGACTTCCGAAAGAAGATGACATTGGAGGGAGGCCTGATATTCTGTCTCCCCTTCAACTTGTGTCCAGGAAGAGGTATGTGAGGAGTTTCACCCGGCAGGATTCTCCCAGAAGAAGAGGATGAAGCAGGATCCCTGTCTGACACACAGACACACCTCTGTGGAGAGGCCCCGGTGAAGGGAGGGCCCAGGAAGCTGCCCATCCTGCATAGTTGCTTTCTCCCATGGGCCACTAATGACCTGTCATCCTTTCATCCATCTCTCTATCCGCCCGTCCCTGCATACATTCTTCCTTCGATCTATCTATGCATCCGTCCATCCACCCACTCACGCACATACACATACATGCATGCTTTCTTCCTTCTATTCATCCATCCATCGGTCCATCCATCCCTCCATCCACTCATCTACACATCTATCCCTCCATCCACTCATCTACCCATCCACCCCTCCATCCATCTAACCATACATAACACACATATATACATATCCACCTTATTCTTTCTATCCATCCACCCACCCATCCACTCCCCCAACACATAAGTATGCATACATACATGCATTCTTCTATCCATCCACCCATCCATCCATCAATCCATCCAACCATATACACACACATATATACACATCTACCTTATTCCTTTTATCCATCCACCCATCCATCCACTCCCCCCAACACACAAGTATGCATCCATCCATCCATCCATCCATCCATCCATCCATCCATCCATCCAT
>NW_023270447.1:89036700-89077263 GCF_011800145.1 Mirounga leonina | reverse complement strand
CATCCATCCATCCATCCATCCATCCATCCATCCATCCATCCATCCATCCAGTGCCTCATTGACAAACATGTCCTCAGATTCTGCTCGGTGCCAGGCCATGAATTAGGCCACAGGGCTTCAGTGGAGAATAGGACACAGTTTCTGCTCTCAAGGAGCTCACTCCATGAACAAACTCACATAGGCTGTCAACTAAGGGAGTGAATGCTGTGGTAAAGATATGGCAGGGAGTAGCCTGGGGTATTGGCCAGAGCCCTGGAAGCCCTTCCTTCTTAGGCCAAGCCAAGACTCACTCTTGTCTATAGTCTATAACACTTTCTCAGGACATCAGCTCCTTGACTCCAAAGGATCTCTGAGGTCAAGCTTTTCCTATAGGTCTCTGGGCCAGCCTGTACCCTGAGCTCTGGATCATGGTCCAGGGCATGCAGAGGCCTGCCTCTCAGCTATGCAGGGCCCTCGGCTGCCCTGAGATTTGGACTGGGAAGGAGAGTTAGTTCCCAAGGACACAGGAACAGTGCCGAGGAGTGTCTGGCAGTTGGGGGTGGGGGGGTGGTCATGAGGAAGAGAAGCAAAGTCACCTCTGTCCTCTCACCCATGGAAACAGGTGACCAGCAGATGTCTGCTGAGCAGAACGGGACACCCTCCAGGAGGTGGGGAGCAGCTGTCATCATGTCCAGTGAAATGAGAATATTTCCTTTCTCTTTGTTATCTAGGAGCAAACAAAGTAGGCTGGAGATTGTTTTCGGTAACAAAGACTAGGCTGAGCTCTCTTGTTAGGGGAGTCCATTTCTCCCTCTGAATTGAGCTGTCGAACAGCGTGGAGCTGGCCCCCCTGCAAATGATGGTGAAAGCAGCCCCGGCTGGCATTTGCCAGCCTGGGTTTCCCGCGGCTGCCACCAGCCTAATGTCTGCGTGATTGTTCTGCTGTAAACATCATCTGTGTGTGCCTTATCTTCAGACAGGCTGGGCTCGGCAGGCTGGCCAGGGTCCAGTGCTTTCTCTCTACAGAACTCAGAATCATGACTGTCTCGTCCCCATGGGATCAATGAGATGCGGTGTCTCTGCCCCAGGCAGGAGCAGAATTAAAGCAAGGATTTGGGAAGGAGCTCTGGGCTGGCCTCCTGGAAGCTGCAAGGGCGAGCAGGGGCGGGCCAGCCTGTGGGCCCACTGCTCCCTGCAGCCCCCGAGCCCACCGTGCTGGAGAGCAGTAACAGGAGTGACGGTTCTCGATATTGCTGGGAGGCACTTTGTGGATTGCATGTGTGCTCTGTCCTAGGAGCTGTTTTACATGGTACCTCATTTCATCTTCACGCCGACCCTGTGAGGGAGGTGCCGTCAGCGGCTCTATTTTACAAACAAGGAAACTGAAGCATACAGGGGTTCTTCCCTCAGGAAAATGGGCCTGGGTCCAAGTCTGCCCCCCAGGTGCTGCTGGAGCCCCAGAGGGGGCATCTCTGGAGTGGCCACAGGTCTCAGATGGCCAGGAGTGGGGGGCAGGGTGCTGCAGCCAGGTGACCTCAGAGGACCTCCAGACTCCGTGGTCTGTCTAGAGGCAGTGAGGCAGATATGGAGGCTGGGGGTCCTCTGGGCTTCCTGGGGTGGGAGGCAGGCCCCTGCCACCCTCCCAGCACTGACCCAGCTGGCCACTCCTCTTGCGGTCTCCGAGGCTGCCCTGATGAGCCATCCCAGGGTCAGGGCAGAGAATTTGAGTTCTTTCCCTGCTGAACCCTTACCTGCGTGGCACTGACTTGTAACCTGCTCAGCACGTGCTTGTAGGAGTGAGGCTTGGGCCGTGGGGAAGAGGTGGGGCTGGAGAGCTCTGAGGTCTGGGATGGGAAGAAGTGACTCCCCGTGCTCATGGCGAGGCGCCCGTGGTGACCCTGGAAGAATGTTCCTCATTTCTTACAATCCTACAACACTTAGAATCCTCGAACATAGGGCTGGAGCCACCTTAGGACACAAATAATCCAACCCCTATCTTAGAAACAGGAGGAGATGAGGGAAGAAGGAAAGTGAGGGGAGATGCTGTCCGACTCACCCAGCAGGTCACTGGAGTGACTAGACGCTCAGGTGGCTTGAAGATGGAGCTGTCAGGAATGTCCTGAGCATTCCTGGCCCTGGTTGGCCAGTGGGCAGACCGTCCTCCTTCCTGGCTGTTTTCCACAAGCCCATGCCTGTCTTTCGAGAAGCATTTCCCACGTTTCCTGGGAGCATCTGCCAGACAGAGGTCTCCTTGTTCCTGTGAGGGTCTGAAGCGAGTGCCCTGTGCACTCTGCGGGCATGGGTTCCACCACCGAGCATCACACGGCTCGGGTCTTCGGCTCCTTCTCCCTGACCCTGCACACTGCTAAAATATTGTCCTGTGGATAGGAAATGAAAAGGGTACAACCTTATTTCTTCAGTGATCGCCCAATCTAGCCCAGAGGTATAATAAAACCCCAAACTTTCCTTTCAAGAATCATCTTTTATAAGTAATATCTTTCCACGTTAAGTGGTAGGCACACAATTGTAAAATAAAACACAAGGCTCGGTGACTCCAGGTGGCTTGGGGGGGTGTAAGGAAAGGCTGCCTTTTAAGGTGGTGAGCTTCCAGTGAGCCAACCTTCCTGGACTGTGGGATGCATGGCACCTGGGGGCGATCAATAACTTACGCTCTATCGCCCAAAGCTAGAGGCTCCTGCCTGGACCATCTTGGCCATCCCCTTACGGTCATGTAGGATTGGAGCCTTAGTTATCTGTCTAGTGGAGGGTTTACTTTTCAAACAGAGGTGAATTAGAGTAATGGGATTAATTATTATCTTATTTCATGATGCTCTGTTACTGCTTACTTTAGAGAGTTCCTTTAACCACTACAATAACAGATGTATCTGCCTTTGTGCTCGGTGGGGGATACCCTGTCTCTCCCGCACCTCTCCATCTCCCACAGATAATCATGATCCTGGATCATGCTTCTCTTTCCTTATCACTGTTGGGATAGTTTCAGTCTTATCATTTGTACCTGTATCCCTATATAATGTGTACAATAGTTTTGCCTATTTTTTTGTTTTTAGCTTTGCCTATTTTTGGACTTTATGTCACCCAGACCCGCTTATGTTGGTGCATAGCTATGGTTCATTCATTTTTCACAGCTGTATAATATTCTGCTGGAGGGTCTCTCTCTCTCTCTCTCTCTCTCTCTCTCTCTGCCACAATTCACTTAACTCTTCCCTTGCCTGTGGGCGGCACTGCCCAGAGCCGCTGTGTGTCTGTGTGTCTCCTGGTGTACTTGGCCAGGAGTCCCAGGCTGGGTGCCCAGTCATCTACTGCTGTAATGCAAACCACCCCACTGTCCCATACAACCACACCGTGCATGCTGCTCCCAGGGATCAGAGAGGGTGGCTGGAGTGGTTGGGGCTGGTCTGGCCCCTCTCTGTCCCTGGAGTCCAGGACCTCTCCTCATGGGCTTTTCACCTCACCTCTCCTGGCATGGCAACTCGGGGTTCCCGGCGCAGGTTTTCCCAGATGCTTCTGATGGTCAACCCTAAAGTCGCAGCGCAGCACTCCCCCGCTGTTCTGTTGGTGGAGCAAGTGTGGGGTCAGCGTGGGTCCAAGGAAGAGCACCTGGGTTTCTCCAAGGAGGAGCCGCAAGTGGTAATCTTTAGCAGAGCCCACAGGGCAGGCGAATACTCATCTTTGTGAGTTAACCCACGTTGTTTTCCGAAAGTGGTTGCAGCATCAACAGTTACCCCAGCAGTGCAAAAGCGATTCCCAAAGGTCTCCACCCTCTGCAGACCTTGTCAGGCTCTTAGTTGGTATCAGTTGAATGGGTATAAAATGGGATCTGGCCATGACCTTATTTGTATTTCCCTGATTGTGAGTGAGGTGGGGCATCTCCTCATACAATTATCGGCCACATGTTTCTCCTCTTTCTTTTTCAAGTCTTTTGCCCACTTTTCTATTCAGTTGCCTCTTTTTATTATAAGAATTATTTATATTTTCTTGATAAGGATCCTTTTTCCTTACATGTTGCATATATCTTTTGTTTTCCAGTTTGTAGCTTTTTGGTCTCATTGAGGTATCTTTTGATAAACAGGAGTTCTCGCTTTTGATATAGACAAATTTATCAATATTTTATTTTATGGCTAGCACTTTTTAATCTTCTTTAAGAAAGAAACCCTGGGGCGCCTGGGTGGCTCAGCTGGTTAAGCAACTGCCTTCGGCTCAGGTCATGATCCTGGAGTCCCGGGATCGAGTCCCACATTGGGCTCCCTGCTCGGTGGGGAGTCTGCTTCTCCCTCTGATCCTCCCCCTCTCATGCTTTCTGTCTCCCATTCTCTCTCAGATAAATAAATAAAATCTTAAAAAAAAAAAAAAGAAAGAAAGAAATCCTTCCCTGTCTCAAAGTCAGAAAGATGTTCACCATAATTTTCCTTGAAGTTTTAAGGTTTGGCTATTGACAAGTATTAATGTCTGGGAGCTGTCATCGCAAAGCTGAATTTTTAAGCATTGGCTGCAGTCACTCTGGCTGGAATATTGTCACTGACACCCCTGCCTTCTGCTCCCAAACACCTGCAGAGAAGCCCACTGTGCATCTATGGAAAGATAGTTGGGGGAGAGAATCATCAGGACTGCGGGATCCTGAGCAGGCGTGTTGGGTGTGCTGGGAGGTTCCCTGCTGGAGCCTTCCCCATCATGGTCAGCCACGGTGAATCCCTAAGTGCCAGGGAAGCCCAGGGATGGTTGCATTTGCAAGTTAAGCTGGAGCAGGGCCGATGGCAGTGGTAATCTGGGGCTCACTTTTAATGAGGTTAACGGTATTAGGGTTTGAAAGCCTTGGGTAAGGTAATCTGTCTCTTACCCAAGAGTCAGAAGGTATTTCCCTGGAAACCAGGAATTGAGAGGAGAAAAGAGCACTGAAGTCCCGGATTCTGGTCCCAGTACCACCTCTCCTTGCCGTGTGACCTTAGGCCATTCTTCCTCTCTGATATTCAAGTTACTTCTCTTTAGAATGGAGGGGGCCATCAGTGGCCCAGACAGTTTCTTGGGCCCTCCTCTTGCCAGTGGTCTCCGGATCGATGACAGCAGCAGGTGTTTGATGATGCTGCCCTGTCTCAAGCTGAGGACATAGAACTGGAGCAAGAAAAGCCCAACATTTAGTTTGAAATGTAAGCAGCTGAAAGCTTGCACTTATTTATTTATTTATTTATTTTTATTTAAATTCAATTAATTAACATATAGTGTATTCTTAGTTGCAGAGGTAGAGTTCAGTGATTCATCAGTTGCATATCCGTGATCATTACATCACGTGCCCTCCTTAATGCCCATCACCCAGTTACCCCATCCCCTCACCCCCTCCCCTCCAGCAACCTTCAGTTTGTTCCCTAGAGTTAAGTGTCTCTCATGGTTTTTCTCCCTCTCTGATTTCATCTTGTTTTATTTTTTCCTCCCTTCCCTTATGATCCTTGGTTTTGTTTCTTAAATTCCACATATGAGTGAAATCATATGATAATTGTCTTTCCTGATTGGTTTATTTCACTTAGCATAATACCCTCTAGTCCCATCCACATTGTTACAACTGGTGAGATTTCTTTCTTTCTTTCTTTCTTTTTTTTTGATGGCTGAGTAACTTTCCATTGTATATATAGACCACATCTTCTTTATCCATTCATCTGTTGATGGACATCTGGGCTTTTTCCATAGTTTGGCTATTGTGGACATTGCTGCTATGAATGTTGGGGTGCAGGTGCCCCTTTGGATCACTACATTTGTATCTTTTGGGTAAATACCTAGTAGTGCAATTGCTGGCTCATGGGATAGCTCTATTTTTTAACTTTTTGAGGAACCGCCATACTGCACCAGCTTGCATTCCCATCAACAGTGTAAGAGGGTTCCCCTTTCTCTGCATCCTCCCCAACATCTGTCGTTTCCTGACTTGTTAATTTTAGCCATTCTGACAGCCATTCTGACAGTCTAAAGACAATTATCATATGATTTCACTCATATGTGGAATTTAGGAAATAAACCAAGGATCATAAGGGAAGGGAGGAAAAAATAAAACAAGATGAAATCAGAGAGGGAGAAAAACCATGAGAGACTCTTAACTCTAGGGAACAAACTGAGGGTTGCTGGAGGGGAGGGGGTGAGGGGATGGGGTAACTGGGTGATGGGCATTAAGGAGGGCACGTGATGTAATGACAGGTATCTGACAACAGGTATCTTATTATGGTTGCGATGTGTTTTTCCCTGATGCCGAGTGATGTTGAGCATTTTTTCGTGTGTCTGTTGGCCATTTGGATGTCTTCTTTGGAGAAATGTCTGTTCATGTCTTCTGCCCATTTCTTGACTGGATTATTTGTTCTTCGGGTGTTAAGTTTGATAAGTTCTTTATAGATTTTGGATACTAGCCCTTTATCTGGTAAGACATTTGCAAATATCTTCTCCCGTTCTGTAGGTTGTCTTTTGGTTTTGTTGACTGTTTCCTTTGCTGTGCAAAGGCTTTTTATCCTGATGAAGTCTCTATAGTTCATTTTTGCTTTTGTTTCCCTTGCCTTTGGAGATGTGTCTAGCAAGAAGTTGCTGTGGCCGAGGTCGAAGAGGTTGCCACCTGTGTTCTCCTCTAGGATTTTGATGGATTCCTGTCTCACATTTAGGTCTCTTATCAGTTTTGAGTTTATTTTTGTGCATGGTGTAAGAAAATGATCCAGTTTCATTCTTCTACATGTGGCTGTCCAATTTTCCCAACACCATTTGTTGAAGAGACTGCCTTTTTTCCATTGGACATTCTTTCCTGCTTTGTCGAAGATTAGTTGACCATAGAGTTGAGGGTCCATTTCTGGGCTCTCTATTCTGTTCCATTGATCTATGGGTCTGCTTTGGTGCCAGTACCATACTGTCTTGATGATGACAGCTTTGTGATAGTGCTGGAAGTCCGGAATTGTGATGTCACCAGCTTTGGTTTTCTTTTTCAACATTCCTTTGGCTATTCAGTGTCTTTTCTGGTTCCATACAAATTTTAGGATTATTTGTTCCAGCTCTGTGAAAAATTCTGATGGTATTTTGCTAGAGATTGCACTGAATGTGTAGATTACTCTGTGTAGCATAGACATTTTAACAATATTTGTTCTTCTAATCCATGAGCATGGAGTTGTTCCATTTCTTTGTGTCTTCCTCAATTTCTTTCCTGAGTGTTCTGTAGTTTTCAGAGTACAGATCCTTAACCTCTTTGATTAGGTTTATTCCTAGGTATCTTACGGTTTCTGGTGCAATCGTAAATGGGACCGATTCCTTAATTTCTCTTTCTTCTCTCTCATTGTTAGTGTATAAAAATGCAACTGATTTCTGTGCATTGATTTTTATAGAAATCTTGCTTCTTAATTGGGTTTTACCTCCATATTGTTTGGGATCACCAGGCTGGCCCGGGAAGGGCTGCCACCTGTGGAGGTGGGCTGATGTGCACAGATGAGCCTGGCCAGTAAGATTTTCTTTCTTGGTACTTACCATAGTCATCAAGTATTGTTTTGAAAATCTGAAGTATCTTGTTTTGTTTTCTGTTCTTAAATTTGTTTCCAGCTTTACTGAGGTACAATTTACAAATGAAAATTGTATGTATTTAAGGTGTACAACGTGATGAGTTGCTCTATGTATCTGTTGTGGTGATTCCCACAATCAAGTTAATTAACACACCCATCACCTCACGTACTTGCCATTTGGGACCCCATTAGCAACATTCAAGGGCACACCACACAGTGTTATTAACCGTAGTCACCGTGCTATCCATCAGATCCTCAGAACTTATGCGTCTTATCACTGGAAGTTTGTACCCTTTTACCAGCATCTCCCCATTTCTCCCACCCTGATATATTTTTTTAAGTGGGATTATCGAAGAGGAGTGAAGCTGGGGCCTCAGAAATGGGGCCGGACTCACTCCTGGGAGACCGCTCATCCTCCCAGCTCCTGGCCTGGTAGGAGGAGGCTCTCTCTGAGCTCTGACTTCCCCCTGCAGGTGGTGGTTTGTCTGCCTGAGGGCATATGGCACCTCAGGCAGGTACCCAGACCCATGCATCCAAGGGGATTTGGAGGTGTTCCTGGGTGCAGCTGGGAGCCTGGTGTCCTGGTTCCACTCCTGAGCTGTCATGCATGGAAGCACAGAGTGAATGGGGTAGACAGCCCTGGTGCATTCACCCTCCACCTCCAAGGGGTGACCTGACCTGAGCAACTCAGCTGCATGCGCGGATAGCCTCAGAAAGCCTGCATGCGCCCTCTCCAACTCTGAACTATTGGTGGTAAAGAGATTCCGAGCTATTTATGGCAGCTTCTTCATCTCCAAGCTGAGTCTGAGTAACGCTCCTTGGAGAAGAGAATGGCGATCAGTTCTAAAAAAAAATAGCTTGGAATTTGTCCCCTGCATCATTGGCCTGTCCCCATTCAGCCTTTTCCATAGAAATCTACAGTGAGGCTTGGACTGTCCCATCAGGAAGGGGCTTTGAGGCTCATCCCCCATTTTCTCAGGGGGCAACTCGGCCCCACTGATGGAAGGGCCACAGAGTGGATGGACCCAAGGCAGATCTGGGGCCCTGTCACCCCGACCTCTGCTGTCACACCCACCCTCTGGGTCATGGCCATGAAGTTATGTTTTTTAAAAAGTATCCTTTTGGTTGCAAGGAGCCACGACTTGCTCGGAATGCTCGTATTCATTTCCATAGCAAATTGCCACAAACTGGGTGGTTTAAAACAAGAGGAATTTATTCTGTCTCAGTTTAGGAGGCCGTAAGTCCGAAATCAGGCTGTGGGAAGGGTTGGTTCCTTCCAGAAGCTCTGCAGGAGAATCTGTTCCCTGCCTCTCTTCTGTCTTCTCTCCTGGCACCTGCTAGCAACCCCTGGTGAGCTGAGGCTCATTGGCCCATCATCCCGTCTCTGCCTCCATCTTCCCCTGACTTCTCTGTGTCTCTAAGTGTCCTTTTCTGCCCCTTGTAAGCACATCCTCATTGTACTAAGGGACCATCCTAATCCAATGTGTCATCTCAGTCCCTTCCTACATCTGCAAAGACCCTGTTCCCAAGTGAGGTCATCACCACAGAGTCAGAATTAGGACACGGCTGCCTTAGGAGGAGCTCACAGCAAGGCCATGGGACAGGGGCAGCATTGGATGGGGAGGCGCTGCGGGCTGTGCTCTCTTGGCTGGTCTTGTGGGCACCTCACGCTCTCTCAGGGTCCCTGCGTCCACGTGGCAGGCCTGCTTCTCTGTCTTCTCACGGGGCCAACCAGCCTCTTCGTTCCCTCCCATCCTTCTTCCTCCTGCTTCCTGGTCCTCACACCTTGTCTGACTCCTCATGGTTCCAGGTCCGCTCTTCTGGCCTCAGGCAGAGCAACTTCTCTGCCCCAGTGTCTGCTCCTGACTGCTTCCCCTTGTGCCTTTTCCCAGTCGGACGCTGAGGGGGGAAGTCCTGTTGGGTGTGCTCATCCTCCACATCAGCACAGGGAACACTGGCCAGGAGGGCCTGCTGACTGGTCATCCTAGGCTGTGTGCCCACTGTTGGGCCAGAGGCAAGAGGGGCCATGGTCTGCCCTCAGAAGGGGCAGGGGCGGGGCAAGCACGGGGTGGAGGGCAGGATGCGCACAAGGGTGCAGAGCGGCTGCGTGCGCATGCGGGAGAACTTCAGGGGACTGAGGTCCACAAGGTGGGGTGGTCAAATTGTCACTTATCTGACACATGTTCAGTTTTACTCCAGTCTGAGGGAGAGAGAAATAGATAATAGAAACCTGAGAAAAGCAACTCCACGGGAATGTTCTAGTATCAGTCAGGGCCTCATTCATTCCTTAGATTCAGAACAGCGACTTCCAGGGATGCCAGGACTATCCAAGAAAGAGGGAGCCATAGGCCCTGCAGTGCAGCCCTCATTGGGCAGGAAGGGATGTCTCTGATTGAGGAAAGGCTCTCCAGCCACTCCCCCGGACACCCGACAGTTACCCACTCCCCGTTTCTTGACTCTCGGGTCTTCTTTGGGCCTTCCCGGAGCCCCTGTGTTAGCTTGGCGCCTGGGCAGCTGGGCAGCTGTGAGGCCTTCTCGGCTGCTCGTCCGGTCCCCTCGCTGTGTGGCAGACACCGTCCTGGGGAATATCGTGTCCCTGTGCTATGGGCGTAAGATGGCAAATCCGCACTGATATAAACGTAAAAGTCATTACCATTCTCCTCGAGTATATGTTAATGACACTACGGAATAGTGATAATTAGATGAAGCATCATTTCACACCATCACCACACTGTGCTTTACATTTATTTATCGTCGTTTCTTTCTCCAAAGTCAGCAAAATGGAGACCGGCACAATATCCCAAAGCATCCGATGAGAGGAGTTTCCTGCGACTGTTAATTACTGCCTCATGAGCCCGTCACTCCTGACATTCACCTCCAGCCTCTCTGGGGGTCTAAGGAAAACACACTCTCCGGCCCATCTCCTCTGTCCCCTCCCATCCCAGGACCCGTCTGACGCTGGCCTGTGCCCTCAGCCCAGCCGCTAAGGGGGCCTGCATTAGCCTGCTCGGGCTGCCGGGGGAAAAGCACCACAGACCCTGGGCCTTAAGCAACAGGAATTGGTTTTCCTGCAGTTCTGGAAGCCGGGTATCCGAGATCAAGGAGTGGGGGTTGGGAGAGTCCTTCTGGGGCCTTTCTACCTGGTATTGCAGACAGCTGTCCCCTCCCTGTCCTCACATGGTTGTCCCTCTGTATGTGTGTGTGTCCTGATCTCCTCTTCTTATAAGCACACCAGTCCTATTGGATACTCACCCATATGACCTCATTTTGCCCTAATTACCTCTTTATTTTTTTTAATAATTTTTTTTTAGATTTATGTATTTTAGAGAGAGAGTGAGTGCGCATGCATGCATGAGCAGGGTGAGGGACAGACGGAGGGAGAGAGAGAATCTCAAGCAGTTTCCCCACTGAGCACGGAGCTCGACTCGGGGCTCGATCTGGACCCTGAGATCATGACCAGAGCCGAAATCAAGAGCCAGCCACTTAACTGACTGAGCCACCCAGGCCCCCCCCCCCCCAGTCACCTCTGTAAAGACCCTGTCTCCCAATACAGTCACACTGTGTGGCCCCGGGGATTAGAACTTCAACATACGAATTTGGGAGGACGAAGTTCCCATGGGCCCAGTGGCGGCCTTTTCTGAGCAAGTACGATTCTCAGTGAGCTGCTTTTTTCTGGGGGCACCACACTTCCCAGCTGAGTCAGTCAGCCCCCACCTGATGCTTGATCACGCCCCCTTTCATCTCAAAAGCATTTTGTTTGGGCAGGACATCACATGGTCCCACTTCTGGGTAGAGGTGGGCATATTCCTGCTTGGGGAGAATCAGATGGTCTGTGGGCAACTTTTCCAACCCTCAGGGCCGCAGCAGAGGCCGGCGCGCTGGGGGCTGTGAGGCTCTCAGGTGTCCATGCTTTACGTCAGGCACTGGCTGGGCGCTAGATTTATTTTTTCTTAATCTGAAAAATTGACCAACTATTATGTGCCCGGCACGATACTCCGTCTTTATATACACGTTCTCTTATTATCTGTACAGTGATCCTGTGGAGGATGTACTGTTATCATCCCCAGGCTTTTGGGCGGGTGTGGGAACTTGAATTCAGAGGGGTTGAGTAACGTGGTCAACGTCACACAGCAAGCAGCTGGTATAGTGGGATTTGAACCCAGGTCTTTTTTGATTCTAAAGCTCATGCCATTCATCACGGACTCACAAGTAACTCAGAACAAGCCCCTTATCCCATCTGGGGCTATACTGGTTTCTCTTCCTAGGAAATAAAAAAAGATGACACAATCAAGCTGGGGTACTTGTCATGTAGGTTCTTTTTTTTTTAAGTTTTTATTTAAATTCCATTTGGTTAACATACAGTGTAATATTAGTTTCAGGGGTACCATTTAGAGATTCAACACTTCCCTACATCAACCTGTGCTCGTCACAACAAGTGCCCTCTTTCATCCCCATCCCCTATTTCCCCTAAGTCACCCGTCCCCCACCTCCCTCTCCCTTGGTGACCATCAGTATGTTCTCCAGAGTTAAGAGTCTGTTTCTTGGGCGCCTGGGTGGCTCAGTTGGTTAAGCGACTGCCTTCGGCTCAGGTCATGATCCTGGAATCCCGGGATCGAGTCCCGCATCGGGCTCCCTGCTCGGCGGGGAGTCTGCTTCTCCCTCTGACCCTCCCCCCTCTCATGTGCTCTCTCTCTCTCTCAACCTCTCTCTCTCAAATAAATAAAATCTTTAAAAGGGAAAAAAAGCCTGTTTCTTAGTTTGCCTCCTTCTCTCTCTTTTCCTTTGCTTGTCTATATGTTGGTTCTTGTTTTAGTTTCTTGGAGTGGCCATAACAAAGCACCATAAACCAGGTGGCTTAACCAATGGAAATTTATTGTCTCGCGTTTCTGGAGGCCCGAGTCTGAAATCAAGGTGTCAGGAAGGATGGTTCCTCCTGAGGCCATGGGGGAGGATGCCTCCTAGGCTTCTTTCCCAGTTCCTGGTGGCCTCGGGCACCTCTGGGCTAGTAGATGGTCTCTGTGCCTTTACCTCATCTTTTCTCTGTGTGTGTCTTCCTCTGTGTCTAAGTTTCCCCTTTTAATAAGAACATCAGTCATAGTGGAATAAGGCCTAATGGTCTCATCTTAACTTGATGATCTGCAGACTCTATTTCCAGATAAGGTCATGATCACAGGGGATTAGAACTTCCACATCTTTTGGGGGACACACGGGAGCCCATAACAGCACCAAAGTGAGAAGCACACACATCTCCACCTCCAAGTCAGCAATGGTGCCCCGTGTGCCTTCCGGGCATTTCAGCCTAGGTCCAGCTGGCCCGCTCCTGGGCAGGACCTCTGTAGGCAGGCAGACCTTCTGGTTGGAGGGAGATAATGTGGCATCTCAGTGTGGGCTTGCCCTGGAGTCCGACTCGGGGGTGGGGAACACCTTTCCAAGCATCTCTCCCATGGATCCCTCAGAAGCTCCTCCTCCTCAGCATGACCCGTGACCCTTGGCAAGGCCTCAGTCCAGCCTCCTGGTGCTCTCTCCCGTGTGCTCCCTGAGCACCCACTGCCCTCTGCCCTAGCACCCATATTCCCCCCACCTGTCTCCCCGCACTGAGTGCAGCTCAGCACTGGGAGCTCTGGGTCCACACTCGGCCTGGGGCCCAGGGAAGGTGCCCGTGGAGGGTGTGAAATGCTGGTGAGTCCTCTGACTCCCTGTTCCCCAGGCCCTGAGCCCCTGCCGTCCTCCTATTCCCTATGAACACAGTCACACAATCCCTGACCTGGGGGAGATCTGAAATCTTCTTGCCTTTTATTTTATTCATTTCCCCTCCCTTGTCCCAAGAAGGATCTCAGGTGGGCCAAGTCCGGGACTTGACACAGACGGGGCCACCTTCCAAGGGGAGCATTTTCTCTGGGAGAGAATCCAAGTGGCCTTGCGCTCTTCCCAGGCACCGGCCTGATGTCTGAAGGATTACTTTCATTTGGGGAATGTGCGGAGCTGGTGAAGCGTTCTGCCTGCTAATCTTAGTGCTGGCCAGGCGCTCAGGGAGCTGGAAATAGCCAGGTAGGAACTTCTGGCAGAATGAAGGCCAGACATGCCTCCAGGCTCCTGACCCAGCCGGGATGCAGAGCGCATGGATGAGGCTGCTCTGTGAAAAAGGGCCAGAGCCCCTCCAAACTCAGAGAGGGAGGGGGTCCCACCATCCAGGAAAGTTTCATCCAGCAGAGACAGCTCGGGTGGCCTCTGCCTTGTCTGCAGTGGATGGTTGGGCCCCATGGCTGTGCCCTGAACCTGCCTCCCAGGGCATGCCAGCTGACCGGTCACAGACGTGGAAACTGAGACTGGGGGAACGATCCGTCTCGCCAGCGCATCAGGCCCTTGTGCCTACCTGTCTGGGGGGGGTCTGCCAGGGGGCCTTCAAGGGGCGATAGTCATTTCGGAAGCTTTGTAACTCTGCTTTTGGAGCTGTGCATAAATCCCAGAGTTGCAGGATAAGATTTGATGGCAATATATTATTTGGGCTTGACATTTATGGCAAGTATAAACAGAGCGTTATTACTACCGAATCAGGAGCCTCCGACCAAGGAGAAGGCAGTGAGCTGAGAGCGCACGCCAGCGAGAGGAAAGTTTTTATACAAAAGAGAACAAAGTGATATGCTCCTGCTTTTCACACTACTACTATAAAACAGGGAAGCGCAGAGCAGAAAATTGAAATCATCAGGAAAGTGTCAGGTCCGGGGCAGCCAAGATGAAAGTCGCCACCGATGAAATTAGGGAGCTGGCTAGGCCTCTGAGGGGTCGCTGGTTCCCGGAGAGAGGAAAGGGGGAAGGATGGAGGAGGGAAGGAGGAGGAGGAGAGGAGGGCTGGGAAAGAGGAAAAGCGGGGAAAGGGAGAGAGAAGGACACAGAAAAACAGAAGAGGCGGGAGGCAAGAGGATCCCCAGGGAAGGAGGAGAGAAAAGGGTTTCTTGCGCTCAGCATTGATTTTCTTCTGATTTTTTCCTGCGGTCACTGCTGACGTAAGCTTACTAGACCCTTCCAGGGGAAGGGGGCATCACTTTTCTCACCTGGGAGGTCATGGAACAGATTCCTCAGGCTGTGGCCTCCAAAGAGCAGGTGCACTGTGGACGTCCCCAGTTGCGTCTGTCCTGGTTCCTGCACAACCCCCCTGGATTCGAACATCCAGACCTTAACGGGGGGCAGGGTGGCCAAGGCGATGCCTGTGCTGAGCTCCAGGAAGGTGGTATTTGTTTCAGAAAGCATCCTAGCTGACTCCCTCTCTGGCAAGACTCCTCGACCATTGGCTCGTGGTCCCCTTCCCACCAAAGAAATTTTTAAATCAGCCCTGATGAGCCATGTGTCTTCCAGGCCTCTTGGCCTTGGTCCAGCAGGCCTGCTCCTAGGCAGGCCCTTTTGTGTAGACCTTCTGGTCTATGGACCTGTGAAAACCTATGAAAGAACATAGGTTCTTTCCCATGTGGGGAAGAGAAAGGGAAGCGGTGTGGGGTCTCAGTGGGTCCATCTCAGGGACAGGGGCACACCTTTCCAAATGTCTCACCCATGGATCCTTCGGAAGGTGCACCTCCCTTCTGGCTGGACCCATGGCCTGTGGCAAGGCCCCAGTCTTGAGAGAAGAAGAAGGAAGCTGGGGAGAAGGTCTCTTTCCCCTCTCCATGGCACAGAGAGGGAGGTCCAAAGCAACGCCTCCCCACCCCCTGGAGTTAGCGCAGTATGTCAAGATGGCCACAGATGATTGTGGAGCATCTGTAGGTTCCAGGCACTGAGGAGACACTCAAGGCCACCACCTTGCCCACCTGAGGAAAGGAACCTGGGTGGTCAGCCTGGGTCATGGTGTGACCGCAGCCACGTTATCTGTGACCTCTTAAAGCCATAGTTCTGTCACCTGTTCACCATTGTCAGCACTGCGCCTGACCCACATGACACACCACGTACCCCTTTGCGCTGGGAACCCCCCAGTTTACTTCCTCAGCTCTGCCCTCTCTCCTGAAGCCCAAACCCCTAGCTCCAGTGCCTCAGACCCTTCCTCCTCGGGGGCTGGCAGGCCTCTCGAACTTAATCCAACCTGATGGAACTCTTCCTAAATTTCCAACCAACTCACTTCCTGCTCTTCCCCCATGCACCCGCCCACCAATTTTCCTCAAAAACCAAGGAGGCAGCCTGGGTTTTGACTTTTCCTCTTCTTCCTCTTGTAATGGCTCAGCCAACCCCAACAGCTCCATCCCCAGTCCACCCGCTGCTTTCTGCCCTGGCTACACAGCCCTCTGCTGAGGCGCCTGCCATCCATTCTCCACTTAGAGGCCCACACTGGGATCAGGTCATGATGCTTGCCTCGCGCAATGCTCCAGGGGCTCATGTGGCTGGAGTAAAACCCAAACCCCTTCCTGTGGCTTTCTGCCCTTCCCTGGTCAGCCCTGCACTCCAGCCTCATCTCCCACCAGGCGCCCTCTTGCTCCCTTGGCTCCAGCCTTGCTGGTCTCAGGCGCGGCAACCTTCACTGTCTAGAAGTCTGAAGAGAGCTCAAGCAAAGACCGTGCGATAGTGAAGGCCCCATGGCAGGGCTGCTGTCGGCGGGATGGTTGGCCAGGTTTGGGAGCAATGGACATCAAGGCCCGAGGGGAGCCTGACTGCGGCAGGCTTCTTCCTTTTGGTTGGGTTTCCTACATGACTGAGGGACATGCCTATGAAGAGGTGGGTGCACCTTCCAGGCAGTTCCTGGGGCCTCAGGCTTCAGGCAGGGGCCCATGTGCCCTTAGAGGTCAGGCCAGGCACTACAGTGCACCACACCTGGGCGCCCACTGTGGAATTTTCCAGCCCAGCACTGGACTTTTGCTGGCGTCATTTGGGCTCTACCCTGAGTTCAGCCACACCTGTTGATCTTGAGTGAGACCTGCCTCTGGGCATGTTCTCCTAGAGCCTCAGAGCCTCTTCCTCCTCAAGATGCCTGTGGAATCTACAGATGGTTTGAGGGAATTTGCAGATGTGCATGACAGCTCCTACCACCTCCTCCTCAAATCCCCAAGTCTAAGGGAAGGAGGAGCCCCCACCCCCTGGGCCACCAGGCAGGCTGCCTATCCACAGGGGTCCCTCCACCGTGCCAGGGCTCAGCTCTGCCAGAATCCAGGCTGCCCCATTTCTGGTGGCTGCTTTTATAAGGGAAATGGTAAAACATTAGTTAGGAACAGGTCCTTTGGAGTCATGTAGACCCAGGTTCAGATCTTGCCTCTTCCACTCACTGGATCAAGGACAAGGTACTTGACCTCTCTGAGCCTGAGTCTCTTCCTCTGTGATGGGGCCACTGCAGCACCTCCTCCTGGGGTCAGGTTAGCTCCAAGTTCATGTTCCCTGATGCTGTGATCTTCCATACTCTGTACCTCTTCATCTTCGTGATGGCCCTGCCCGCTGACATCCCCTCCTGGGCCTCCAGCCAGTTCACAGTTGATGCAGGCTCCCTGGAGCCCCCCATCTGTTCTGGCGTCTTCTGGGTCTAGGTGAAGGACCCAGTGCTAATAGGTGAAGGACCTATTAGTGCTTTGGTGGGTTTTAGCTCATAGGGGATTTGGGGATAAAACGAAGATCCCTGTGATATTATCCAGTGTCACGGAGCATCCAGTCTTGGGAGGAGAGAACACATCTACGGATTCTCCACCGTCCCTCTCCTTCTACCCCTAATGCTGCAGGGGACAGCAATTCCCAAGAGTCCAAGACCCCACCTCCTTTCCCAAGCCTCGTCCCGTTGGTTCCTGAGAGGCCAACCAGGGCTCCTGGAGAGAAGAAGGGGGTGGTCTGGTGGAGAGGAGCAGCACAAGAGAGGAACTCAGTTGCCTAGATTCTGGGGTCTCAGACCTGGCATGGCCCCTCCCAGCTGGGCAACCTTGGGCAAGTCAATTCACCTCTCTGGGCCCCAGGTCCCTTGTCTGTAAAGTGGGGATAATGATTTCCACCCAGGGCATGTTCAGTCCTTTCATTTTACAAATGTGGGAGGGTAGTGATGAGGCCTGGATGAGGGGGTCTACAGGGCCATCCCGCTGTCCTGAAGGTTTCACCCCTTATCCAGAGGGCTCTGGAAAGCCATAGAGGTGTTTTCGGTTGTTTGTTTTTGTTATTTGTATGCATATCATTAGTCTGTGCTTCTAAAAGGCGGAATGAGACACATCCACTGCATTTAACAGAGGGCCCAGCATACAGGAGGTACTCGATAATCCTAACTCTTCCCATTATGTTCCTGGTGATGCTTGTTGTGGGACCAGCAGCCGATCTTCATAACTGGAGCTGTATGACCCGGCCAGGCAACTCTATTTTGGAGGGAACGTCTGGATCTCTAGTGCGCTTGGGCCACCTCTGCCCAGGGAACTGAGGTCCGGGAGGTGTTCTGAATCAGTGTTGGAGGGTGTTCAGAGAGTATGGGGGCTTCTGTGAGGTTGGGGGTCTGGTGTGCCTGGTGAGGGTGGGGGAGAACGAAGGTCCCGGGGCGACCCGGGCTCACGTGCTGCACCACGGCCAAGGCCTGCCCGAGCGTGGGCACCCGTCTCTGGGCCCGGAAAACACAAGCAGTCCTTTGCACTTTTATTGAATTTACATGCAGTGAGTTTAGAGCTTAGAGCATTTGGAATGCAAAGGGAAGGGAAATTCAAATTCTATTTTATTTCTTAGCTCTTGTTTCTGAATTTTTTTTTAAAAGTTGTTTTTAGTTTGAGGATGTTGTTCTGCTTCCACTTCTGTTTCGTCCTGTCCGTCCTCCACTTGTACTTCTTGCCCTTCGAGCTCCTTTTTGGGGGAGGCTTGGCTGGGAAACCTCCTCATCTCTATAGTAGCCATAGTAACCAGCCACACCACCAAGGCGGGCCTTACATTTCTTTCTTCTTCCCTTTTTTTTTTTTTTTAAAGATTTTATTTATTTATTTGAGAGAGAGAGAATGAGAGACAGAGAGCATGAGAGGGAGGAGGGTCAGAGGGAGAAGCAGACTCCCCGCCGAGCAGGGAGCCCGATGCGGGACTCGATCCCGGGACTCCAGGATCACGACCTGAGCCGAAGGCAGTCGCTTAACCAACTGAGCCACCCAGGCGCCCTCTTCTTCCCTTTTTTATCGTTCTCTCCTTCCCTCCTTCTCCCTTCCTTCCTCTGGGTCTCCCTTTGGTCTGCCCCTCCCTTCCTCTCCTTTTCTGTCTCTCTGCTCCTTCGCTGGCAGGGGTTAAGCACAGGTTAGAACCAAGGAGATGTGAATTTGAATACCAGCTCTGAAGCCTCTTGACTTGGTGACCTTGGCCAGTTGCTTAACACCTCCACCCCTGGGTTTCCATGCAACAGTAAGAAATCTGGCCTGCTGGACTTTCTGGAAGGTTCGATGGAGAACACCTAGCTCAGGACACATGAACATTATTATTTAGAAGTCCCTTCATGAGGCATCTGTACACCACCTCCCTTTGTGGCTGCTCTGGATGGCCACACCCAGAGTCACACTGCATTTGGGATGACAGTGGATTGTGCTCGATACCACTGCCAAGAGACGCGGCTCCTGGTTGAGCCGTGCAGAGCCAGCCCATGGCCCCAGCTTGGAAGGACGCCTCGCCTTCCCTCCCTGCCCTCAGAGGTGGCTCTTATTTTAAATTCATGTGTTACCTCCCAGGGTCTTGTGAGTTATGCTTCTGGGCCTTTCCATGGGCATGTTCCCTTTAATTTGGAGAAATCCCTCGGTAGGCTTCCATTTAGTGTCCGAACAGGTACCCTCCCCACCCTGAAACCAGGTGGAGACCATCCATCACCTTCCCTGGAAGGCTGTTCTCATCCTTGGTGCCTCTTTGGATGGTTACAAATAGGGTCTGCTATTTTCTGGGCTGTGCCGAGGCTGTTTGTGTGCTGGGGGGATGAGGGGGTTTGTGGGCTCATCCTCAGAATGAAGGTCTGAGCCCAGATCTTTGGGAGGCTGATGGACACAGAAAACATCCCCTTTTCCAGGCTTCTCCACGTTTCTCTGCCAATAAAGGGGTAACCGGGACAGCAGTGGTTGGTGGTCATGGGGAACAAGACAGCCTTAGTCCTGGCGTTTCTCTTCTCTGCTGGAGGAGGTGGGATCTCCAGTTGCTTTTCTGAATCTGTAGCTAAAAACCTTGACTTGATAAATGAGATGTGACCTTGAAGTAAATTTGCCTATTATCTAGAAGTCATGGAAGCAGATATTAAAAATGGACTTCATTTATTTCACGAGGAGTTGGAGCATGTCAAGCTTCTCATAATTAGTAATAAACTCATCTCTGCTTGATGACTTTTTACACTGTTTGTATTTTTTATTGATGTAGTCACGCTCAGGTGGCCATCACTTAAGGCAGGCTGGGATGGGGCTGCTTCCAATGCAGAGTTTTATTTTCCTCCCAGGAGACTCCATGGTCTCCCCACGCCCAGTGCCTCCCCTTCCCTACTTTGCGTCCGTGGCTCCTTCTTCGCCGTGCTCAGACTCGCCCCTTCGGGCTTGGCTACCTCTACGAGCTTGCAGAAATAGATCTTAGGTGCTGGATAGAAACACGTTTTCCTTCCCGCTTGTGTTAGCCAGCCACCCTCATGAGCCACGGTAGGTGCCCAGTCAGGGGAAGCACTGCTTTTTCCACACCAAATGAGCCCTCGGGGTCTTGTTAACGGGGCCCCTTGCCACGAAGTGTGTTGTTTATGGGTAGGCAGGTCACCCTGGCTTTGTGTCTTCGGCCCCGTGGTGAGAACATGTCTCTGACTGGCATTGACATTTAAGAAAGAGAGGTAAGAGGGGTACCTGAGTGGCTTAGTCATTAAGCGTCTGCCTCCGGCTTAGGTCATGATCCCAGGGTCCTGGGATCGAGCCCCGCATCGGGCTCCTGCTCTGCGGGAAGCCTGCTTCTCCCTCTCCCATTCCCGCTGCTTCTGTTCCCTCTCTTGCTGTGTCTCTCTCTGTCAAATAAATAAATAAAATCTAAAAAAAAAAAAAAAAAGAAAAGAAAAGAAAGCGAGGGAAGAGCTGCAAGCCCCAGGGACCCAGAGCCCGGCGGCTTTGGTTGCAAAATCTCACCCTTCAGCAACCCAAAAGGCACAGAGGGAAGTGGGGACCACCGCCCTAGAATGTTCTGGAAGGCTTGCCCTGTCTGCAGAGCCTGGGGCGGGCAGGTGAGCCTGTGTGCAGGAGGGGAGTGCTCTCCCAGGGCTTCTTTGCTCCTGCTCCAGCCCTACAGCCCTGTTCTCAGCTGTGGGGCCAGGTGATCCCTGTCCAGTGAGACTCTGGGGTCAGAAGATGGCTGGCCTTTCCTCTTCCCTGTGCTGCATGTGGGGCCATGGAAGGCCTGAGAAGGCACGCATAGGAGGGGCCACAGTGAGTGCCAGGCTTCATGGAGGAGCTGAGCAGGTGCATGGCCCCATTCTCAGGACAGAGGAGGTGGTTGCTGGCCTTGCCAACCTGTGCTCTGAAAGAGGCTGGGGAGCCCTGCATTTCTGATGCCCCCTTGGTGCTCCTCACGGGGACCCAGCCAACCAGGATGAGCTGGACTCAGGCAGCCCATCCCTCAAGACTTGCGGCTCAGAACCATCTTCGTCCTTCTGCATGTGGCTCCCCTCTCCTTGCAGCCTTCGCTGCGAGCTCATTCATTCATTCCCTCCCCTGCTCTCCTGCAGCTGGTTTTTAGCTCTACTATGGCAAGAAACATTCTTGACCATTGTCATTTGCAGAGACAAGGGGTTCTGCAAATCCATTTGCAGTGGGCCATGCCAAGATGTGGTGGTTTCTAGAGCTGATTCAGGGAATGGGGTCTGTGTTCCTGGAATGTCAGCTCTGAAATGGAAGAGGGTAGAGTGTGTGCATCACAAGCAGACAGGAGAAAACACCCGCTTTCAGAACCAGGGTCTGGATGGGCTTTTTCAGAGCAGGTGTCTGGCTCAGCTAGAGCCGCTGTGACAAAGCACCACAGACCCAGGGGCTCAACCACACACATTTTTCCTCCCCCAGGCCTGGAGGCTGCAAGCCCAAGATCAGGGTGTTGGCAGGGTTGGGTCCTTCGATGGCCGGGACGGAGACTCTCCTCTAGGCCTTGCCCCAGCTTCTGGTGGCTTCCTGGCGTCTTTGGCTTGTAGAAGCCTCACCCTGACCTCTGCCTTCATCTGTACACTGCATTGTCCCAGGTGCACGTCTGTGTCCACATGTCCCCTTTTAAAGATTTCATTTATTTATTTGAGAGAGAGAATGAGAGAGAGCGAGCACATGAGAGGGGGGAGGGTCAGAGGGCAAAGCAGACTCCCCACCAAGCAGGGAGCCCGATGTGGGACTAGATCCAGGGACTCCAGGATCATGACCTGAGCCGAAGGCAGTCGCTTAACCAACTGAGCCACCCAGGCGCCCAGTGTTTTTGTTTTTGTTTTTTTTTTAAGATTTTATTTATCTATTTGACAGAGAGAGAGACAGAGAGAGGGAACACAAGCAGGGGGAGTGGGAGAGGGAGAAGCAGGCTTCCCACCGAGTGGGGAGCCAGATGCGGGGCTTGATCCCAGGACTCCAGGATCATGACCTGAGCCAAAGGCAGACTCTTAACCAACTGAGCCAGCCAGGCGCCCTTTTTTTTTTTTTTTTGAAGATTTTATTTATTTTAAATTTCCCCTTTTATAAGGACACCGGTCGTATTGGATTAGGGCCCATCCTAATGACCTCATTTTAACTTGATTACGTCTGTAAAGACCCTATCTCCTAATAAGGTCAGATTCCGAGAACCTGGGGGTTAGGGAATCTAACATATGTTTTAGGAGGGATACAATTTAATCCATAACAGCTAAAAAAAAGAAAAAATGCACCCTATTGACATGAGAGCTGGAATTCACCAGAGAAGCAGGTTTAGGAGGTGACTCCCCATAAGGACAAGCCCAGCGGGCCCCCTGTGCTTGCATGGCGACAGCTTGCATGGGGCAGAGGAACTGGGCTTGTGTAAACCACAGTTCAAGCCTCGGGTCTACTGCTTACCAGCCTGTGACCCCCATCAGGTGACACAACTTCTCCAAATGCTCCATGTCCTGTTTGTACAATGGGGTGACCACCCCCTTGACGGGCCGATCTGGGGGCCAGCGACATGGCAGACAAAATGTCTTTGTGCACCCACTCTGCCGGGAGCATGGTAGATGCTCACAGACTTTGCGTGTGTCCCTCCCCATCCCCGAGACCGTACGACCCCTGAGGGGCTTCTGTCCATCCCATTCCCCATTTGCCTCGTCCTCACCGGGCCGGGCGGTGAGCTCAGGTACAAGATCTGCAGCGAGGGAAGACAGGTGAGCTCCTGCCACGCCGGCCACCTTCTCTCCACCAGATCCGTCCACAGCCACTTGGCAGTCAGGGCACACCACGGCTTGGTTGAAAGGAGTTTACTGCTGGACTTAATAGGGTCATTTTCTGCAGCACATAAATCTGTCTGTGCTCAGCTGAGGTTCTCGGGCGGCTGGTACCCAGCCATTGTTAATGGGACTTACCCCTGGAAAACGGGGCTGTGGGTGTTAGAGCATCACTCTGGAGGCTTCCTCCTTGGGAGGGGATCCAGCTAATGGGGAGATTTAGTGATAAAAGCTCACTCTCTGGTTGCTGCCTGCCAACTGGGCCGAGGGGTTGCCTTTAACAGGAAAAAGGAGGACACTGTGTTTAGAATTTGTGGCCCCTCATTGTAACAAGCTGCCACCGTTGGGTTGAACAAAAGGGGTGGGCCCTATAGTCTCTCTGAACATACACTCATTCATTTGTTCAACAAAACTCCCCTGAGCTCCTAGCTCAAGCCAGGCCTGTCACCAATACTCGGGATACAAAGGTGAACAGGACAGATGTGGACCCCAGCCCCATGGGACTTAGAGCCAAGCAGAGGACCTTCAGGGGACAGGGCGGTGGTCGCCTCCCTAGGGAAAGAAAAGTTTTCATGGGGAAGCACCTTCTGGCTGACGCCTGACAGGTGAGCTGGAGCTGGCCAGGCTGAGACAGGAGCCTACAGAACCCAAGACCCTGAGGAACTGCGTCCTCTTTCTTCAAGAACTTCTGTGATTCTCATTGTTTGCTTGGTCGAAGGAACTGGAATATACAGGCCTATGTGCCCAGTCACCAAAATGACTTCTCCACAGCTTGCCTTTTTAAAAAGTCAAGGTGAATCTCATTTCATGCAATAAATATTAACCTGAAAGGTTGGGGGTACATTAAACTTTTATACATCACAGTCAATTTCTTATGCAAGTGAGGACTTGCTGCTAGTGAAAGGAGTCTGGGGTGAAAACTCCCCTGGTGGGAGCCATCCCACCCCACTCCTCTGGGCAGGGTCCACGTGTATGACCCATCTTTGATACTCCATTCCCTTTCCTCACTTTCTGTGTCTCTGACCTGATTCCCAATGCGCTGGAGCAGCCCCCTGCCTTGGCTCCTCTTTGAGGAAGAGTCCCCAGTATCCACTCACTTCCTAAAATGCATAGGCCATAATCCACCTGTCTCAGAAAACTAACCATGAAACTTTTCTCTCTATTTGGGCATGACTAGGTGGCTAATAGTCACACCTCTTCCCCAGTGACCCAGGTTCCTTACAGGACCGTCCACCTGTCCCCTGCCTACTGCGTGCCCTAGTCACATGATGTTGTAGCTTACACTTACTCCATCTTATCCGCCTTCCTCTGATGGTTGGAGGGCAAAGGGTACTTGGGGCGGAGGTGATGGGTGGAACACAACAGAAGGAACATGACTATTTTTGCCAACCCGCCTAGATGAGGAAGGCTCTCTGTAGAGGTTAGAGCATTTTTAGGAAATGTCTTAAGGCAGACATGTGCCACGTTGGAAACTCTCGGGACATGGGTGGTATGCGCACGCCCTCGTCTGACCCAAGGGCTACATCAGGACGGACATAGCTCACCTGTAGGACCTCGTGGACCTGGGTGGGGCTGTTTCTCTTAGGCCCATTTTACTTGGTGATTAATATCTTTTTTAACGTTCAGCTGCAGTGAATTCTTTTTTTTTTTTTTGCAGTGAATTCTTAATAAATTATTTTGTAGCACATTGAAATCACTTTGTAAGCTTTTTGTTAACACCTTTAAGAGGCCTCCAGCTATAAAATACTACTTTATCATTTTCCTGTGCTGGACATTTGATGAAATGCTCATGTCTGGGAGGTTGTTAATAAGTAATGAATGGAGGAATGATCTGGGGGGTGACCTTTTGTAGAACATCATCTGTCAGCCGAACTTCACTTAATCCTTTCTTTCACACTGTCTCCTGGTTTTCAGGGTATGGTGCTTTGCAGGTCAGGTGGTTTGGTTCCTGCCAGTGCATATTTCCACAGGATGGGTGATGCAACGTCGGATGGTTGCCTTCTCCCTGGGACCCTAGGGGGATTCGGGCCCTGTGATAGCAGGTCTATCTCGGGGCCCAGCCAGTGTGGGAGGGAGGTGGTCTCCTGTCTGCCTACTTGAGGTGAGGACGAGGTCTCACTGACCCCAACAGGGGCTCTCTGTGTGGACTATGGTGACCCCACAGCCAGCTAGCCAGGTGTGAGTGTCTCTCGAATGAGCTTCTTCAGACAGGTCCTCTGCTAAAGCTTGTCCCATGCCCAAAGGCACAGTAAGCCAGAGCATCACAAGGACCAAGACAGCTGGGGACAGAGCCCAAGGGAGAGTCACAGAACCATAAAGTCACTGAAGTTTAAAGCCAGAAAAGACCAAAATGTTTATCTAGTCCAGCCCCATCAGCTCACAGAGAGGAGCTGTAGTTCAGAGAAGTCAAGGGCCTTTCCCAAGGTTGCACATGGGTCTCACAGATTTTCCACCTGAATCTTGAGCTCTGGCCTCCTCCGGCACTTTCCATGATGGGATGGCTCTGGATTTATTTCGTTCATTCATAAGTGTTTTCCAAGTGCCGACTATGTGTGGTTGCTCTGTGGCATTCTGGGGACCTTGCAAAGAGCAAGACAGGCGTGGGGTCCCTGGCCTCCTGGAAGATGCCTAGTAAACCAGGAGTGCGTGGTGAGCATCAAGCTCCAGTGTGTGCTGTAGGAGGAGTGGAAGCTGCTCCGGCAGCAGACGTCGGGGAGAGGGAGTGAGGAGAGGCTTCCCTGAGGATGGGATGTCAAAGGGAAGGCCTAGGAGATGAGTAGGACGTTCTTGGCGCTATGGGAGAGGGGCGTCCTGCTGGGTCGTGCACTGAGGCTACAGAATGTCACCTGTCTCTGGTTCCTGGATTGCCCAGTGGAAACATCACATGAGCCACCTATCAAACTGTGAGTTCTCTGATCAGTCCGGTGATGGTAGTGATGGTGAGGTCTGTCGTGGATGACCTCTGGTCTGCGTGTGGCTGAGGATGGAGGACTGCAAGTCATCCCGGACGGTGAACTCCAGGGCTATAAACTGAGGGAGCAACGGTGACATCCAGCCAGCCCATAGTTGGCTTTGAGGCTGGGCCCCACAAGGACTGGCCCGGGGTAGGGGACTGTGGTCCCCCCGGGTCTCAGGACAGCAGGCCCTCGGTGGATGCTGTCTTCCACACTCTATAAGGAGGCCTGGCCTCAAGCACTTGGCTGCCCCCTCCTGTGAGTGGGTTTAATGGTGAACCTGTAACGCCAATTCAGGCATCTGAAAATCACCCTAAAAATTATCTCTAGAGTTTTATTTCCTCGAATCCTGAATAGATCACATTTTATTGTTGAATACTGAAATCTCATTACTTTCAGGAGTGCTATTACTAGCCTATTACTTGAAAGGAATTCCTCTCTCCTGTTCTGATTAAAACCTCCTGTTCATATTTAAAAAATAATTTCAGACCTTTCTATTTTTTTTTTATGCTTCTAAAAGTCTAGATGTGCGGAGAAGCTTCTCTCCCAGGGTCTAACGCCCGGGTACGGCCCCATCTGGGTAGGTTGGCAGAGGGAAGTCCCGCAGGGCCTGGGATGCCAGGCCCCCTTCTGATGCCCCCCACCTGGGGTGGGTGGCACCCTTCCCCCCTCTGCCTTGGGTGCTTCATAAAATTGTCATCGTATGCTACGATTGGACATAAGATTCTCATTGCAGTCCTGGCTCCCCTTGTCGCTGGTTTGAGCCAGCTCTGGAGGGATTTGCCAGCAGGACAATTCTGGGAAAGCTCACCATATACTCTGGAATTTGGCCTTTGCATTGACTGATGAACCCAGGGGAGCTGCTCAGCCTCCCCGAGGGAGGTCAGGCCCTTGGGCAGGGGGAGCGATGGAAACTGCTCCTCCTCTTCCTTGCACTCCCACCTTGTTCTAAAGCATCCTGCTTCCCCGGTCTGACTTTCTGGCCCCCGGGGGAGCCCTGCAGGCACCGCGGGGCTCTCACACCCCCCCTCACGTGCTCAGCTGACTACGTGCTTTCTCCTCCAGGCCTCTGCTTGCTGTAACTCTTGCATGCGGGGCTCAGAAAATGTTTGTCTGATCGATGGCAGAATTAGCATCAGCACCCAGAAAGCCAAGTGCAGGTCAGGAGGGATTCTTTGGAGAGGTGACCTTAGGACTTCTTTAGGGCCGAGGCCATGTTTTTGGCACATCTGGGTCTCCCAGGCCAAAGGTATCCTGCCGGGTAAATGGCAGCATGCCTACCTTCCTTCCTTGCTTCCTTCTGTTCTTGGCTAGCTCCCCTGACCCAAACCTGGAGGCATGCTTCCCTGTGGGTACTAATCCTAGTGATGCAGCCTGGGGCAGAGACCTCATGGCCACGTGTGCTTGGGGGTTACGGTGGAGGAAGGAAAAGCCTGTCCACAGCTGCTGAGAGCCAGGTGGGAAAGCCATCCCCTACTCTCCAGGGGCTGCTCCTCCGAGGCCTTGGCGAGAGCTCGGAATAGCTCCGTGGCCCCCACACAGGCCTTGCTCGGGTGCACACGCGGCTAGAATTCTTTTCTGGACTCTCGGCAGATGGAATTATTTACAGCCACCAGGGCCAAGATTTCCCTGCTCTGCAGATGAGCTGCTCTCTCCCTGCAGAGAGCTGATGGGACGCTTAGCTCTTCCCTCCCCACCGCCGGCGCTCGGGGGCGTGGCCGCGGACGCTTGTACCTCCCCAGGAAGGTTGGCATCGGAGCGCCAGTATCTGCAGTGAAGGCGCTCGGACCCAGAGCAGCAGAGGCTCTGGCACCAGCCTCCAGTGCTGACGTCAGACCCGCCAGCCGGGCTGCCCTCTGCAGCCTCCCTCCCGGACAGATGAGGGGCAGCACCCTGTTTCTGATATGACCCATCCTTCCAGGTCACTGGTTCCAGAAGCTGGTTTTCAATGGAGCTTCACGGTCATCTCGCTTCTGGTTATGCGAAAACTGACCTCTGTCCTCGTCTCTGGGTCCCTTCCCTTCTCCTCACCCCCCACGCCGCCTGCTTCTTCGTCTCTGGGCCATTCTTTCCTCTTTAAAAAAATCCTGCTGACAGGAGCTTTCTTACTTGTCATTTTGGAGATCATCAACAAATTCTATAGAGAGGTGACCTCCATTATGAGACAGAAACGGGGAGTTGGACGGGACCCAAGCCGAGGAGCTGGAGCTCTCCTGACTGGCAAGGTGACATTGTGTGCCATATCAGCATTCACGGCCAGCGCTCTTCTCCTCGGAGAGTAATTATTTCTTTCAGAGCGAAAGGTCCAATTTGCTCTAAAGAACAGAGCCCCAGGTAAAACGGAAGAGCTAGCTCTAAGCTCCCTTGACATAAAGGGACCCGACTGCCCCGTCCCGGCTTGGCTTCAGACTCTACATCATAATGACCGTTCCGCCAGATTTATTATGTTTATTTGTACTTCCTTCCCATCATAGCACATTCCTCTGGTGAGGCCGACCCTGCAGCTGGGGCTGAGCGCCCGGCCGTCCCCTCGGCTCTGGCAGGCCCGAGATGGCCCCTGCGGGGAGAGGCCGGGAGGCCCGTGGGGCTCTGCCCTCTGATGCTGCTCCCCGATCCTGGGCCAGTACGAGGAGAAGAGCTGGACCCCGCCTAGGGCCCTGGGCACCGACACCGCAGTAGACCCTGGTCACAGAGGGCTCACTCTGACCCAGACCCTCGGCGGACCCTCGGCACTCCTTGTCGCACTGGATCCAGACGGCTGGCCTGCGCAGCAGCCTTCCGTGCCCATTTTATGGATGAGCTGGCAAAGCCTTTGCAGCCCCCTAGCCCCCATGAGGACAGGGGCTCCTGCTGGGTGCTCTCAGGCCATCTGTCTGCGGTGGCACTTGTTACGTGTACCGTCTTGGCCTCAGTGCCCAGCCCCATAGCCAGCCCGCGCAGGTGCTCGGCGCACTCCTGTTCAATGACTGGGTGAGCACAAAGTGAGACGCATTCCTCCCCAGAGCTGCCCAGCTGGTCAAACGCAGGCCTGGGCTGGGCCTGAGCTACCCCCCTGTGAATCCCACGTGACGACTGCTCCATTCTCTCCACCTCCCATCACACCACAATGGTCATACTGCGCTTGGACATGCCACCCGTCCACCTCCTCTATTTTTGGCTCTGTTTTGGGAGGGTTCAGTCAAAACTGACATGTTGCTCAGGATTAGAGGGGGGAGAATGTGGGGGTACAGGTGCCCAAGGGGGTTCCAACAGGACCCGGGCTGGGCGAGTTTTTCCCTCCCCCTCCTCCACCCCTGTCACGGGAACCTGGAGGAGGGAGGGTGGTGTCCTCGGTGAGAAGTGTCTGGACTGGACCTTCAGCCTGGGGCCCAGGAGTAGAGGGAGGACTCCCATCTGTCATGCTGGCCTTGTCTAGTGTCCAAGCACATTTGACCCGAGCTCTGTGCACAAGGCCGCCTGGCTGGCGAGGGTCAGAAGGACAGAGTTGAGACTTGAACTTGGGACTCCTGATTGGTGCTATTTCCACTACACCCTGACGTCCATGTGTGGGAAGCCACAAGACCATGCTGGCTTCTGACACCACCTGCAGAACTAGGGCGGGCCCAAGTGCACACTAACTTCTGACACCACGCACAATTGTCCTCACTCTTATATTGTAGCCCCTCTCCTTCCCTCTGTGGGGGTGGCAGGGACTGGTCTACAAGGACTGCGTCGAGCTCCTCACCTCTGGCTGCAGCAACAACTTTATTTGATTTGATGTATATGAAAGAAATAAAACTCAGAAGCCAATTGACTTAAACATGGAACAAAGGCAGCTTGGTTATTATGGTGTATGCTAAATTTTAATGGCATTTAGAAAGCGTTTTGTGGGGTAGAAAATAGAAACAAACCCATCAAACCTCAACTATGCTCCATGTTTTATAGCGCAGAACATTTTTCTGCTACAATCCAAAGACTTCAAAATGTAATAAAGTACACTTGAACCCAAGGGTTTTAAAATATATGTAAGAAACATGCATATCCAGAAATGGAGTAAAATAATCCATTATGATCCAGGTCGGATTTGAGGGAAGACACACATTACTGGAAACGCTTTTAACATTTCATGTCTCGCAGACTGTTATTTATTGACACGTGTTACGGGCCGGGATTAACATATTGCCAAGTGAGAAAGCAAAGCATGACTGGGGAGGGGCTCTCACACTCGACGTTGCTGGGCTCTTTGCTATTTATGAATGTCTTTGCTCATATATGTTTAAAATCACATGCCACATGAATTAATATATCAATGGAGAAATTATGCCTATTTTCCATTCTTACATTTCATCAAATTATTCCGACTCTTGGCGTGTGTCTTCGACATGTGTCGTCCACGCCACTGCTTGGTTTTCCTCGCTCCAGGTCCTGGGATCCTGGGCTCTGTGTGTTTCACTGCCCCATCTTTTAACGTCTCCTGGTCACCCTCACCATACCCCCTCTGTTGTTCCTGTGGCTGAAAAAGTCTCCAGAATTCTCTAGGAACAGGCTCTGCCTCTGTTGGATCACCTGCAGAAATCTGCTTGCATCTTCAAAGTCCATTTGAAATACGAATCCATTTCCATGATCTTCACATCTGAGGGCTGAAGAAAGCCTGGACATCCTCTGGCTCTGCAGGTGTCCCCCGGGGAGTGATTTTGCACCCCCCCCACAGACATCTGGCAGTGCCTGGAGACATTTTTGGTTGTCACGCCTGGGGTCGGGTGCTCCTCCTGGCACCTAGTGGCATCTGAGATGTAAGAAGCGTTTATGTCTTCTTCAGTCACACAACCAACCAGTGATGGAGACCCGCAAGACCCCCTCTGGAGTCCACCCGGTTCTTTCCACACCTTTGGCCAGACCTCAGCTGCCAATCCGGGGAAGTCCTATCTTCTTTGCCGAGGGCCCCCTGCTCTTGCCTGTGCCCGAAGTATCTGCTGGTGGTGGTGTGGTTCATTCCCACAGCATCAAGAGTCCCAGGTCCGCCACAGCCGAGGCTGCCGGGGGTGGCCACTGGCCTGTCTTAAATCCCTCCCAGTCTCCCTGCATCTTTAACCACCGCTGGGCCAATTCTTGTGCTGGGCTGGCCTCTCCCCTGCTTCACCAGCCGCTCTCCCCATGGAATACTGCTGAGGCCACTGCGGGCTCTCGGTGGGGACAATAGACCTCCTTGATGCCAAGCAACAGAAATCTGGATAAGACCAAAAACTCCTTATAAGACTCAAAATGCTGATGTTTTTGGGTGAAGATTCCCACTCGTGTGTTTATGGTGTTTTGTTTTGTTTTATGTTCTGTTATTAGCATTTGATTTCTCCTTCAAAAGACAGCAAATATCCAGAAGCCTACCTCCTAGCCCACCACCTAGTAGCAGGTACCTCTTGTCCTGGTCGGGCTCTGTCGCAGTCTCATTCCTGAGGAGTGGGAGATGTAACAGGCATACGATTTGGTGTCTCGTCTTACTTAGCCTTACACATGAGCACGTCTCTGTGTTTCTCAGTCAATGCCATCGTCATCAGTGTTAATAATTATAACAGCCCGCAGTTACTGAGTGGTCATATGTACCAGCCACTGTAAATGCTTCCATGGGAGCGCTCGTTCGGTGCCCGCGGCAGCCCTATGCGGCAGGTGTGTGCGGATCACCCCAGTGTGTGGGAAGGAAGCTCGGGGAGGTTCAACAAGCAGCTTCAGGTCACAGAGCTGGTTGGCAGCAGGGCCTGAGCCTGAACCCTGAAACACTGTCCAGAGCCCGTCCCCTCAGCCGTGAGGCTGTTCAGTGGCTGCACCCTCACGCTGGTGGACAGGCCCCCCTGAAATGGCCCTGGGCAGCGTTGTGGGTCTTCTGCGTGCTGTTAAGCCTCCAGAGCTTCATCACCAGCCCAGTGTCCCAGGTGGACACTCCTTAGGTCCTTGCTGGCTCCCTGCACCCCACGCTTGGCCAGCAGGGGGGGGAATAAGAGAGAGACACTCCGATCCAGACTTCCTCAACCTCGGCACTAGTGTTCAGGACTGGATCGTTCTTTGCTGTGGGGCGGTCCTGTACATTATAGGATCTTTGGAAGCATCCCTGGCTCCACCCACTGGAGTATTTCTACCCAGTGGCAAGTCTGCCACCCCAAGTATGACAACCAAGAATGTCTCCAGACTTTGCCAAATGTGCTGGGAGCAAAATCGCTGGGGCTGAGGAGCCCTGTCAAAGCCGCAGGGTGAGGAAGACATTTGCTCAAGTGCGAGGTTGGATGATCTGGGGGTGTCAGTTTCCCTCACTACTCTATGACCCCAAGTTGGCTGCCATTGAATGCAGTGAGGCCCAGGCGTGGACACTGCACTCATACAGGCAGGTGGGAATGCTCTGCCTCCACCCACCACCCCTTCCCGGGGCTGGAGCCCTCCCCTGTGCAGGTGGAAGGAAGAATGTGGCATCCAGACCCACCCAGAGCCCAGCAGAGCAAGGAGCCAAGAGACAGCAGGAAACCCAAAACAGCCATCACCTGCTTCCAGACAACTTTGCTCTTTTGCCTTGTGGGGAAACTTATAAATTATTTGGAGAGCAATATTAGTCTTTTTGCCTCTGAAAAAGGTTCTGCATCTTTAATAGAGCCTGGTTTTGACACATAACTCACAGAGTTGTACAAATACCCCATCAATAGTGCGGTGGTTCATTTCATTGTTCTCAGCGCATGGAATCTTCATTATTTGCACTGCTGATAAAAGGCAGCATCTTCAGCAGATCTGCACTACTCCATTTAGCGGAGAACAATGATTTATTCCTCCCTCACTATTGGACATCCTCAATTTCCTTGGGTAATAAAGAACGCTCCCACGGATGGGATGAACGGGGACAGCCGGCGGCTCTGAGCTGGGCAAAGGCAAGAAGAGTGAGCAGGGGTCCTGACCAGTGACCCTGCCGAGGGAGAAGACCCCAGGGGCTGCCTCCTGGCCCGCGCCGGCTGCTGCAGCCTCTGGTGGCAGCCCAGAGTTAGCACGTGTCATTGACAAATTGCCAGGAAGCAGCCCGGTCCCTGATGGAAAACCACCCATCTCAGCACAGACAGCCCGAACCGCTCCTTCCTCCGCAGAGATGAATGTCTCCCGGAGCCTTTATTCAAGACCACAACTCAGGGCGGCGCAAAGTTGTGAATGTGTGTGCATTTGCCTTGCGTGGTTTTCTCCATATTAGAACATTCACAGCCTGCTGAGAGAGGGGAAATCAGAGTAATAGCCTCAAACCGGAAATGGAGGAACTTTCACATTGCACGCAGAGGGGATTGTTGTGATCCCCAGGCACGCAGGAAGAGAGCCTGCCGCTAGGCAGAGGGGGCAGGTAGGGAGAGAGGAGGGGGCCCGTGGACAATGACAAAAAGGTCCCGAGTAGCTGCTTCTCCTGAACACAGATGCAATTTGCTGCATCTCAGCCTCGCTTGGGTGGAGGGGAAGAAGGCTCGAGAAGTCTTTTGGCATTCCCTGGAACACAGTAATGGCTCTGGAGACTTGCACTTACTGGTGCAACAGCTGCTAGATGAACCTTTAGAAATAGCTTGGTGGCAGGGAAGGGAGTGATGGGTACACATGCTCACTAGAAGCCAGGGTGATTGGGGCTTCGAGGAGGGGGAGGGAGGCCTCTGGACCCAGGCACTAGGCCACTGTTCGTGCTAAAATAACTGGCAGGTAGCCGCAACCCGGCCGGGTGGGCTGGAGATGGAACGATGCTTGCTAGAGCTGTGTGTTACTGGAAGGTTCTGGAAGCAGGTGACTAAGGAGTATGTGGCCTGAGTCATTTCCACTGGGGCACTGAGAAAGCCAAGATGACCTTGTGTGAGAAGGGCACTCAGCTCAGTCCCGGGGGCCACCCCACAGCCCTCTCCCCACCACCGGCCACACCCCTCGACTGCAACCGGGCACTCGGGTCGCCTTATCCAGAGGAAGCAACATCCTGTTTCAAAGACTAATTCCTGCTGTGGCAAGCTGGCCTTAACTCCTCTGTGTCTGAGGCAGACACACATAGTAAATGTGTTGGCGGAGAAAGGAAGTGTGCCAGCCAGTGGGGACAGGCGAGGTATTTAGCCATGATGATGCGTCTCCCCTCCCCAGGTGGCGGGTGGGCTGGGCCTTTCCCCTGCGCAGGCCTGGCCCCATATCACCGGCCTGGATCCTCCTAAATATTGAAGACCCGGTCCCAGGCAAGACACACGAGAGACACTGGTTTGTTTGTGAATTTGTGAATCAGATTTTTCCCACCATCACAGCCTTTCCACTGATTAACGCAAATATAGAAGCTTATGGAGTCAGCTCAAAGTCCCCCCTTTGCTGGCAAAGACAGGTGCGTCCGGGGAGTGCCGCAGGGAGGGGCTCCTGGGGTGACAGAATGGGGCTGGCAAAGACAGAGACCACCTTCTGCCATCCCATATGGGCCCTTCCTGTGGGGAGCAGCCCTACCGAGGGGCCTCCCAGCTGCCTCCCCGCCTTGCCTGCTTTGGCCTGAGAGCCCATGAGTCCTCAGCTTTTAAAACACTAATGGGGAGGTCGAATAAATATTTCAAGGTCACCCAAGGTCTCCCTTGGGTCTTATTTATTTCCAGCATCCCGGCCACCTTGGTCTAGAAATGTTTCAAATTGCAGAAGTATGAATAGTAAGAACGCAGCTCTTTATTTATTTATTTGATTATGAGTTTATTTATTTTTGCTCCTTCTACCACCCGGCTGGGGGTGGGCATAACTGGACAGCAAGTGGTTCTGCTGTGGCCGGTCCTGTGCTTGTCTGCTGTTGACAGCTGCCTACCTGTTTGGGGAGCCTCCAAGTGGAAACCCTGCATGGCATTCAGGCCTCAAAGCTAGCTAGCTCCAGGGGACTCAGGAGGAGAATGAGCTGCCACCATGCCCGAGCCTGAGCTGGGGTGTGTAGTTCTCTTGATGACCCTGGCCCAGAACCTGGAACTAGTCTACAAAAACAGTGCCCATAGAGGCAGACAGCATGCCCGAGTGACCTGGCCCTTCTGTGCCAGGGAGCTCATGGGGGCCCTTCCTCCTCGATGATACTGCCCCCCTACGAGGTAGGAATTAGTATACCTGCTTTAAGTATAGGCCAGTGGAGGAAAACGTTGTAGCCCCAGGGCAGGTACCTGGGGGATCATGGGACTAGGACTGGACTCCAGGTCCTTCTGACTGTAAACACTCTCTGTGCTCTGGACCTGGGACTGTTCTTGGCTCAGAGATGGAAGCCAGTGCACTGTGTGCCCAATATTGGTTACCATTTGCCACCTCCCCTGCCCACGTGCGCAAGACCACCTCTCCGATGGGCGCTGCTCTGTAGGGCTGCTTTATCCTGAGCCCATGTCGGAAGGCTCTTGTGAATGAGATCACAGATTGGATGACGGATTTGGATCAGTCTGGAGGTGCTGGCCCCTGGCTGCTGGCCATTCTGAAGAGGACTCGGCTGCCAGCAAGCCCCCACCCCAAACCCAGCACATGGAGAGCACTGGGGTGGCGGGTTCACAAGGGAGCGTGAGCTGTCCTGGCTCATTCACCTCTCCTCTCTATACCCACTACCCCAGGAGAGATCTGAAAAACTCCAAGAGTTCATTCATTGGGCAAATTTTTTCAGGACTTAAAAAGTGCAAGGCAATGGGGAGATAGCATCTCTCATGATGGAGAGAGAGACAAGTAATAAATGTGTAAAGGCAGTACGTAGGTTAAGCAGTGAAAGCCCAGATACAGAGGGGAACCTCAGGCACGGCCTGATCAAGGTTCTGGCCCTGTTCTCTCTGATGCTTTTCCATGCTTCCCTTCTCCTTGGGTTTTTCTGATCCTCAGCTGATTTCCCTTGTGTTAATAAAATGAGTATAGGCATTCAGGCCTCCCAGACACCTCATCTACTGTCCAAAACAAGACAGAACCTCTTTCCCAACCATTGAAAAAAAAACAGTCTTGGGCTTCGCTCTGATTGGATCAGTTTAGGTCATCTGACTACCTGGACCCAATGTCTTTGGCTGACAGGATGCAATTAGTTTAGACTAAGGGTTGACAAACCCCAGCCTATGGACCAAATCCAGCCTGCTTCTGTTTTTGTAAATAAAGTTTTATTGCAACACGGCCCATTTGTTTACATATGATGCGTGACTGCAGAATCAAGAAGGTAAACAGAAACTTTATTGCCTACGATGCCAAAAATATGTGCTTTCTGAGCTTTTACAGAGAAAGTTTGCCAACCCTTGACTTACACACACCCGAGTCTATATTGGAAGTGGGTGTTAGAGGAAATCCCCTCAACTTTTATGAGTGTGACATAATGGACCAGGGGAGGGAATAAATGCTGGGAAGGCATTCAGTCCTTCCATTCACTGATTCCTTCAGCAGATGAAGCTTGATCAACTTGGGTAGAGCTAATCCCCTTTGCCCTGCCAGAGAGAGCCTGCTTCGGAGAAAGGGAGCAAAACCACATTAAATAGTTAGAACAGCCAGAAGGTGGAAACAACCCAAATATCCCTCAACTGAAGAATAGATAAACAAATGTGGTACCTCCAGAGAGTGGAATATTATTCATTCATAAAGGGAAAGGAGGTATTGACAGGAGCTACAACACGGATGAGCCTCAGAAGCATGACCTTGAGCGAAAGAAGGCAGACGCAAAGGTCACGGTGTAGGGTTCCCTATCTGTGGACTATCCAGAATAGATAAATCCACAGGATAGCATGCAGACTGGAGGCTGCCAGGGGCTGGCGGGGAGGGGGCACGGGGAGCCCCTCTTCGTAGATGGGTACGGGGTTTCCTTTTGGGGTGATGAACGTGTTCTGAAATTAGTTGGTGGTGATGGTTTCACCACATCGCCAGTGTGCTCCTGCCTCTGAATTGCACACTTCAAAAGGGTGAGTTGTATGCTGCATGGATTTTATCTCGATTAAAAGAGATCAGAGCCCGAGTCTGTGCTGAACTGCACGGGCAGGCTGGTGGGCTCCAGAGGTGTTCAGAGGAGGAGCCGCAGGGCCAAGGCCTGGTTTCCTGGCAGGACTTTATTCCCCCTTTTCCCGAACTCATGTCTCCCACAGGTTCCCGGCGGCCCCCTGCTCTCCACCCTGCAGAGGCGCTCTGACAGCAGTTTGCATGCCTTGGGGGGGCACCACAGGTGCCCCCCTCACCTGGCTGTCTTTAGCAGCCTGGTGGTGAAATGCCACATTGCAGGACAGTCTATAAATTTGCCTGCAGCTTTGGCATTTATGTTTGCCACCTTTGTAAAAATATTATTTCCCATTGCTACCCGGGTTTTATAATGTCAATATACCAAGATCTACTTCTCAGTATTACATTTTATACACAATGTCACTTTCTTTATACCCTAGAGCACATGTGTTTCTCTAACTCGGCTTTCAAAAATAGTTGGTTTTCAAAGAGATGTCACGGGAGACTTGCTGTCGGCAGTGAAGTAAGGTTTTTTTGTTTTTTGGTTTTTGTTTTTCATTGTGGTCTGGAGTAAAATATGTGATGGAATCCTTAATTGAAATTCACCTTTAACATTCAAGTTATATTTTTATTACAATTTGAAATCCATCGTGAGGGATCATTATCTGTAGGCATTCCTTTCCTTCGGGAATGTTTCTTCCTTGGTGTAATTTAAATCCGGGGAGCCCAGAACAAACAGCAGTGTCTCATATTTCGAGTTGGTGGCAGAGAGGGCTGCGGGTGTCATGCCCAGGAAACATAAAACAAAGTGCTGTCTCTGTGGATCTTCTCTTTGGGTTCTTGTTGGGGCATTCTAGGGCACTTCGGTGCCTCTCTGCTGGCAGAATTCCCCAGAGGCAAGGGCAGTGACCACCTGGACCAGCAGGCAGGACTGAAAGGGGCTTGAACTTCTTACTCTCTCTGCCTCTGACTCCTCACTTTGATCTTTCAGTCCGCCCCACTGCCTCTCTGCACCTCCTCTTCCTTGTGTTCTCATTTCTCAGACCCCACATCTTCGGGGAGCTGAAAAGGCCCATCTGCGTCTGTGTGCCCGTGTTCTCTAGCCCAGACGCGGTGAGGCCCCCACAGCCGGGCTTCATAGTAGGACTGCCAAAGCGAGCAAGGTGGGAGAGGCAATTCTTAATCGGCAGTCACCACTTGGGGAAACATAATGGCAATTTAATTAATTGCCCAATGCCAGCACTCAGGACAGTCTGCAAGAGCTTCTCTAGAATTTGAGGAAATGATTACAAATTGTGCATTCAACTCTTAGGCTGAATACCAGAATCCAGACATCATATGTTTCGACATGTCTATTATTTATATGCAAATATGGCTCTTATGAAAGGGCTTCCCAAGAGACCAATGGGTTAGTTTTCCTGCAGGCTCAGAAGGTGACTGTCCATCAGCCTGGCGTGTCCCTCTCCTTGGGTGTCCTCAAAAAGTTGTTCTGTTAGATCAGATTTCACTGCTTCTGGCTACCCTTCCACTGGGGCTGCCGAGCTGAAAAAATTCTGCCTCTCTATAGCGTAATTCCATCGTGCCTAAGTAAGACTCTGGCATAAATCCGTGCTTGGTACAAATAGTTTGAAGACTTTCTGGAGACGAAATAACAGTCCTCCTTTCCTGCCAGGCAGGGGTGGGCACTCTGGGCTTTCTGGGAACAGCCTTGCCCGCCCACCTCATCGATCAGGTCATGCTGAATTGCTAAGCAAAGCTGTTAGAGTTGCACGTGTTTGCACGTAGCAGCAACAGGGCCACAGAACAATGAAAACAGTGGCTAGTTAGCATTTATTGAGCATTCGTCTGAACCAGACACTGCGCCAAGGGCTTCATCATAACATCCTAAGGTCTTGGAAGATTGATGAAGATAAGCTGCTTTCTAAAGAAAGTGGTTAAGAAAATGTGCTCTGGAGTCAGACTATATTAGTTAGAATAGAATGCAAGTGACCCAAACCCCCAAACAGCAATAGCTTAACTAGGATGGTTTGATTTCTCTGCCTTGGCAAAGATTGGTTAGGGGATTCAGAGCCAGCAGGGCAGCTGGTGGCTGGTCAGAGTCCCAGCTTCCCATAGTGCAGCATCACCATTCTCAATGCGAAGCTTCTACCTCATGGCACAAGATGGCTGCTTGAGCTCAAGCCATAGTGCCTGCATTCCAGCAGCAAGAAATGGGGAGAACAACACTTCTGCCTATATCCCATTGGCCACAACTCAGTTACAGCCATGTGTAACTGCAGGAGATGCTGGGAAATATAGTCTTTCTTCTGGGTGGCCACAGAACCCACTAGTACTCAAAAAAGAAGACTTTGAGTAAAGGGGTGCAGAAGTTATCTCTGCCTTAGAGACCTAGACGCAAGCTGGTTGTTTGCCTTAGCTGAATTAATGACCTGCCTTCAGAAGATCATGTCTTTATCTGTAAAATGTGTAAAACCAGGTACTTGATAGGCCCGTTGTAAAGGATACATGAGACAGTCACTCTACAATGTGCAGTGTAGGGCCAGGTATAGACAGAGCCTGGAAAATGGTGAGAGTTATCATCACTCCTCAGTCTCAGGCCAGGCTCCATCACTAGGGCAACTGGTAAATTCCTACAGGGAGCTGGTAAACCAGATCATTTATTTTACACCTCCTAACTTATACAACTTGCCTTCACACCTTGCCACATTTGCATTCCTTAATAACCCAGTGTGTAAGTGTTCTTGCCCCACTGTAGCAAGGCTGGTCCGAGAACTTGGACCCATCATTCAGATGTCAAATCCAGTGCTCTTTTCATTTCTCTGTGCATTTATGCACCTTCCTGCATGTGGGGAAAAAGAAAGGAAAC
Organism: Mirounga leonina; assembly: GCF_011800145.1. Lineage (NCBI taxonomy): Eukaryota > Metazoa > Chordata > Mammalia > Carnivora > Phocidae > Mirounga > Mirounga leonina. The sequence goes on along the minus strand of NW_023270447.1, from coordinate 89,037,705 downwards.
ATTTGACATAAAGCATTATGTGCATGCCACTTTGTTGCAGTGATTTATTAGCCAACACACACATACAGACATATGGACACATGGACATAGACATACAGACCTAGGAATTTCTATATATATATATATATATATATATATATATATAATATATATGGCTTACATAGGAATATACATTATATATATATGTATATATATATATGGTCTTGGAAGCTTTATATATAAAGTCATATAATGGTGGAGTCTAAGAAATTTTAGAGGAAAATGCTTCCCTTTCTGCTGTTAGTTCATTCATTTATACAACCAATATCTATTTATTAAGCAGTGTGCTAAGCACTGGGCATATAGTGATGAGCAAACAGACCATCTCTGCGCTGGTATGGAGCTTGGTGTTCCATGGGGGTCAGAAGCAAGATCATCACATCATCGCAGAACAAGGGCACACTTACTTATAAGTGGCCCAGCAGAAACAGCATGATGCCTGGAGAGTGTGGGTCCCAACCCCACTTCACTGACAGACTGAGATCTTTGCCACAGGAAATGAAGAAGTAGGGCCAAGACGGATATTGTTGCCAAATGTAAATAGTGGGAGAAGCATCCTTTATTCCCTAGGGCTCCTTGACAGCCACTGAACAGCCATCCATGCACACATTCAACACAGTGTAGTATAGTGATCTGGAACATGGACTCCGGAGACAGCTTCAAACTGGTTAAAATCCTGGTTCTGTCTCTTACTAGCCTGTAAATAACCTCTATGTGCCTCAGTCTTCTCATCTGTAAAATGAGGGCAAATAATAGTAAACCTACTTCCTAGAGTTGTTGAGAGCATTAAAGTGTGTTCCTACATCTAAAGCACTTCGAACAACATATGGCACAGGGTAAGCCCTACGTGAGTGCTGGCTCAGGAGGATGGGGGTGTTAGTGACGCTGCTGCTGATGGCGTTGAGGAGGAGGAGGAGAGGGGGATGGTGGTGACGATGAGGATGATGATGACACTGATGAGGAGGA
>NW_023270447.1:89012245-89036600 GCF_011800145.1 Mirounga leonina | reverse complement strand
AGTGATGATGAGGAGGAGGAGGATGGTGATGATGAGGATGATGGTGACACTGATGAGGAGGAAGACAGTGATGATGAGGAGGAGGAGGATGGTGATGATGAGGATGATGATGACACTGATGAGGAGGAAGACAGTGATGATGAGGAGGAGGAGGATGGTGATGATGAGGATGATGATGACACTGATGAGGAGGGGGACAGTGGTGATGAGGAGGAGGAGGATGGTGACGATGAGGATGATGATGACACTGATGAGGAGGAGGACAGTGGTGATGGTGAGGAGGAGGAGGATGGTGACGCTGATGATCACAGGGACATACCGGCCATTACCATCCATGCTAGGTGTGCGGAGAGGAACGTGGAGAACCTACCAGCACAGCAGGGAGCGTCCAGGCCAGAGGGCCAGCAGGGCAGCATACGTGCAGTGCGGAGACACAAGAGGTCTGCGCGGCAGAGGAAGGCGCGGCGCTCTCTCCTGAGCTGCCCCCGACTCCCCATGCGAGGCCACTCTGGGAAGGCAGCGGGGTCATGGGGAAACTATAGCTTCCCTTTCAGGAAGGCCCCATGGAGAGGCTTCGCTGCAGGGTGTGGGCACCTGGGGCAACAGATAGAAAGGTGCCCATGGCTCCATTCAGCCAGCGGGAAATGCCACCACGAGGAAGTGTGGACTCGCTGCTTCTCTTGGCACTCTGGAAGTGGCCGGGGCTGTCTAGGGCTGCGGACCTCACCGGGTGCCAATGCTGGGTGCCCGGGGCCAGTGGTTGCCCTACGCCCACCACTGGGCGGCCCCGTGGGCGTGGGCACTGTGTGTGTTGATCGGTCTGGGGGACGTGCTGGCCTTAGAGAGCCTCCTCTCAATCCATTGCTAAATGTTTGGCCAGTGAGTAGCTCAAATGCCTGATATTTGCTTTTATTTCATTCACAGTTAAAAGGAGTTTGTGCCCACCTAAGCAGCAAGGGCACATTAGATAAATCAGTAAATCCTTGCCATTTTGTCACTCTTAATTTTTTGTTAATTTAATTAGGATAGAGATAGTCAAGTCTAGGTGTGCTAAATCACAGACCATAAATCTCTAAATCACTTCAGCATGTGACTGGGTATGCGGCGTGGTTGTTAATCAGGAGGGGCAGGGCAGCGGCTCTGGGGATCAGCTTCTGGCAGGGACCCTCAGCTGGCTTGTCCTTGGTTCTGGGAGTATCCCCCCCCCCCCCCCCCCCCGGCTGCAGACACCTGCCTTCCTCCCCAGACTGCAGCCTCCCCGAGAGCCGCTTGCCCCAAGGAAGTCTAGCGCCCCCTACTGTTTAGTGGGTGCTGCCCCCTTCCGAAGGCCATTCTGAAGACTTGAGATCTGAGGCCAAGCTGCCTTTGTGTGGAGAGGGGACTTCCTTCCCAGTGGGGGTCATGCTCAACAGGACCCCTGCCTGCCTCTCTTCCCTTGGAGGCTGCAGCCTGGATTTCCAGCTCAGGGCCTGATGCGAGCCCCCCTGGGCCTGGGTGTGAGGCAGGCTGGCCAAAAGGCTGTTCTGTAGGCTGTCGGGACTGGGCAGCCCCTGGACGTCTGCCAGTTGGCTCCTTCAGTTGTGGAGAACGTTTGCTCCACGGTGAAGTGGCCAGTGCTGGCTCACACCACGCATGGCCGCCCTGTGGTAAGAACCAGCAAAAGGCCAGCCCTGCCGGCCCCCAGATTCTCCCCACACTCGGCAGGGTCCCGAACCTGTCATGTGGCTCCTAATGTTGCATCCCGAGGGGCTGGATGGAGCAGGGTGGGGCTAAATCTTTTCTGACGAAACGTAAGTGGCAAGAGACCGAAAGGCTCAGGGACACATCTGACCACCTCCCCAGCTAGAGTGGGATTCTGTCTCCCCTCACAGGTCAGCCAGGTCTGTCAGGAGATGGACCCAGGACTCACAGGCTTGAGCTCTGGCCACATGCAGGAGACAGTCCTCCACCTGTGGGCTTCAGCTGGTGAAGGAAGCCCTGCCCTCCTCCATCCTCTCCTACTGCACACCCCCCACCCCCAGTCCGCTTGTTATTAGCATGACACGGGATTTTAGCTGGACAGCAGGAAGCAATATTTCCAGAACAAATAAAGCTGCATAGACATTTGCTTTAGGTGTTTTACATTTCAACTCGAATATGTTTATTTTGGCTTTGCTGTTTGCATAGCATCTCTGTGGGGATGTTTGGGACATTGAAATTTCCTGCCCGCCTGCCAGTACTTTAAGTGAGGGGAACCAGACCGACTGAGAAGGGTCCTGAGAGGCCATTCTACACTCCCCTGTGAGCGAGCCAGCAGGAGCACCGAACACCGGAGGGACAGGGGCTGGTGAAGCCAGGCCAGCCCTGAGCCATTTGGAGAAGCGCTCACAGATTGGCCGCAGTGATCCAGAGGCACACGAGCTGACTCCACACTCACCCCCCACGCCCCATGGACACCATGCTCCCTGGTGCCCTCTCTGCCCACTTACTTCCCCCAGAGCTCAGCTGGGGCCCCACCCTGCCAGCCACTCACATCCGCATCCAGCCCTCTGGCTCCAGGTGTTTCTGACTGTCTGATCTGAAACCTGGGGCTTATCTGGTGGTCCTGTGGTTTCGAGCTTCTTTCTGCACGCACGAAGCTCATTCACTCCGAGGTTCTGGGCTGCACACATCTCTGTCACCCCAGCATTGCACTGTGCCTCCCTCAGAGTTTACTCTGTAGGGCACCTCCAAAGTCTGTCCTCCCTTCCCATGGCTGTTAAAGGCAGACCCCCCCCCTTAGGAAATCCAATTTCAGTGACTATTATCAAGCAGAGACCCAATGCCCCCCATGATGGGCTGGGGGACACTGCCCACTGAAAGATGATCTGTTGTCAGTAAAGCTGCATTTTGAGCCTGATTTCCATCTGGGACAAGTAGGAATTGAATCGTCCACATTTGTGCCAAGGGCATGGCTTTAAGTCAACTTCACAGACCTGAGATGTAGAGCTCAGGAAACTGTCCTGGGTGTGTCCCATTGATGTCCTCGGCCTCATGAACCACAGCCGTCACCCAGCTGAGCTCCTTTGCACAGAGAGGGACCCAGTGTCTGAAGACCCCAGCGTGGGCTCTACCCTTTCTGGGAGGCAACAGGTCACCCCGACAACAATGCCAAGGGCTCCAGCCACGGCTGGGTCCTCAGCTCTGCTTCCGAGAGCTTCTCCTCATCTCCTGTGGTTGCATCCCATTCCCAGCTCCCTCCCCTCTCCTAAAGTCCCCAGAGGCGCCCTCCTGCTCCCTGACATCCCCCCTTCTTCCTGAAAGGAGCATGCTCTTTGACATGGGACAAACAGGGTGTGGCAGGCCTCCCCAGCTGTGCGACCTGCAGCAAGGAGCTCAATCTGAGCCGACCTCACCCCTGCCGCAGTGGAAGGCAACAGCGACATTCCCCAACATCGGGCAGTGTTGAGGAGTCATGAGAGAATTGGTGGAACATACAGTGCTCAGTAGCCAGGCTCCTTCCTCCCCCTCTGACACCCACACGGGCCTCGGAAACGGCTCCGAGGAGGCCCAATGGCCAAGTCTAGTGGCTCTTCAGTCCTGCTGGTGTGTCTTTCCCGGGATGTTCAGTGGTGCTGCCCACTCGCGTTGCCATGGTTTCTGTGATGCTATTTCCCAGGTTCCTCTTCTCTTACTAAACTTTTGGCTCCCAGGCTCCTTTGCTGGCTTCTCCTGAAAGTCAAAACCCCCTAGAATCCTGCCCTTGGCTTCCTGGCTTCCCAGTGTCCCTGCCTTCTGCCCTGGGCGGATTTCATCCTTTCTTAGGAGTTCAGTGCCCTGTTGGTGCCTCCCCATGCGTGCTGCCACCTCTCTCATTGAACGTGCTCAGACGGAGCCTCTTACCTGCCCTTCCCCACAGCCCTGCTACCAGCCCTGCCAATACCACCAAATGTCCAGCTTCTGTCCCTGCTACAGTCACATCGACATCGGTGTCACCTAGTCCCCGAGCCGGGGGGGGCCTCATGATCCTAGTTTCTGCTTGCCCTCCACATGCCCAATCCCACTCCTTACTAGGCTCTCAGTTCTCTCCTCCCGTCTGTTCTGTTTCGGCCCAAGTCAGACCACAGGGTCTCTGAGCTCCACAGCAGGGGCCCAGCTCCTCTGACCCAGCTGGGGGGCTTCCTCCTACTGCGAGCCCCCGAGGCCTCATGTGCTTCTCTGCCCACCTTAAAGCTAGAGGCGCATCCTCAACTAATGCACGTAGGGAGAAAGCTGCAAAATAGATTTTAAATTGTGCATGGTATAAAAATGATAGCGGGAGATTGGACACAGATAGGTAGGAGGTTATGATGGAAAAGAATTTTGCTTAATCTTGGAATGAAAAATACTCTGATCCTGGCAGAGTCCAGTCAGAAGGAATTTCCAGCAAGATCTGTCTTCCTGCCACATTGTCTTCAACACAACTGATCTTTGCTTTTATTGCTTTTCTCCTCCCTTCCTCTCACTGGGCTTTCTTTTGCAGATGATGCACGGAAAGCCCTTTCTGTCGTTGGAGGCTTCCCCAGGTGTCCCCTTGCTTGGTGCTGCCTCTTCCTTTCCCCGCGGGCTGGGGAGACGTGCCTGTCTGTCTGCGGCTTGCTGACCCGGGCGTACCTCACGTTCAACCCCAGCCTTGGGCAAACTGCCATCCTAAGGATCGGGTTTTTTTCCGCTAGAAATGAGGTCGTGGTGCCGCTCCCACAGGGCCGCGGGGGCACTGGGAGCAAGGACGCAGGGAAACGCTCAGCTTCAGTGCGCGCCGGCTCTCGCTTTGCTGCTTCTGTCGTCCGCGCCACCATGGCCACCGCTGAGGGCGGGGCCGAGCACAGGCCTCTGCTCAGGGTCATGGTCACGCTCACGCTGCACGCAGCCTCGGCTTACCAGCCCCGTCACAAGAAGGCTGCAGAGACTCCTCTGTCCGTGGGGAGCCAGACAGAGGGAGCGTCTGACCGCGAGCCGTCGGGTGTCATGGGAAGCGCCCGGCTGGTGTGGCTCAGTTTGCACGTCCCACTGGCCTTCCTCACGAATTTCCAATGCTCATGCAGTCTGATGGGGTTGTTTACCACCCTCTCTTCTGGAAGGAGTGTCCTGGGAGGGCTGCTGTTAGAAGGCAGAAGGGCAGGTGGGCCAGCCTCAGAGCCCAGCACTGGCTGAGACACTGTTCTGAGGCCCTGGCGAATGGCTGGGCCTTGGGCTTCTGGGTCCAGGGGGTTTGGCCAACAGCCTGCCTCTCCCTGCCCAGCCCTGGGGAGAACTCCTGCTCCCACTGAGGATGTGCTTCCTGGGAATGCTCTTTCCCTTTGGAGACTGGGAGTCAGGTGGAGCCTCACACTCGGGGACGCTCTCCCACCCCCATGCAGTCTCTCCTTGGCCCGTGGCTCCCCAGCTCCATCCTTCCTAGCCTCTCCCCCTGGGGCTGTTCGCTGTGCTGGGCTCTGCCAGAGCTGCCCTCCTGCAGCCCCTGCTGGGTTTCTTTGAGTTCCAGAAGTCTCGGGTTTCCAGACCTCTCACACATACTCAGTGGGTTCCCTAGCGCTGCTTGTAAACAGCCTGCTTCCTGCCCAGACCCAGGGACGGACAGAGAGGAGTGACCTCCATACCCTACCCATCCCAGGCTTAGCAGGAAGGCAGGCGCCTGGCTCCACCGGAGCGCCTCTGGCCAAGCGCAGGTCCAGCTTCTCAGCTCATTTGCCCTGACTGGTCCCTTAGAGACATACTGGCAGCCACAAGGCCAAAGGAGCCTCCAGTGTGATACATGAGGGCGGACTGTGGGTGAGTTATTGATCTTCCTTAGCACCGGGGGTGTGAGAGTGGGGTGGGAAAGCCTGTGTCTCTGGAGCTGACAGAAGCCCCTCGCAGTGCTCTAGATGGGAAAGGATGGGGTGGAGACACAGAGTGCCCCAGGGGAGCAGGATGAGGCCAGGGGAGCACAGGGGGACATGGATGGGAGAACCTCGTGGGCTCTGAAGCGTTGGGAAGACAGGAGGGTAACCCAGATGGGGATGGGCGGGCTCAGTCCAGGCTGAGTTGGGGGGGGGGGTTGTCTAAAGGCCGCTGGGAGATTTGCTTTCCAAGCCTGGGGAACTAATTTAGCACATGGGCGCTTTTATCACTATGCACTATTTTTAAAATTTTTTTTTAAAGATTTTATTTTTGTTTGTTTGACAGAGAGAGACAGAGCGAGAGAGAGGGAACACAAGCAGGGGGAGCGGGAGAGGGAGAAGCAGACTCCCCGCCGAGCAGGGAGCCTGATGCGGGGCTCGATCCCAGGACCCCGGGATCATGACCTGAGCTGAAGGCAGACGCTTAACGACTGAGCCACCCAGGCACCCACTATGCACTCTTTTAGTGTCTGCACAATAACTTTTGTAAACTTACCTGTTGCCTGGCCTGTATTCTGAGTGAGTGACTCCCTTTTACCTGCTGCTTCCTGCAGGGCTGATGTGGGTGCAGGGGAGGAGGCTGAGCAGAGCCGAGAGCCCAAGCACGTTCAGGGTTGACCCGTCCCACTCCTGTCCTGGCACCCTGAGGACCTGGAGAAACTCAGCTGGGGCCTTGGCCTCGGGGAGCTCCTAGATTCCCATGTCTAAAGGTCAGGGTTCACTGGGTAGAGCAAGAGGACTCCCCAGGTGTCCCCTTGCTTGGTGCTGCCTCTTCCTTTCCCCGCGGGCTGGGGAGACGTGCCTGTCTGTCTGTGGCTTGCTGACCCGGGCGTACCTCACGTTCAACCCCAGCCTTGGGCAAAGCGCCATCCTAAGGATCGTTTTTTTTTCCACTAGAAATGAGGTCGTGGTGCCGCTCCCACAGGGCCGCGGGGGCACTGGGAGCAAAGGTTTTTTTAACGCTAGCATCCGGCACAATGCAGGGACCTGCCGTGCTGGGGCACCCCAGCCCCACACTCCAGACCAGCCTCCCCCTGGAACTCCAGCTGGACCCCGGCTGGCGGGTGCCATTGCCCGTATGATGCCCCATGTCTGTCCACAGGGCCAGGACCAGCTTCGAGAAGCACACAGACCACCGTTCCAAGAATGGCACCCCCACTTACCAGCCCTGGGACCCTGCCCTGGATTTCTCCCCTCTGGGCTGGTTTCACCTGTGTGAAGTGGGACTGATAATAATCTCTGTTCAGATACCATTTTAAAATGTACCCAGGACCACTTCCAACCAGGTATGGTAGGTCACCAGGCCTGCACATGACTGTCACAGAGAAGCTTGGAGCTCACAGGTCCCTGCGCTCAGGGCGCCACGCAGGACCACAAGGGGAAGCCCGAGAGTCATTCAGGATGCAGAGAGAGCCAGAGGAAGATGTGAACCAAGAGCCTTTATTGAGGTTTCTGCAGGAGGGAATGGGTAAGGCCAGGTGTGCAGGCTTAGGATTGGCCATTTTGAATAATTTCAGTGGACTCGGTGGTGTAGGGACTGTCCCATGCTGTCCGGGATGAGTAGGGCAGGGGAATATTGCTTCCCAGAGTGTAAGAGCCAGATAGAGCAGGTGCTTCTAAGTGTGGGCTCTGGATTGGTTGGTTGCCGAAGAAAGGCATGCTCTCTGGTGAGTCATTGGCTATCTCTAGGAACTAGCTAGCTGGAGGAGGGGGCCGTCCCTCCCAGGTCAGGTCAGCAAGACCCCAGATGCCAGGGCATCAAGAATACTGAAAATAGGGGCGCCTGGGTGGCTCAGTTGGTTAAGCGACTGCCTTCAGCTCAGGTCATGATCCTGGAGTCCCTGGATCGAGTCCCGCATCGGGCTCCCTGCTCAGCAGGGGGTCTGCTTCTCCCTCTGACCCTCTTCCCTCTCATGCTCTCTGTCTCTCATTCTCTCTCTCTCAAATAAATAAAATCTTAAAAAAAAAAAAAAAGAATACTGAAAATAACAAAATACACTTAATACAGACACCCCATGTGTGACAAGTTCCTGGCAGGGCCCCTATGGTAAGAACTCAGTACCAAAGAAAGAATGAGGGGTACCTGTGAATCCCCTCCACCCTTGAAGAAAAGGACAAATCGGCCTCCTGTCTCCACGAGGAACGAGTAGCCTGCCGCCCAGAGGCGTCACACAGCAGGGGAGAGCAGAGCGTCTGCCTGGGCCTGGGGCAGGCATCTCCATGCTGCCCAAAGTGCCCGGCCAATGTAGCTGTTTCTCTCAAGCTGGTCATTTTTGTACTTACTCGCGGGAAGGAGGTCACCTCTCTCTCAAAGGGGCTGGGTGGCGTGTCCAGCTGCTTCCCTGGTTCTGGGACAGCTTCCTGTGCCCAAACATCCGGATGCTTCATGTGACCTTTTACGCAGAGCCCAGAGGCATGCCTTCAGCTGATTCTTCACGGTCTGTAAGTTTTTTGTCGTCCCCTTTCTACAGATCAGGAAACTGCTGCTCAGAGAGATTTGAGTCACCTGCCCCAGGTCACGTGGCGAGGAGGTGCTTGGTCTCCAACACTACTGGGGGTACAATTAACACACAGTAAAATGCCCCCTTGTGTGTCGGTTCTGAGAGCCTTGGCAAAAGCATGCAGTCATGTGATCACCACCAAAATCAAGAGCATTTGGGGGGCCAAAAGGTACAATCTCCCGGTTTTAAAATAAATGGGTCATGGGGGTATCATGTGCAGCACGGTGACTGTAGTTAATAATACTGGATTGCATATCTGAAATTTGCTAGGAGAGTACATCTTAAATGTCCTCAGCACAAGAAAAAATTTTTTTCTTTGTAATTATGTACGGTGACAGATGTTAACTAGGGTTAAAAAAAAAAAAAGATAAAGAACGTTTCCATCAGCTCAAAAAATTTCCCTGTGTTCCTTTGTAGTTGGGTCCTCCCCACACCCCAACCCCTGGCAACCCCGATCTGTTTCCAGTCCCTATAGCTTTGCCCTTTCCAGAATGTCATACAAGAGGAGCATACACTACGTAACCTTTTGAGTCTGCCTTCTTTCACTGAGCACAATGATTATGAGGTGCACCCACATCATCACATATACGGAACGTTCATTCCTTTGTATTGGTGAATTGTATTCTGCTGTGTAGATACACTGCAGCTCGGGTAACCATTCACCTGCTCAAGGACATCTGGGCTCTTACCAGTTTGGGGCTGTTGTAAGAAAAGGACTCTAAACATTCACATACAGGCTTTTGTGTAAATGTGAGTTCTTATTTCTCTGGAATAAATTCTTAGGAGTGAAATTGCTGGGTCACCTGGTAAATTTGTTTATCAGAAACAGCCAAACTGGCTTCCAAAGAGACCGCACCATTTTGCATTTCCACCAGCGACGTGCGGGAGTTCCAATTGCTCTGTGTCCTCACCAGCATTTGATATTGTCATTTCTAGGTTCTCCTAATAGGTGTTTTGTAGCATTCACTGCACTTTTACTTTGCATTTCCTTAATGACTAATGATGTTGAGCATCTTTTCATGTGCTTGTATACCATCTGTATATCTTCTCTGGGGGATGCCCGTTCAAATTAATATTGCCTCTTTTCCATTGAGTTGTTTATTTTCTTATTATTTCTTATTATTGAGTTTGAGAGTTCCTTATATATGCTAGCTACAAGTCCTTTATCATACATGAGATTTCCAAATATTTTCTCCAAGTGCATGGCTTCTCATTGTATTCTCTTAATAGCATCTTTCAAAGAACAGATGTTCTTATTTTTAATGAAATCAGATTTACCAATTTGTTCTTAGACGAACATGTCATATCTAAGTAGTCTTTGCCTAACTCAAGATCACAAAGACTTTCTCTGCTTTTTCTAGATTTAGATTTTACATTTATGTCTGTGACCTGTTTTGCATGATTGTTTGTGTGTGGTATGAGGCATGGCTCAAAGCCATGGATTTTTTTTACATATGGATATCAGTTTTCCCAGCACCGTTTATTGAAATGACTATCCTTTCCCCATCGAATGGCCGTTGCACTCTTGCTGAATATCGATTGACCATGTACATATGGTTCTATTTCTGGACTCTACTTTATTGATATCCACCCCTTTGCCAATTCCACACTGTCTTGATTACTGTAGCTTTGTGGTAAGTCTCAAAATCAGGCTGTGTAAGTCTTCCAGCTTTTTGTTTCTCTTTCAAAATTGTTTTGGCGATTCTACTTCTTAGCCTTTCCATATCAATTTTAGAATTAGTTTGTTGATTTCTCCAATGTTGATTGGAATTGCATTGAATCTACAGCTCAGTTTGGGGGAATTAACAGCTTACCACTACTGAGCCTTCCAGTTCATGAACACGGAACATGCCTGTATTTAGGTCTTCTTTGATTTCCTTCACCCATGTTTTATAGTTTTTAGCCTACAAATCTTACACATATTTTATTGGATTTATCCTAACATTTTTGTACTTTTTGCTGCTACCACAAATGATACTTTTTTTTTTTTTCCATTTCCAATCGTACATTGCTGTTATAGAGAAATGCGATTGGTTTCTCTTGTTGTGTACTGAGCTGAGTTCAGGTCTTCTTGGCTCCACATCTAGCCTTGTGCCCTGCCCCCAGGCTGTCTCCTTGGCACCAGGAGCCAGGTCTGGGAACTGGGTTACTGGGTTATTGCCCCAGCACCTGACCCTGAGTCGCCAGCCTTTGGCTATAGATTTTCTCTCTAACACTAGGATTGAGCCACCTGCTCTTCCATCGCTCACAGGACTGTTAAAGATGAGTGACGGAGGCAGCAAGGGCCTCAGCACGCTGGCATGAATAGTTTGACATACTTGAGATCTAGTCGCTTTTTTTTTTCCGATCCAGGTGTTATCATTGGCCTCTTGGGGGGATGGATGGTGTGGGTGGATGGATGAGTCAGGAGAGAGCTGCTCAGGCTCCACACGGCTCTGAGCAACCGCCCACCACTCTCTCACACTGGCTTAACAGACCTGGGGGGCTTCCCCTGTGTGTGCCCACCCTGACCCAAGAGTACCTTCTCCCCTCACCTTTTTCTCCCACCCACTGGGGAGACCCAGGTGAGCCTTCTCTCCTTGCCTTCCGCCACAGCTCGCCATCGCTGTGCACCTGCCATTATCCCTGAGGCCGGGACCGATGGTCCCCTGTCCTCAGTGGGGTTGGTTATCCGTCCCATCCCCCACACTGTGGGCATCAGGAGGGCATCACATTCGTTTCTGTGGCCTGTCACAGGGCCCATCAGTGCCCCAGTCACAGTGGGGGCTCCATGATACTGAGAGACGCCATGCCTCTCTCGGAGGTTCGTCATGGTTTGCAGTCGCTTTGGGAGGCACCTCTGTTGGGTTGGCAGCAGGCAAAGCTAGCAGAGACTCTGGCAAGAAGAGGTGGTGAGCAGCTGACAGCCACTCATTACTCTTTCATTCACAAAACAGTCCCCAGTGCCGACTAAGCACTCACAGAATATATGATGAATAGATGAATGAATGAACGAATGACCAGGCTTCCATACCAGGAACTATATGCTAGGTATTTAGGATATTCGGATGAGTGGGAAACAGTGCTGACCCTCAACAAGCTCATGGCCTAGTGAGGGAGGTGGACACAAAAGTAAAAAGAGCAGTGTGGGTAAGTCTAATGATAGAGAGATATGTAGGGAGGGTAGAGAGTAAGTCTAATGATAGATATGTAGGGAGGTTAGAGAGGAAGCTCCCCAGAGGGCTTTCTGGAGGAGGTGACACAAGGCCTTCGGTGATGAGTAGCAGCTGGCCAGGTGTTGGGGGAGGGGAAGAGGAGGGGAGGCGGTAGAGGGGAGCAGCTCGAGCCCGAGCATGGGAACAGCGTGCTACTCTGGCCAAGCTACAGGCAGACAGGTGAGCTCAGCCTGTGCCCGGCCCCCCCGTGGCCAAGGACGCCCATCAGCCACACGACTGTGGGTCAGCACTGCAGACTGGGACAGTTAGTAGAACCTCCTGGGTGGTCCACGGAAGAAGTTATTGAGAGTCACCACATCTGGCCTCTTTGGTGGGCGTCCGCGGTGGTTCTCACTGACTCCTCCCCAAACCCTTGGAGGGAGGCACTGGGGTTATTCCACTTTACAGAGAGGTGGGGTGACTTCCCCAAGGTCTCCGGCTTCTCAGCAGTGGAGCCGGGCCCCTTACCACTGCGGGGTGCCATTACTGATCACAGTGTGCCACCCTGGGCCAGCCGCTGGCCTCCCTAGTCTCATGTGGTCCTCCCAAAGCTGCAGGTGGGTGGCGGGTGGTTTATAACTCCAAGGTCTACAGACTCACTTTCAGATTAACTCTGGCCCCACGTGCCAAGTGGCCTTGGGCTCTGAGAGCAGTCGATAGGACGAGACTGTTTCTGAGGACAGCACTCCAGCCAAGGGAGCTCCTAGCTAGGGTGTCCAGTCTCCTCGCTCTTGACCTGGATAGTGAGGTGAGGGCATGCCAGCACGCTGTGTGCCTGGTCAGCTTTGACCCGGGGATCTCTCGCCACCAGGAATGTCCAAGTCAGACCAGCAGGACAAACTAAAAAATGTCTTCCTGATGTTTTCGAAGGAATTGTTTAAAATCAGTAATTGTAAAAAAAAAAAAAAAAAAAATCAGTAATTGTATTAGTTTCTTTTTACCACCCTAACAAAGTGCCGAAAACCTAGTGGCTTAAAGCAACACACATTTACTATTTTACAGACACCTGACATGGTGAGACATGGGTCTCACTGGGCTAACATTGAGGTGTGGGCAAGGCTGCATTCCCTCACCTTCCTCAGCTCCTAGAGACACCAGTGTCCTTGGCTCATGGCCCCATCTCCCATCTTCAAAGCCAGCAATGTTGCCTGTCTGACCCCCTTTCCGCTGTCACATCTCCCCCTGACCACAGTCCAGGAAGAGGTCTCTGCTTTTAGAGATGCGTGTGGTTATGCTGGGCCCACCTGGGTGGTCCAGAACAACCTTCCCGCCTCACGGCATTTAACCCAATCACATCTGCAAAATCTCTTTTGCTGGGAAAGGCCTCACAGTCACAGGTTCCAGAGATGAAGACATAGACATTTTGGGTTGGCCATTATTCTGCCGACCACGTTACTATGACTCAAAGAACAAGATATTTTTTTTTAAAGGGATACTTGTATTAATTTCTTTTGTATTTTTCCAGCATTTGTACAAATGCATGTGCATGCACATATCCCCCCTTTTCACACTTCTTACCTACTTATTTATTCACAATTATGAACTTTGGCTTTTGTCATTCAGTGATGTACCCCAGAAAGTGTTTCCATAGTATGTCAAAACTTTCCTTGTTCTTCTTTTTCCCTTTCATTCCTTCTAATATGCATAATACTCCACGGTGGAGATGGACGATGATTTATTATTTCCAGTATTTTGCTCTGACACACGTTCTCATGGAAAATAATTCTGTGAGGTCACTTAGCATTTGTGCAAGTGCATCTGTAGGATATGTTTCAGAAATGGGCTCGCCGGGGCAGAGGATACTTAGGCATTTGTAATTTTTCTATTCGATAATTACGACTCGTCTTGGTTGGGTCTTCTACATCCTTGCATATTTCTGTCTGCTTTCTCTGGGACAGAGAAAGGGAATGAAAGGTGCCTGTCATTAGCACCTCTCTATTCATCCATCCATCCTCTTGAACATCTGCTTTATTAAGGCTGCTATTTATTATCTGGTCCCTCACAGCTTACTGCTCCCTTTCGCATCATAGAGTGTCCTTTTGGGCTCATTTTTTGCTTGTTGACCTGAAGTCTACCTTATCTGATGTTGCTGTTTTGACCCCTATTTGCATTTCGACTGTGCTCTTGTCCAACCTACGGATGCCATTACTCTTCCTAGCTCCGAGCCCACCCTCGAGTTGTCCCTGCTCCCAGAAATTCCCTTCAACTTCGGTTTCCCGTATGGATCTCACCCTTCTACTGGTGCCCCTCCCAAACCCCTGCAATGGCTCCCACCCATTTTGAGCAGTTTCCACTTGTGTTTAGAGACTGGCTGTCATGTGCCCTGGATTGGTAACCCTCTGGTGGGTGCCCAAAAGCAGAGGCTGCCCTCCTGTGCTACTCACCCATGAGGTTAGCCTGCGGCCAAGCACGAGGCTGATGAGAAACCTGGGCTCTGGGGTCGGAGGGCTGCCTTCTCTGTGTGGTCGGGTGGGTGGAGACCTCTGTGCTCCAGGACTGTCAGGGACCCCATCCTTAGCTTGAGCTGCAGGCTCAGTGTCGCTCCCTCGACCCTGGCTCCCCACGGGGTCTCCCAGGAGTCTTGCTAAGGGGTCCCTGATGGAAGCCAGGCTCAGAGATGTGTAGGACCCCCCTCCCCCCCACTCAGCGGCCAGACCCCTCCTACAAGAGAGAGCAGGCCTCCCTTCCTTTGACAGGAAAACAATTTAAAACACATTTTGAAAAAGTCCCTGCAGAACAAGGAGATTGATATAAGCAATTTCAGGTCTCTCTATAACCATACTGGAGTATGAAGCCTCCCTAGTTAATGATCAGCCTAAAATAAAGGTCTTTTTAGTATAACAGTAAGTTAACCGTTAATTTTACAGTTGAGCTGAGGTGAACTACCATGAATATGGGGGCAGCATTAAGCTTTACACCTATGGTACTGGGCAAGCACCGCAGGTGAGAGGTGCCAGTTGCTACTGGGGGCTGGTCTTGGGGGAAAAGAACTTCCGGCATCCTCCTTCTCACTCACCTCCTGCAGGTCAGTATAATGTGCCCTCCACGAAGCTTCTCCACCAGCTGGCACCATCACCTGATGCGACAGTGAACGCAGGTGTCCCCAAAAAAGCACCAGACTTGGGGTCCACGGATGGCCTCAAAGCCTGGCACTTCACTTGCAACAAGCTCTGACCTTGGACGTGTGACTTATTCGTGTGGAGCCTCAGTTTCCTAATCTGGAAACGGGGATAACAGCGCACTTTGCATGTACAGCTTCCGTGAACAAGAGGATAGCCCAGTGTCGGCCCGAGACCCAGCAAGCATGACTCCATGTTGAATGAGCAGGACGGTGCCTCCCCTCTGTCGGGGGACAGAGGGAGCACCATTCTTACCTGGCTGCCCTGTTGTTGCCCTTGGGAGGTTTTACAGTTGACAGTGATCTTTCTCACTCCAGTCCTCACCCAGAACTGCACTGGGAGGTTAGGAAACAATCAGGACAGACGCTCCCCCGTAAGGATGGAGGGTCCTGCCTGAGTGCGGAGCTGGGGCCTCTGCAGCTGCCGAGGCTTGGTGGGGCCCAGTCCTCCCCTGGAAAGTAAATCTGCCCAACTTCAGGTTCCTTTGGACCAGGAGAATGGAAGGGGAACCCCAGGGAGGGGCCTGTGCAGGGTCCCCGGGTACGGTGGGGAGCATGGACCAGCCTTCACAGCATTGGGGCATCAGGGCCCCCATGCCCCAGACTCAGGCAAGGAGGGAGGAGGCCCTATGCATGGCAGCTAACTAGCCATGAGTGTTCCTGAAAGACAGCACATGTGGCCAGATGCCATCATGCAGGGCAATTCTCAAAGTCACACACACAACCAGGAATGCAGAGAGTTTTGAAGAGACTCTTTTGACAATGGGCGCTTAGAAGACCTCCAGCAAGTTGCTCACCATCCTGCTTTTGTTCTCTCTTGTTCTGGCCTCTGCCCACGTTGGCAGTCCTCATGTTGTGTACCCCAGGGCCCCCCGTGGGAGCATCACAAGAGTGGGAGGCGGGGAGGAAGCCGCCTAGGAAGCACCTCCGCTGGCTGGCATCTCCCCTGGGAGACAGCCCCACAGTCAGCTTCAGTGATAGGCCCAGGTGGGTATGTGCAGCCACAGACTTCTGGGCATTATTGTCTGAAGGAAGTCCTGCGTGACAGGCTCCTTGCTGGCTCCCAGTCCTCTATTACCCCCTTTCCAGCCAGTGTCAGAGCCAGGAGGGCTTAGCGACCTTTTGGAGTTTGCAGATAGGGAAACTGAGGCCCAGAAAGAGGCTATGACACGCCCTTTGACATATACCCATTGGCAGCAGGGCCCAGGGCGGCCCCTCCCACCCCAGCACCGCCCCACAGCCCCTCTGCAGCAGCTCCAAGCCCCAGTGCCTGGAGTTCAGCTGCCTTGTTCCCCCCACTGAAGCAACAGGGGCCAGTTGGGATCACTCTGCCCTGGGATCACTCTTCTTGCTATCTCCCTAGCTCTCAGCAGACAATAATTAGGAACACCTTTAAGGACTTACCATGAGAGTGGCTTGGGAGAAGGAGCTGAGCCTAGTGAGTCTACTGTCCCAGCAGGGAGCCACCAGGAGCTGTGGATCTGCTTCCTAGAAGGAAGACTGGTCCTCCTCCAGATGGGCTGCAGCCTGGGTTCAGCTCTGCATGTACTGGGCATCCCCTGGTGGAGAGTCAGAGGGGACCAAGGGGAACTCAGAGGGAAAGACAGGGCAGCTTGTCGGAAGGCTTCTGCCTGGGGCCTGCCATCGACCCGAGACATCTGGAGATGCCTGGCCTCGCTGTCCTCCCTTGGGATAGGCATTCAGCCCTGCCCCCACAGCCACCAACCCCTCGTCCCTTTATCCCACAGGCTGGTAGAGGACCCAGTCAGGCTGCCCTTGAGAGAAAGAAGGAGCCGGAGGACCTCACCTGCTAAGGTCCTCCCCTGGCCAGGTCCAAGCGCCTCCCGGGCCTAGCAAGGCTAAAGGCGGACGCTGAGTGACCATGACCTGCGCCAGGGCCTGTTCTTGGCACTTCTATACAAGGGCACTGACCCCGCCCAGCAGTTCCCTTGGGGAGGGATGATGGCTGTTCCCATGGGAAGAAACAGGCTCAGGGAAGCTACCTCACTGCCCCAGGTCATGTGCTAGTACATGAAGTTGGAAGTTAAGCCTTTTGTCCAGGACAAGAGATAGACATCTCACTTAGCTCTGAAATGAAAAGAAGTCATTTTTGTTCTTGGACGGGAAACATCCAATTCGCCACCCCACCTTTCTCCCCAGGGTACCTTAGGGAGAGGGAGTGACACCCTAGTTCTTTTGGTGTCAGACAAATTCAGCACATGGCATTCTGGCATTCTGAGCTCGGGGAACCTTCCCTGTCTGTCCAGGGCCCCAGCCTGGACCTGGCCATGAATGAGGGGTCAGGTGAGTCACTGAGCAGGAAGGAGCCCCTGCCCTGGGATTGTGGCCTCAGCTGCTGCCTTGGGATGAGCAGTTTTGAAAGGACAGTGCCTAGAAGCTTTGTGCTTCAGCAAAGGGCCAAGGACCTGGCTGGTCCTCTGTGTCTCTCTGCTCTGTCCTCCTTGAAGGAGAGCAGGAAGCATACATGACTACTGATTTTCAAGGGAGCAGGAAATGTGGTTCTTCTGTAGGGCAGGACTGGATGAGGCCAGGCCTGGGGTTTTGTTCCATATGGATCACCCCAGGGCAGCTGAGACAGCTTGGGGAAGTAAGAGCCAAAGTCCCCAAAAGTGGCCCCTGGAAAACCCCTTGGATGCGTGGCCCACGAGGGCCTGCAGCAGAGGTGGTCACTGACAGCTTCTGAGGGAGGGTCTTGGCCACCACAGTCCCCTGGCTCGAGCCTCTGGATGATCAGGAGCCCACGGGGGGTGCAAAGTGACCCTCAGAGACGGTCCTATGGCTTTGTGTTGGAACAGGTTAACCCACAGAGCCTGACTCAGGAACACCTTCAGAGATCTGATAACCATAAAAACCACGACTCTTTGGAGAAAAACAACAACAACCATGTCACCTAGAGAGAATGAGGAAGTCCTGGCAAATATGTATGATCAGGGACCACAGGCTTCTGAACGTGCTTGCTTTGGCTCAGGTTGAAGAACTGATTGCCTGAGCATCCTGGCGTGTGGACCACTTGAGAACGTCCCCTCTGCCCACACGGCAGGGGAGATACTGAGGGCTCGGGTCGCAGCTACTTAATGTGTCAGAACACGGATACCGTATAAAACCCAGGGTGTTCTAGATCCAGAAAGAGTGATCTACTGAGAGAGATTTGCTAGCTGTGTCACACCCTTGTTTTGAGGAGGATTTGTCCAGGGCCCTGCAGGAGTTCTGGATCCCAATGGGTATGGAGGGTGGGCACATGTGTGCGTACATGGGCGTCTTAGTGACTTTCTGGAGAACCGAACAGATTGCATCCCCAGGTCACATTCCCACCACAGCAAGCCCAGTTCTCTCATGGCAGATCTTGCCGTCTTCTGCAGGCTGGGGGCCAGCTGGTTTGGAACACAGCTTCCCACACCTTGCTGCTCATGTGACCCAGGAGTGTTGGGAAGGGGCTGTGTTGGGTCCTGGGACAGCAGTTTCAGCCATTTCAAAGCCACCCTGGTCCTCTTCGTTCTGACACACAAATGTAGGTTTCCTCTATGACACGGTGGCTGGATTGGGTCTGAGAATTGGTGCCGGGATGTGTCTGGATCTTCTCAGCCCCAGCCCTGTCTGCTCTGCATTCAGGAGGTCTACCTGACCTCTGTTCCTTGGGCAGGCACACCTCCACTGTGCTTGGCGTCCGTACTCTGGTCAACTGAGGCAGCTCACTGACTTTATGGGAATCACTGGCCTTTAAGGAATTAGAATCAGATTAAATTAAAGACCTCAAGCAACCCTGACTGGAAGGGGACCTTTTTTTGGATGGTCCTTCAGAAGACTGAGGCCACCCTTGACAGTAGCTGATCTCGTTGGTCTTTGATTAGTTAAAAGAGAGAATCTTGGCCCATTTTAGGACTCAACAAATACAATTGAATAAGTGAGCGATTGTTACAGAATCAAGCCAGCTTTTTGCCATGCTTTAGATCTAAAGACCTAGGCCCTACCTCCTGCTCCAACTTCCAACCCCCCTACCCCCTTGTTCCTTTTGTTGTTTCTCAGCTGGTCCTGGGAGCCTTGGCTGAGCCCATGGACTGCTTCTCTTGATCAACTGCTCTGATGTAGTCTCCAGGACACCACCTTCCTGGCTCTCCTCCCACCCCTCGGGTTGCTCTTTTTCAAGACCCTACCTCCCCTACGCTGAATGGTGTAGTGAGTGCCCAGAGCCCACTTCCTGGTCTTCTTCCTGCTCATTGACATCCACTTCCTCGTCATCTCCTGCCCCAGGACCTGGAATGCCATCTCCATGCTGTTGCCTCCAAGATTTTTATCCCCCACTCGGACCTCTCTCCTGAATCTCACATATGGGCATCCAGCTGCTTACCGCACTTCTGCACGTGGCTGTGTAATAATAAATGTCTCCCATGTCGTGTGTCCTGCTGATTTCCCCCTCCCCAAACCCGCTCAGCTTTAGCCTTCCCGGCTTAGGCAGTGGCAACCCATCCTTCCAGAGACCCAGGCCAAGCACCTTGGAGCGATCCCCGACTCCCCCTCATGCTCCCGTCTTCCCCCCATGTCAGTAAATCCTGCTGGTTCTTCACTGCCATCGGTGCCTGGGACTGAGCACCATCTTCCTGTGCTGGAACCCCCACCGCAGCAGCCTCCCAACTGCTGCGTGCGCCCCACCCTTGACCCTCGCATCCGTTCTCAACCCACAGCCAGACTCCTCTTCAGACAGGTCATATGGGTCACTGCTCTGCTCAAAGCCCCGCAAGGCCTCCCATCCGTGGGTCACTGGCGGCCTGTGTGTCATACGCTCAGAGCTCCGGGACTCCGTGCCCATCTCTCCTTGTCCGCAGGGCCCCACCCACCTGGCACCGCCCTCATTCTTGAAACGCCTTCTTCACTTGGTTTCCTGGATGTCCTCCTGCCTTGCTGGCCACGCTTCTCGGTCGCCTTGGCTTGTTTCGCCAAATTATTCTTGACTTATAAATATTAGAGTCCCTTCCTGTACCTCCTCTGTCTACACACACTTCCTAGGTGAGCTCGCTCCATCTTGTGGTTTTCAATGTCATATGTAAGCTGATGACTCCCAAGCCCATACTGAGGGCCTGGGTTTCACCCCTGAAATTTGACTCAGAAACCTACGTGTGTACTCAGCCTTCCCACTGGACACTTACGTATCCAGGCTAACATGGCACCACGGGGTCCCTGCCCCCGCCACCCAATATGCTCCCTCCCTTCACAGTGGACACTGAGTCAGGAAGTGGCCACTCTAACCCTTCAGTCATTCGGCCAGAAATTGGGCATCATCCTTGACCACCCCCCCACATCACCTGCAGGCCCTCCACACACCCACACACCCTCTGGTTCTGCCTTCACAGCGCTTTGCCCCTTCCCGCCACCTGCATGACTCGCATCACTCTGGATCACTCTGCTGTCATGTTTCTCTGGATTACCACGAGAGCTGCAGCTTCCATCTTTGGCCCCACAGTCTCTTTGTAATGTAGCAGCCATCAGCTCATGGCACTTGTCTGATCAGAAGTCACCAGACGGCAGCTCCGGACCATGGCCCGCACCTTCACTGTGCCCACAGGACGTTCCTCCATCCAGCCCCACCTGCCGGCCTGACTCCAGTCTTCTCCATGACCACTCCAGGCACGCCCGCCCTGGGGGCCTGCACCCTTGCCTCCCCAGCTCCAGGCAACAGCTGGCCTGTCCTTCTCCCTCCTCTTCCTTTCTGTGTCTGCTCAGCAGACCCCAGCAGAGAGGCGTTCCCTGCTCCTGCACCAAATGACCGGCCCGGCCCAGCCATCCAGCATTTCCCACCCCCTTGCCCGGCTCACTCTTCTCTGTTGCCATGTGTTACCATCTGGAATACTCTGTGTCTAGTCATTTGTCTGTGTCAGCCTGTCCACGAGAGGGGCACTTCATGGGGTCTGGATATGTTTGCTGCTGGATCCCCAGGGCCTAGAACAGCGCCCGACACTCAGGACACAGTGTCTAACAGACAGACGGATGAGTGAGCGCCTGGGCTAGGGAGGACTTCCCTTGCATGGGCACCCGGCTTGCACGAAGCCCAGAGCCCCTAGCCCGGCCTCCTTGTCCGTGGATGCTACGTTTGCTCTGTCAACAAGTCTCTGCTCCATGCTCAGTGCCCCGGAAATCCATGCACATAACCTCACAGTTCAAATATTAGCAGTGTCCGGAGCCAAATCAGCATACTCTTTGAGGCTCCAGGTTGGTGGTGATGCGATCAGAATATTCAAGTACGAAGCCATCTGTGCGGTGGGGCCTTAGAAAAGAGTGCTCAGCCAGGTGGGCAGAGGGGCCTCCGGCAGGTCCCGAGCAATACAGTTCTGGCCACAGGTCTGAGCGTCTCAGCTGGTCCTGGGAGCCTTGGCTGAGCCCATGGACTGCTTCTCTTGATCAACTGCTCTGATGTAGTCTGCAGGACACCACCTTCCTGGCTCCCCTCCCACCCCTCGGGTTGCTCTGATGACCCCAGCACCTTGGCCTCGGCTGAAGGTTCTCTGGGGCCCCCAGGAACACGTCCCAGGGACGTCAGGACACCTGTTCAAATGTCCCTCCCCGGGGATCGAGTCTCAACCGTCTCGGGCCCTCACCTGAGAAAACCAGCTTGTTCTTGTTCTCTCCATGCTTTCTGGCCTTCGTCCAGGGGACCCTCAGTCCTCCTTAGGATCGGGGTGGGCACCCCAAGGGTTGTGTGAGTGTTGGCTGAGTGTGTTTCAGCAGAGGGCATGCAGCAGAGTGGCTGAGTGTGAGGACTAGGGCTGTGCCTCACAGGTGGGGTCACCTTAGGTAAGTCATTTAATGTCTCTGGGCCTCAGTTTCCCCATCTGTGAACTGGAGATACTAGCAGGACACCCCTAGGCTGCGATGATGAATCATTGATGTGGAGCCAAGGGAAGAGTGATCAGGGCCCCAGAGGCCAGCGCTTACTGTTGTCACTTGTCAGTGGCATCGAGCGGTGGCATCTTGGGGTGGAGGATGGGAAGCTGAGGACCAATGAGATGGGAGGCTGCCCAGCCGGGGCTGGGCATCCATGGTCACCTGGTACAGTGGACTCTGCGGCTCAGGCAGGTGGGACATGACCAGGCAGGTCTCCCTCAGCATCGGACACCTCCTCCTGTGACTTTGTTTACCTCCTACCTCCGCATTTAGAGAAGAGCATGGTGAGTCAAGGTGCTCCATCAGTGAGTGATGACCGTGTGAGTGGACAGGTGCACGGGTCTCCAGAGCATTCCTGTCCGCTCCTCAAGGTCCCCCAAATATTTACATCCAGCCTAGGGAGACACAGGCCATGTATCAGAAACCCTGGCAGCATAAAAATGCCACAATCCAAGTGCCAGTTGGCAGGTGAGGGAAGCGCCGAGTGGGAGCTGGACGGGTGTCGGGAGCCCCACTCTGTGCCGTGGGTCCTACACTTGGGTGCAGGCTCTGCCTTCGAGACGCTCAGTTTCAAAGCGCAGCCGCAGATATGGGTGCACACAATTGGGGTTCAAGGGAGACAGAGGGCCACACAGGAAGAGAGGATCAAAGGAGAGTCGGAAGCTCCTGGTGTTTACTCCAGGTGAGGGCAGGACTGCTGCCCCAGAGGAGACATTGCATCGTGGCCTCCATCTCAGTCACCTCAGGCTGCCGTCACAAATGCCACCAACTGGACGGCTTCAGCAACACACATCTATTCTCTCACAGTCTGGAGGCTGGAAGCCCAAGATCAGGGTGCTGGCATGGTCTGGTCCTGGTGAGGGCCCTCTTCCCGGCTTGCAGACATCTGCCTTCTCACTGGGTCCTCACATGGTGGAGAGAGAGAGGGAGAGCACAAGCGAGCATGCTCTCTGGGGTCTCTTCTGTGAGGGCACTGATCCCAGCATGGGAGCCCCACCCCATGACCTCCTCTAGACCTAATTGTCCCCAAAGGCCACATCTCCAAATACCATCAGATCAAAGGGTTAGCGCTTCAACATGCGATTTTTTTCTTTTAACTTTTATCTTTTTAAACATTGACGGGAATGTTTATTGCCTTGATTGTGGTGATGGTAAGATGACTATATACATGTGTCCAAACTCACCAAATCGTATACACTAATTATGTGCATTTTTTTGTATATGAATTATACTGCAATAAAGCTGGAGGAGGGGAGGAAGGGGCCCTCCAGTCCCTTCCTCCAGCTAACTCGGATGCAGACATCATGGCTGCCACTCAAACAAACTCTAACTTGGGGATCTTCTGTCCCATGCAGCTGAATCTTATACTAGCTCTGAAATGGCAACTTTGGAATTTGCCCTAAGCTTCCTGTGGCTCTTCCTGATACCAAAGTGGGTTCTTCTAACACAATGATGCCCCACCTCTGAGACATATAGATTGTGGAGGGACACAGGTGTTCGGTCCATAACAGCCCCTAAGGACAGGGGGAGGACACGCCCACCTGTGGGAGCACTGTGTGAAGAGGGGTCAGTACAACTCACTGACCTCCTCCACACTTGGGCTCTGACGCTCTTCCCAGAAGCCTGGCAGGGCATAGGGGGCTGGAGTGGATGAGACCACAGCCAGGCAGCTCTTAACCAGTAGGGGCGGGCTGTCAATTCTGTGTGGCCCCCACAGTCCCCAGGGTGATCCAGCCAGCCCGGGGCTACCTGGTCCCAAAGCACCAACCTGAAGACAGACATTCCCTCTGGCTCTCAGAGGCTGGTGGGTGGTTGTGGGCGACCCTCTGCCAGCCTTCTGTGTACTGGGTACGAAAGGGCAATGAGCACTTTTCACAGGTTGCCCCACAAGATTAATTTTCAGAACATAGATTAATGGAAGTGCTTGTTTAAGTGCTTTGAAAATATTTTCTTTCTCAATCTCGATGGGAAGCCGATTACTACCAATAAGGCTAATGAAGATACAGCATGAGTTAGAGTCTCAGGGAGAAAGAGCCCCAGCTGGGGCCTGACCTAAGTAGTTTAGAACCCGGGCGCAGACAGTGAACGCTGCATGTGCCCACCCTCTTCTTGCTGGGCCCACTTTGTTGAAAATCATCTGAAAGTGCAGCGACAAGAATGAGAACAATCCACACACACCCTCTTGGAGCTAACAAGCCATTAACACTTCGGGGGATTTTCTCAATCTGTACCTGTTGTTCTTCTTAGAGGAACTGATACTGCATATTCCATTGTATTTCCTGTTTTTGTCAATTAGCATGAATTCCGTAGTGGTCAGATTGTTTACTCCCTCTGCCTCAGTTTTCTTATCCATAAAATGGGCTGCTACCCTCCTTGTCTACCTCTTAGGGCTATAATTTGAGTCAATTGTGGTAATAGTGGTAGAGGCTTTTATATAGTCAGGTGTTTTATACTTCCAGGGTTTTATGTGGGCTTTTTTTTTTATTCATTCATTTATTCACTGGGCAAATCACTATATAACGTCAGATGGAGAAAGTGTTCTGAAAACAAAATAGAGTCAGGTATGTGGGGAGTCAGGGAGGTGGGAAGGGACTCTAAACACTTTTCATCTTTATCCACCAGGCAAACTTTTATTCATCCTTCAAGATTTTACCCCAAATCACCTCCTCCTCCTCAAGGCTTCAGGGAGCACCGTGGGCTGTTTGATAACACTCACTGTTGTTCTGGCTTTCTGGGGTGAGCACTCTGCTCTCCTCACCTCTGCACCAG
>NW_023270447.1:88969139-89012235 GCF_011800145.1 Mirounga leonina | reverse complement strand
GGCTCTGGCTTTCTGGGGTGAGCACTCTGCTCTCCTCACCTCTGCACTCTCCGTGGGTGCTTAGCGGGCACTTGGTGAAGGGAAGATGGATAAAAGTGGACCTTTCATCTGCAATCATGGCTGCCTTCTCTCGAGCGTCTGCCCCCTCCCTGCAGCTGGGCAGCCTTGCGGATAAAACGGTCCATGTACAAGCAGCTCCTTCTGTCCTGCATCAACAAAAAATTTTCAGAAGTCATTTAGCATCTAAGCATTACGAGAAATTTTTGTAAAAGAAAAAAAAAGGTCCCCCTCTCTCCCCCCCATTCCCTCTGCTCTGTAAATTGAACTATTTTGATTTTTCTTATTATCTGCCAGATCTTGAAAACACCACAGTGGAGCACCACATTATGATTCACACCCCACACCTAGAAGTTAGTGGAACAGCTTTGTCTTGGCCTGAAGCTCAGCCTTTTGGCACAGCTGATGGGTTGGGGGTAGGAAAACAGGCCTGTTGGCAATGCTCAGTCATGGCTTTGACTGAGTCCTCCCGAGTCATGGCCCCAGCTCCTGGGAGGTGGGATGTGTCTTCAAGGACCAGAGAAGTATAGCCTAAAATTGCAGCTCAATGTTAAGGTAGAATGGGGACATGGCCAAGTTCCACGTAGTCCAGGACTTGCAGTGAGAAGCTGTCCCCAAGGCTGATAAACTGCTCTCCTCTGAAGTGAAAATAACAATGTGTAGGTTCCATGTGGCCATATGCATCATCAGCAGGATGCTGTGTTCCAGCTGGGAGAGAGGGTACAATAAGAAGGGGTGTCCCTGCATAGGCAGGGAGATAGAGTGGAGTTGATTTCAAAATCACTTCCAGAAGATCTTGGGGAATCAAATCTAGGCCCTTAGACTTTTGTGATTATTTACTTCTGGGAGAACTTGAATGTATTTGAGAATTGGACCAAAGCTGTAAACCTGATCCTCAGAGAAAAAAAGAAAGCACGTCGGCCCACCACACATTGTTTGCAGGGCTTCAGAGGGCCACAGACCCCCTCTGTCCAGGGATGTGGGCCTTTGTTGCTGCCCACACACAGGATATCTCTTGGAGAAGGACACTCCAGGAAGACAGAAGCAAGTGCTGCTTCCTTCAGGAGGAAGATGCAGACCGAAAGCAGAAATTAATGTATCCATCCATTCATCCAACCGACATCTGCTGAGCAGATTTCTGCACCGAGCCAGGCCCTGAGATGGCAGCAGACAAGAGTCTCGGGGTGGGGGAGGAGGGAGGGAGGCAGATCCATGGCTCAAGCAACCACAAGACTGGCCAGAGGTTCAGCTTACTCACTGAATGGCAAATCTCTTGGGTCTTCTAGGGAGCCTTGAGGAAGGACAGCACAGTCTCCTGGGGGCCCTAGGAGGGGCACCTGGCACCTGTGGTCTGGATGTATCTCAACTGTGGGGACAAGCCCTAGCCTTCCTTGACCCTGAGTCACTCGTCTCTGTGAATCCCAGCAGGGGGCGGAAGGACAGACCTCTGGGGGGACTTTCTGGGGTGGGTGCAGCATGGCCAGAGTCCTTGGGAGCCACCTTGGGGGCTGTGTCTTGGTGAAAGGGACAAACCCTTTGGCTCTTGCAGACGAGGGGAGAGGAGATAGTGGGAATGGGGCTGTTGGGAGCTGTGGGTCAGGGTGTTGAAAGAGCTGAGGCTTGAAGGCTCAAGAGGACAGTCAGAGGGAGGCCAGGTCCCCCCCCACACACACACTCTCCTCTAGGCTTGGGAGCCCCCATTTGCCCAAGAGCCTCCCCTGGGAGCTGGCAGGGCCCACACACTTCACTCTGCTGGGAGGACAGGGAGCGGGCAGGGCTTATACCACCCGCCCACGTCCTCACTGTGGGCACGAAGGCCCCCCTGCACTCCAGGTCTCCCCTTGCACTCTGGCCTCTGGCCTCCCTATGCAGTGAGGGACACGCAGCGTGGCTCCAGGCTCCCCATCTTCTCCAGCCCAGGAAGCCTCTGGGCAGAGCAGGCAACCACGGATAGTTGTTGGTGGCCATGGTTTAGGCTTGAATTCATTCAACATGCATTTATGTACTGAGTGCCTATTTGGGCCCGGCATGATGCCAGGGACTAGAAAGCTGGCCACGGTGACTATGAAGCACTTCCTAACCTCAACAACCTGGGTGAGCTGTGGCCCTGGGAAAACGTGGCAGGGTAAGGGGGCTCTTGACATCTGGACAGTACCTCCCTCCTTCCCCCAGCCCCGGCACCCACCCGCACTGCAAGCACCCATGAGTGGGTTACCTTTCTAGCCTGACATCTAAAAGCTGAAAAAGGTGAAGAGCGCCTCCTGCAGGCTTTGCTCTTTCACCAAATAGCCAGGGACCCAGGGGCCAGGGAGCCAGCACAGAGCTCGGGCATCAGTAGCATCTCTCTGTCCCCTGTTTCCCTGGGTACCAGCCTTTGGGGAGGATGGGGCCAGGAAGGGGCAGGCTGGCTGGGGACAGCGTTGACTCCTGTCTTGGTGCTAATAGAGGACCAGCAAAAGCCATCTCCCCCCAAGAACTGCCGACCTGGGGTTGCCAGCTTGCAGCCCATTATCTGCTAAATAACTGCATTGATTCGATTGATACTATTTGTTAGATAAAGCAGAGGGTCCTGGGTGGGGCTGGGCAAGGCCCTATCTGCATGGAGATCATTTAAAAGATTAACTTTCGTGAAAGCCTCAAAGTTTGGCAAATCCATAATTAATCAGCCTGGCTCAGAGCTTCTGTAATTGGGGGCTGGAGACAACTCTGCAAAAAAGAGCAGGGGTGGAAAAATGGGAAGAGAAAACTCCTTCACTGGCCACATTTGGGGAGGAGGAGCCTGAGGTGTGGCGAAGTGGGGGTTCTCAGTTGGATTGGATCATTTTGTGCTTCCTTTCAGCATATTTGCTGCATGTGACTTATAAATAAGGGCCTGCGGAAAGTTGCAAAACCAGAGTTAGAAAGACCTGAACAGTTGTCCTCTTGGGAGGCAGGGTGAGATTAAATTTGCTCCTTCTATCTGGCCTGTGTTTTTAGTAATTTGTCAGGGCACCACTAAAGCCTTTCTCCTTGGTGATGGCCTTTAGAATCACGTTTTTCTTACTCAACATCCCTAGGTGTCGTCCCTCTTAAGCTGTCCTGGATGAATCTTCTAGAAGCAGAGCAGGGACTTAAGAGGTTTGAAGAGCCGGTGTCCCCATCCCCAGGGACAAGTGAGGGTGCCAGCCGGTGGGGGACAGGAGGTGTCCAAGTCAAGAAGGACCATTTATTACAATCCTGAAAAGGAGCTAGGCCATCTTTGATAAAAAATTCATACCGGGATGATGTCAACCTTTTGACCACTTCCTGAGTGGCCCACAAATGTCAGAAAAGCTCCGTTTCTGTTTGTGCATTGTGAATTCCAGCACATTTAGTCACTGATCTGAAGGGATTTGTTGCTCAGCTCTTTGGGTGTGGGGAGCATGAATGCAATCTTTATAAGTTGATTTTGGGGGATCCACACCCGGTATTTCTACAGCAATGGGTCCAGAAAGGTCTTCTCCAGAACTGGCTGATCATCGTGCTTGCCAGCATAGCCAACCTCTGGGAAGGTCTGCAGAGTCTAAATTGGAACGTGAAGATTTAGTACTGGCCTACACAATAATTTGCTTTAAGCTGTATAAATAGTATTTTATTTGGGAATTCATCGAAAGGAAGTTTTGAAGGTCAAACCCTTCCCAACACTGAGTGCATATGTATTTAATGTTCAATCTCTGGTCTCTTTTATAATCCAGAGTGGCTTGGCTTCAGATATATTTTTAGCGATGGGAAATTGAATGTCAATTTGAGAAAGCCTTCCCCCAGGATGGCCCCTCAGCCCTCCGCACACATCCCTCGGCCTAGAGAAGAGTTATAATCCCAGCGGTTCCTCTGTGAGGGTGCGGGGTGCTGCTGGCCAGTTGTCTTCTGTGGGAGGCTCCAGGATCAGCCCTGAAGTAGAGCTAGCTCTGGGCTCCAGAGTATTCTCCAGGCTCCTTGCCATTTCTCCTTTCTTTGGAGTCTACCCTTCTCAGAGATGAGCTAGGAACAAGAGAAAGGCCCCAAAGCAGAGGGAGGGAAGGTGCCATGACTTGCCGCAGCCCATCCCCCACTCACCCACACAGCCTCCCCTCCCAACTCACATGGACCTGAAACGGTCAACATTGGAGTTGGTGTCTATGGAAAATATGTCTGTAAAAGGTTATGGCTGGCACACAGGTGTGCTATCTGGGGGAGAGGTGAGGACCGTGAGGCCATTAGGCACCCTCGGGAGTTGTGGGGACATGGGCACTGCTGGGAAGGATGGACTGGAGCTGGGCCTTAGTCAGGTGGTCAGGGCAGCCTGGCGCACGAATATGGTCTGTGCACTGGAAGGTGGATCCCTGGAGGGCAGACCTTGCATGGCTTCTTCACCTTTCAACCCCAGTGCCTGGAACAGTGCCCAGCCTGGAGGAGGTATACATAAGGATTTGTTATGTTAATGATTCTTTAGGGTGGAACTCCGAAAGAGGGGAGGAGACAAAAGCATGTTTGAGGCATAGCTTGCTGCCTCTAGGACTTTGCCAAGGGCCAATCACAAATCAGGGACTGGGACTTATCCCCCTGCCCTGCTCAGTTGCCTTGGTGGTTCTCATATTGCTTGTCAGAGTCAGGTTCACAGCCCCCCACCCCCCATGTAGCACAGGTCAGGGCTCTGCAGGGGAGCCACCAGGGCATCCCCACATCGTCCTGAGAATCTTATTCTGAAGTCACCCGGAACTCTTGGCTATTCCTCTACCTTCCCACACTGCCTTCTCTACCTTCTCCATTGTATTCGTCCTGGCCCACAGCCACCTGGTGAAATTGTATCAGTCCTTCAAAGTCCTTTTCAAGTGCCTCCTTTTTCATAAACACTGCCCCACACCTCCACCCCTGTGCCAAATTAGGATTCCCTTCATCCCCTGTCTTGTGTTGCATGGCCTTTGCATACTGGATTTAGATGCTGGTTGTCTCTATGTCTGATTCCTTCAGCTAGCCCCAGTGCCTGGCACACTGTGGGGACTCAGTGGGTGTTTCTTAAATGGACTTTCCTCTGGTCAGTCAACAGTGATGGTGTTGGTCACCTCTGCCCTGAGTTTATATATACCCAGCACAAAGAAGATTCCTCACCATTCTGAGATTGTGTGGAGTGCTTTCAGGTTTCATGAAAGCTCTTCCATTGAGATAAGTGTTGTCAGGACTTGGAGCCAGAATGACCTGGGTTCCAGTTTGAGCTCCACAGAGTGTGTGTCCTTGAGTAAGGTCTAAATCTCTTTGAACATCGGCTTCCATGTTTATAATAAACTTAAGAGCAGTTCACATTATTATTGTGAGGTTGAAACATGGCAATTTGTGTAAATCACATAGCATAGTGCATAGCACATTATAAGAGTTCAACAAATGGAAACTATTAGTATGGTGATGATGGTGATGGTGGTGGTGATTGTCATGATGATGATGGGAGCATGATGGGGATTATGGGGAAGGTGGTGAAGACAGGGATGATGAAGATGGGGATGATGGTGATCATGATGATGGGGATGGTGGTGGTGGTGATGAAGATGATAATTATGAGGATGGGGGTGAAGATGGGGAGGAGGAGGTTGGGCAAATGAGGGTGGGGATGATGAGGAGGGTGACGGGGATGATGAGGATGGGGATGGTGGTGATGATAATGGGAATAATGGAAATGATGGGGATGGTGATAATGGGCATGACGAAGATGATGATGGGGATGGTGGTGATGTTTCTGCCCTTTTGAGGCTCAGTGAGCCTCTGTGCCTTTAGGTCTTTGTAAGCCTATCTGATATCTGAACACTGCCAGGCCCTGATCAGGCACACAGACCATCCTGCCCTCTCCCATCCCATCCTCTGTGTTTATCCACAGGAAAGTCTGCTCTAGAAGCCTCTCTTTCTGTCCTGTGGGCTAGTAAAGGCGCCAAGTAAAATCTTTGCTAAATCCCTGCTCTTCCAGGGCCCATCAACTGTTTCCTATTAGAGTTTCATGCATCCCTTTGACATATTTTTATTGTCAGGTTAGAAGAAAATATTCCACTCGTTTGCAACATTCTCATTATATTCCCTTTATAACAATTTCTAAAAGAGAATAAATATAAAATATTTCTCTGTATTGTGGCAATATTTCAGCCTGACTTTAATATGCTGCATGGTTTTCCAACTCACAATTCTTCTAACCTTGTGATGACAGTTAAGAAATCTTCAGGCCTGGGAAAACATGTGGATCAATGAGTTAGTGGAAACGCAGGACACTTTATGGGGATTCGGGAAGAGCAGCTTTCTGCCGACTCAGAGGTGCCATCTCAGCCCTGTGAGAGTAAGCCGCCCCAGCACCTGAGGTCTCTTTCCCTTTTCCCATTTCTGAGAACTCAGGGACATCTCCTTCAGGACCAATCCACAGCTGAGGGCCCAAGGATCCTGGTCAGGAAGCTTGGTCTGGGGGGCGAGAAGTGGGGAGCCCTTGACCATGGCCTCTGACCAAGTCTGGCTGCCTCCATGTGGTCATCACAGCCCACCCAGAGGATCCAGTCACTTGGGCATCTAGATTTCCACTTTCCTCCTGGAGTAAAGCTCCCACTGTGCCTTCAGTCTCGGGCACCTGGTGGGCCTCGATCCCTGCCTGTCCCTGAAATCGACTCAGTGCCATGCTGGGCAGCCCACTGGGTAGATGGAGGAAAGGTTACTTCCATCTGCTCTCCCTGGACAGACAGCCACTTTGGGGTGAAGCCCAAAGTAGTGGTGGCCTCTACTTCAGCCTGCCTCAGTATCTCTCGCGCTGGCCCCAGCCCGCCTGCAGACCGGGACCCCTTGGGTGAATTCCTGCCCCTGCATCCTTGTTCCAGGCTCATAAAGCAGCACAGAGCAAGGCTGAGCAGTGGGGAGCTGAGAGCACCCCAGACAGAGTTGGTGTTGCAAGAACCAGCGTTGGTTGAGCCTGTGCGAGGTTCTAGGAATATCTCTTCTCTCTTTTCAGCTTCATTTTTACCTTGTGAACTAGGTATAACATCACCATTCAACAAAGGAGAAGCAGGCCCAGACAGAGAAAGTGACCTCCCCAAGGTCACACAGCCAGGAAGTATGGAAGCCATGATTTAGACCCTGACAACAAATTGGGGTCCCAGGGAGTTTGGTCCAGGCAGTTCTTTGAGTGTTTCCAATATGACCTATAGGGCCAGCAGGGATGGAGGGGAGCATGTCCCAGGAGCAGTGGGGTAGATGGGGCACATAGACCATTCTCCCTAGTGGCTCTCATCTGGGAGAGGAAGCCTCCTGGTAGGGTCCATGGCTGGCCCAGGATGATGGGAGCTGTTGGCATCACTCCGCCTCCCCGTGGGCAAGGATGCAGGGCCAAGGACAGGACTAGACCTTTGGCACAGTGATAGTCCCTCCTGAACACGGCTCCCGGGAAGGCAGGTGCCTCCTTCCCATTAGCAGCCGACTTCTGTTGTCTGAGTGCCGCGCAGTGGAGCAAACTTTGCTGTCCCCCTTGTGGCCCTGCACCTCCTGTTATCCCTACCCAGGGCCTCCCTGTCTCCCAGCTTCAGCGGGAGGGAATTATTTATGGCCTTGTTTACTTCATTCTCTGCAGGAAATGCCTGCGCTGAGCCCCACTGGGAGACAGGTATCAGGGAGGCAGGTAGCCCAACCAGGGCCAGTCCCAGAAGGGTCGCCAGACCCTACAGCCCCCCAAAAGGAAACAGGAGCCTCTCTCCAGTGGTTGGGACAAGTGCTGGCCCCCAGCCCCCATGGTTCCCTAGACCTCAGGCTGCCTGCCTCCTGCCCTCCAGGTCCCTGAGGGGGGAACTCCGGGGAAATGGGCGAGCCTCAGGCTCCAACAGGCTGGTGGTGGGTGTCCGAAAAGAAAGGAGGGGTGGAAGGAAGGGCCGTCCTGCCTACCTCTGTTATCCACCTGTCTAAGGCTCTCTCCCAGCAACTGGGGCAGGACCTCCTTTCCTCCTGGGTGGGCTGGGGGCTCTGTGACACCCTGTTCCCTTTCTTGGCAACACTTCAGGTGGGACGCTTGCATCTGGGGGCAAGCCACTTGCCCTGTACAACTGCCCACTCCAGCCCAGGTCCAGCCCTGTACCCGTGGGGTCTCTGAGGACCCCAGAGCACCTTCCTGATGTAGGGGAGGGGCAGTCTCAGGAGGGGCAGTCCTGGCAAAGCCATTAGCAAGCAGGGGCCCCTGGTAGGTAACTCACTGATGGGAGAAAAACAAAGGAACAAACTAGGAAACCCACCACCATCTGGACGAGTCTCCAGAGGATGTTGCTGCGTGCAAAAGGCCAGTTCCAAGGGCAGCAGGCTGGACGATTCCATTTCTGTAACATTGTTGAAATGACAGAATGGCAGAAATGGAGAAGGGATTAGTGGCTTCCAGCAGTGAGGAAGGGGGTGGGACAGGAGGGAGGTGGGTGTGGCTAAAAAGGGCAGCCAGGGGACCCGTGTGGAATGGGAATGCTGTGTCTTGACTGCGTCAGTGTCAACCCCCGGGGCATGAAGAAAAGGAGACCCACTAGTCCCAGGACAGCGAGCGGCCCTACTCTCAGTCCCAAAGACAGGCGAGTGGGATCAGCCCTCCACGTGCAGGGCATGGGGCCCTGGCGGAAGGGGAAGCCGGGCATTGTGGGCCAGCCTTGAACTCCACCCCTTGTGTGTCCTCTTCCCTTCAGTGTCCCCCAGCGTCCTTACCCTCAGCTCTCTCTCTCTCCGCTCCTTTCCAAACCTGCTCTCAGGAAAGAGAAGGCCCACCCTTGACAGCTCTGAGCATCTGCAGCATGTTTTGCTCTTTCCCTAGGGATCAGCTCGTTGTGGCAGCCGTGACCTTGTCCCCTTCAAGGATTGCAGGAATGCAGGAGCCCTGGGAGCAGGGCTAAGCCCAGACACACGGCAGGGACATCTGCCTTCTCCACCTCAGCCAGGGCAGATACTTGCGGGTGCGGGGGTCCCACAGCAGGGGAGCTGGGAGGAACGTACCATTTGTTCATCTATTCATTCCTTCCTTCAGCAAATGCCCCCGGGCCCCTAGACATGTTCTAGGACCTTCCTTAGGTACCAGGTATTCTGAAAAGAGCCTGGCATCAGCTTGCCTGCCTCCTAAGCTCAGTCTCGTGCAGGGAACAGGCCCCATGACTCCTCTGTCAGGTGCTAGCCCAGGCCAGGATCCTGTAATGCTGGGGCATGGAATCCCAAAGCTCCAGAATCCTGTTTGGGGCTGCAGGGGAGCCCGGCCCCAGCTCCCAGCTGGGCCCTTGCAGAACCTTACCATTTTCCAGGAAAGGAGCCCTGGCCACCAGGGAAAGCGGCCAGCTCTAGACGCCAGGCCTGCAGCATGCCCGGCCTAGCCAAGGTTTGGAAGCCGCTGAGGACAGTCTCTGCCCTGGGGGAGCACAGTTACATTGGCGCCAAGGCTGACCTGTGTGGCGTGGGGATGGTCCAGGCAGAGGGCCCAACCAGATGACCTCCCCTGGGGGGGTGGCACCCCTCCTCCTGCACCCTTGACTTCTGGTGGGGCCTGGTAGGAACTGTGCTCACAGCATCCAACCCGGGGTCCTGGCCATGTTACGCCTTCCAAAGTTTCTTCCTCAGCCAGCAGAGGCTCTGAGGGAGCAGGAGAGGGAGCTGGGAAGTGCCCCACCTCCCTCCAAGGCAGAAGACCAGCCAGATTTGCAGGCAGGAGAGGGAAGCTCAGGGCTTCTTAGCCCAGCATTTATCAAGTAGATTCTCAGCTGCCCAGCAGCTCAGGCCTCAGTCTGGTGTGCATACTGATTAGAGATGTGCCCTCCCCTTGTGCCCCAGGCCTGGGGCTGCCAGGGAGCTCTCCAAGCAGGGAAGACAAGAGGGGGGCTGAGCAGGGGAGAAGGTACCCCAGCAGGAGAGGATGCTTGAAGCTGGCTAGTCTCCCTGCAGCGCTGTCCTCAGGACCAGACGTCATGCCAGCTTTGAGACTGATTTACAGTGTACACTTGTGAGGATGCTCCTCCCAGGACCCACTGGGAGGAATTTTCCCAGCATCCTGCAGTGCCTTTGATGAGCCCTGAAGTCCTGTCTCATGGGCCCAGCAGAGAGTTGGGCTGCACACACTTCTTGTCAAGCCAGCAGGCTGGCATCCTCCCGGCCTC
Source organism: Mirounga leonina (assembly GCF_011800145.1). Lineage (NCBI taxonomy): Eukaryota > Metazoa > Chordata > Mammalia > Carnivora > Phocidae > Mirounga > Mirounga leonina. The sequence goes on along the minus strand of NW_023270447.1, from coordinate 89,002,063 downwards.
CCTCACTTGCCAATCATAGAGCCTTCCTGGCCAGGACTGGCCTTTAACCCCTGCTCCCCGCCCCAGATGTGCAGGCAGTTAATGCTGATTCCTGGGACTTGTCCCTTCTGCCCATAGGCCTGAAGCATCATAGTTAACTCCAGGGCAACTGATATATTATTCACTTGCAAGCCCCCAGCTTCAGACCTGGGAAGGCGTTGGGGCTGCAGTCCCTGTGGGCAGACAGTGGGGGTGGGATGTGGAACGTGGCGGGTTGCTGAGGGCCCTACTATTCCACTGGGGGACATAGAGAGGCTGGAGGCCTCCATGCCAGGCACAGCAGTGGGGTGCATTCTGACCTGCCTGCAAAGCCTGGTCCCTGGCAGGGAAGTGATAGGACAGATCACATTTTCGAACCATTTCTCCAATCCCCCGTCTCAGCATCTCTGGGCACAGATGGAAGCCTTGGCCGGGGTGGGGGGGATTGGGGGGGAGCAAGACCAGAAAGGGGAAGTAGGCAGTTATAGGCAGGCAAAGGGGGCTGCCCAGGCAGAAGGGTGCCCTGTGGAGGCCCCTCCACGCCCCAGTCCATCTCCTTACAGGCCTCTGGTCTGAGGCCTGTCTCTGGCCATCCAGCCAGCTGGCCTGGCCCCTCCTTGGCCTGCAGCCTCTGGATACCATGTCATCCCCGGAAGGGGATGTATTTGCACAGATGGCCTAACAGAGCACCATGAACTGGGAGCTTAAACAACAGTTCTCAAGGAAACTCTCCCCAGCTCTGGAGGCTGGAAGTCCAAGATCAAGGTGGGGGCAGGGCTGGTTCCTTCGGAGGCTGTGAGGGAGAACCTGTTGCAGGCCTTGCCCCAGCTCCTGGTACTTTGCTGGTGATCACTGGTGTTACTTGGCTTATAGATGCGCCATCCTGACCCCTGCCTTCATCTTCACATGGGATTCTCCTTGTGTGAGTCTGTGTCCAGTATTCCCCTTGTTGTGAGGACACCAGCCGTATTGGATTAGGGGCCTGACCTCATGACCTCACCTTAACTCACCAATGACCTCTGCAATGCCCTATTCCCAAATAAGGTCATATTCTCAGGTCCCTGGGGTTGGGACTTCAGCATATGAATTTTGGGGGAACACAAGGCAACCTGTAAGAGAAGATCTCTTGACTTTTAGGCAGAGAAACACACCCTTGCCCTGGGAGACCTCAGTGTCTGGGTCTGAAGAGAAGACTGGCTGTGGGCACTTTGGGGGCCCGGACAGGGGTCTCTGTCTCCCCAGGGGACCCCTGTAGGGTAAGTCTGGGGCTGGCAGGCGTCATTCACTCGCTCATTCATCCACTCAAGTGTTCACTAGCACCTGCTCCTTCTACTGTCCTAGTTGGGATACCGCAGGGAGAGAAACGGGCAAGGTTTTGGCGCCTGGGCCTTACTTTCTAGGTGGAATGAGAACAACAAAATAAAAGGTCAACAAATATAAAAAAAAATCATCCCATGTGGGCATGAGAGCTACTATGAATGAAATAAAATGGGAACATGATAGAAAATAACAGAGGCTTCGCTGAGAGATGGCATTTGAGCTAAAACCTGAATGAGGTTCGAAGAACCACAGGTAAAGAGTTACAGGCTCTGGGCTGATAGGCTCCAAGGCCGGGAGGCAGGAGGGGGCCCGGCGCGCTGCAGGAGCGTGAGGATCAGGGAAGCAGATGCCGGCTCTCGTGGGTTGTGGCCCTCGCGGCTCGTTGCTCCAGGCGGCTGGGCGGGCAGGGTCCAGGCAGGTCGGAGGCCTCCAGCCCCGTGTAAGGGGCAGCCCGGACACATTGTGGCAGCAAGATACTGTCCAAGGGGCATGTCTGGATGATGATGTCCTGGTGGAGAAGGACTTTGTTCCAGAGAAAAGCCAGCTAGAGCTTTTTTTTGAAGTCTTTCAAATCCTTCTGGAAAGAAGTGGAAGCAATGAACAGGCCGGGTGGCCGGGGAATAAGGAGCTGGAAGGGATGTGACCTGGAGATTGTCTTGGTTACTCTGGGCGACAATCGCCACGGAGGCAGAAGGAGCCGTATTGGATTAGGGGCTCAGTGATGGGTCCCCAGCCTCGCTCCAAAGACTGAAGCCTGGCCCGTGTCCTAGGAGCCAGTGGGGAGGCCGTCGGGGAGGTGGCCTGCTCTCCGCCACCCTCAGGCCTTGTCTTCTCACTGCTCTACTTCAGCTGCAGCCCACGTGCCCCACCTGCAATGGAGCTGGGACAGGCAGAAGCAGGGGGATGGGCTCCATTCCTGGCACATGATTGCCACCCTGAATCAGAGATATTTTAGAACTCAGAGGGCCTCAAATGTCCTGGTGGGGCAGAAAGTATATGACCTACTATGACAAACCAGGGTCTGATGCTGGGATGAACACTGGCCTGTCCTCTGCCTCAGTTTCCTCATCTATGAACTGCACAGCACACCTCCCTGTATGTTTCCATTAGGGCCCAACGGGACACTTAGCTCAGTGCCTGTACGCGGCAGGTGTCCGAGAAGGCTCTCTGCCTCACAGGGGCCCGTTAGCCTTGTAGGTCCTGGCAAAAAGGCCCTGGTGCCAGATGTGCAGAGCTTGGCCAGCCATCCCGCAGAGCCTCCTGAATACAGAGCCCCATCCTGGACATCTGGAGCGGGGAGCCCTCCGGGGTGCTGGTGTGGGTGAGAGAGGAAGGGAGAGAGCTGAGTGGCCCCCCTTATGGGAGCGAACCCTGGTACCTGGCGCTTTCCAAGATTCAGAGTGCCTGACCCCCGCACACTCTGTGACACACATGGGCAAGTTGCTTGACGCCTTGGGCCTTGGTTTCCCCATTTGTATAAAATCAGGAGGCCTGAGGTCCCCTGGTGGGATAACCTCTAGAATTCCATGAGGCTTTGTGCAGGCCCAGCAGGCCTGTCTCGGTGGCAAGGGAGGGAGGCAGCTCCTGGGAAAACAGGCAGAGCCCTGCATTGGGCTCCCACACATGCCACAGGGACCCAGTGCATCAGCACATGGTGCAGACGGCATTTTTCCCATTGTACAGGTGAAAAGTGGGGCTCCGGACCCCTCACTGGGGCACTCAGGCTCTCTGGGCCCACCCCTGCGGAGAGAGAGCTTTCCAGTTCAGGGCCCGGGGGCACGCTGCCTCCCCCAGTGCTGTAAGGGGGTGGGGAGCCGGGGGCCCAAGTGGCCGCAATTCTGACTGTGGTAACCGCTCCAGATGAGTAAGCCAAGGGGAACCCTGGCCTTCCCATGGTCCTCGCTGGCACCCGGGGGCCGAGGCCGGGTCTCCAGGGGGCAGAGCCAGGGTAGCCACCGAGGAAAGGAGGCCTGGGCAGGGCTGGACTGCAGCCCGGGAAGGCCCAGAGCACGGGGTGAATCTGCATCTGGAGGACCTGATTGATCGTGCCGCTCAGAGTGGATATATTTTTTAATAATCTGTTTCCAAAATTAGCCTCTCTCTGTATAGCAGCGATCACAAACAGCATGAGACACATTTTTTTACCCGTCAGTGGTAGATATTGGCTTTCCTTCAAGAGAGAAGCAGATGAAGGTGCTGGTCCCTGGACCCCCGCACCCTGGAGGCTGGGCAGCGCCTGGCCCTGCGCATTCAGAGCCTGTGACGGGGCGAGGCACAGGGAGGCCATGCCCGCCTGATGCAGGGCTCCCCCTGCCGCCTCTCCCGTGGCCTGGGGGCAGGCGCTCTCACCTCTCTGCCCCCCTCTGCCCCTCTCCGCACCTCTCCACATCTCTCTGCACCCTGGTTTCCTCAGCCACAAGAGTGGGTTTTTCATGAAGCTATTTTGGGGTTAAAATAAATGTGGAGTTCAAACAGAGTAGATGCTCAATAAACATTCAGGGAGTCGGAGCTTCATCCTCCCTTCTTTGCCCTCCTGGTGGATTTGGGGCAATGATTCCGTCTTGGTTTTACTGGCCCAGTTGGTGCCAGATTGTAAATGCTTATTTTAACTCCTGTCCCCTTTGCATGAAGGTGTCCAGGGAGGCCCGTCCACACTTTCAGGGGCCAGCTTTGGGGGCTGGGGGTGTTCCTGGGTTTCTCTACCAGTCAAGATGTTTTGTTGTTGAGGGTTCTGTTTCTACTATTTGTAATTTCTACAATAGTTTCTTTCTGTATTCCCCAAATAAAAATGGTGTAATAGTGGATAGGTTCATCCTGATCTGACCCCCTCCAAGGGTGCATGCCCTTGACTCCTGTTGTGTCTTGATGGCTTGAGTATAAAAGCTCCCGGTGTCACACTAAGTGCCTGCCATGTGCCCTGCCCCAGGCTGGGCCAGTCTGAGGGGTAGAGAACAATGTCAGCACCCCCACACCCTGCCCCCAGCCCTCAGAGAGGTGAACACAGGCCACACTGCAGTGCCCACTGGTGCGGGGCAGGCTGTGGGCAGGGGCAGTGGGAGCTTGGAAAAGGAAAGATGCAGCTAGAATCTGTTCTCTGGAAGATGAGATCCTGAGCTGAGCCTCAAAAGATAGCGGAGTTAAGACTGGCTAAGAGGAAGGGACAGGTCCACAGGTGGAGTCAGCCTTGAGGTGGGGCTGAGCCTGGCCGAGGGGCGGCCGCGGGAAACAGCTCTTGCTTGCCTCGCTGGTTAATTGGGCAATAAGCACCCGAGGGGCTGCAGTGTGGCTGGGAGGAACCCCCGGCCCCGGCTGGGGTGCAGTGGCCTGGTCATGCCTGCTAATCCTGGTTCCTAGACCAGGGTGGGCTCTGCTTGAGCTTGCCTGCTCCCATCAGGGTAGACCTGGCTTCTGAGCAGAATTAGGGCCCAGGGAGGCCTTGATTCCAGAAGTTTTGGAGGGCTGCTCTATGCCTGCGCCAGCCAGCAGTCCTCTCTCAAGAGCCCCCGCCTCTGGCTTCTGGGGACCCCCAGGACTTCTCCAGCGCTCCTCTCACCCCTTGTGTTTCTGGGGAGAAGTGCTGACTGGTTGGTTTCGACTCTCATTTCTTTCTGGAGTTCATCTACATCAAAGCGAGATCCCTTACGTTCAGCGCTCAACAAGGCTGTGGTGATTAAGCACTTAAATTGATTAATCAAATTTCCTGTGATGAGAACTACTGTCATTCATTAATCTGAGCGGGATTATAAATAAGAGATGGCAGATACAGGAGACGAACGTGTTGACAGATGGAGGCGCCAGCCTGAATCACAAGTAGGCGCCTGCTTCCTGAGGGCTCGAGCTACAGGCAGCCTGGGGACAGAGCTTCCCTAAGGACAAAATTAGACCGAGATTAAAGTATCCCCATTTTAATAAAGAAATATGCAGAGATGAGCGGTTGGCCCGGGGAGGGGACGGCGCAGGTTTGCATACCGATGGCCAGACTGCGTTCGTGGAGGTAGGGCTGCAGCTGAGGGAAGTCGCTCAGCCCAGAGCAGACCCCCAGCGATTTGACATCAGAACTGCACACCAATTGAGAATATGAGTTTTGGAGTCAGAGAAGCCCTGGGTTCAAGTTCCGCCTCCATGGCTCAGGCGCCATGCGACTCGGCTGAGGTTCTTACCCTCCCCTGAGCCTCCATCCCCTGCTGATATGGATGCCACTGGTACCTCCCTCATCAGGTAGTCGTTAGGATTAAGTGAGGTGATGTCTGTGAGGCACTTTTTATGCATACCACAAGTGTTTATTGAGCACCGACTATATGCCTGACCTGTGCTGGTGTTCGGAGATTTACAAGGAATGAGGTGAGCGTGGTCCCTGCCCCTCTTAGGGCTGGCGTTCCTGCAGAGAACAGACACGACATATGGACCCCACTTTATGGCTTGATTCTGGTGGTGGCGAGGGCCATGGAGAGCGCGGGCTCGGGGAGAGCAGGTGGTCACCAAGGAGCCTGACCTGTCTGGGGGCAGGAGACCATCTGGAAGAAGGAACATTTGGGCTGAGCTCCGAGGAGAGTCCAGGGCTGCAGTGTGAAGAGCTGGGGCGTGGAGGAGGCCACAGGACTGATCCCCAGGGAGAGGAGAGCATGAACGGGGCCCTGACACAGGACCGAGTAGGCATGGGGGTGGGGTGGCACCGTGCAGGGCCAGGGTGGCCAGACACACAGCAAGCCAGGAGGGTGGCAGCCCCAGGAGAGGCAGCAGCGGATGGTACTCAGAGCTTCCAGTGGTGTTGAGGATGTGGGTTTTAGGAATCAGCACTCCCCAAGCAGGGGGGCTTGGTGAGGGGCTTGGGGAAGCAGCAGGGTCTCCTCACCAGGGCACAGAAGGGAATGGCTGGCCACTGCCCTGGCCTTCCCAAGCACTGCGTTCTCTGTTGGCCTTCTGGACCCAGACACAGTATGTCTTCCCATCCCCTGGTCTTCTCACACTTTCTGCCTGTGGTTCCCGCTTCCAGGGACATGGTCCCTGACTGCTGGCCGCGCTGATCCTGATGGAACTTCAGTTCCCAGCTCAAGTGGGCTGCTTTCCAGAGAGGTCAGAGCCCCAGGGCCAACCCCTCCCCCCCCACCCCCACCGAGCGCTGCGGCTTCTTGATCATGGCCGAGTCACAGCTTTGACTGGCCCCTGATACGCATGACGGTCTGCCTGACACCCGTGGCTGTGCTCACATGAGCAGTAGGCCCCAGGAGGCAGGGACCGTGTCAGCCCTTGTCCCCAGTGCCTCCTCGGAGCCTGCATAGGGCCTGGCGCATCAGCAGAGGCCTGAGCTCATGGATGCTGAGTCGAGGTGGCCTCGCAAGCATCATCAGAATGGTGGTGGCCATGCCAGGAGAGCAGGCAGGGTAGAGAATCGCCCAGCCCCCAGATCAGCATCTTCTGGGTATCGGGCATGGACCACGTCGGCCCAGGAACATTTACTGAGCTCCTGCTGGGCGTATGGCCCTGCTGAGGCACAGGGAACCTGTTCTTGCCTTCAAGCAGTGTTGAGTGGGACAGCAGAGGTGGGCAAGGAAAGAGATCATTGCGATGCACTGAGGTTAGTAGCCCACAGAGGGAAGCCCAGAGCAGGGGTATGCGACTTTCTGGATGGGCAGATGCCAAGGCTGGTTGCACTGGAGATGGAGGAGTTGGCAGGGAAGTGAGAATGGGGGTTGGGGGGGCACATGTAAACCGTCATGGCCCCTCAAGTCCTGGCACCCTCTTCTGACTGTTTTTACCTCCTGACATCTGGGTCAGAGTCTCAAGGGAGCCTCTGCAGGGGCCATGGCTACGCAGGCTAGAAGGAGGCCCGGCCTCCCACCCACACCTCTGCCCACCCACACAGTCTGCTGGGCTCACACTCTGTGATCAGCGAGTGAGCCATGTGAGCCCTCCCTCAGACCCCTAGAAAGAGCCTGCAAGAGTTTGGGGTGGGGGAGGGGAGAAGCCGAATTCCCTCACTTGGAGGAGACCCACTGGTGCTCAGTGAGATTAAAACTATCACTCCTGGCTGAATTGGCCTCTTCCACTGTTTTGCTAAATAATTAAACACTCCTTATTAAAAGAGTTACCGTCTTAAAGATGTCAGCCCTTCATCTCTCATGCCCTGTCTCTGGAATGTGGCCATGGGGCCATGTCCAAGCACCTCTGCCAAGGATAACCTTTGCCCCAAGATCATCTCAAATTGCTTTTGAAGACCCACTGTGTGCTCGGCACCATGGGGCGCATCGACATCTGGTAGCTCAGCCCGGGCCTCTCCTGTCACAGTACCCTCTGCAGCGTGACTCTGGGCCCGCACCAGCCAGAGCAGGTGTCAGAATACACGAGGGACGAAGGCAGGGTGGGCTGCAGTCCACCTTCCACGATGGCCTTCCTCTGTCCAGCCCAGGGCTGTGTGTGGCTTCCCTCCTCCCTGGGCACCAGGCTGACGGGGGGCAGTAAGCTAAGGAGGGCTGAGTTTCTGCCAGGAAGGAGCTCCCACTGAGGGAGGGAGGGGCAGGGAAGCAGAGAAGGACCACCCAGCTCTGCCTGGGAGAGTCAGAGCCAGATCAGAGGAGAAGTGAGTGTCTGCTCGGCACCCTGAGGGACAAACGCGAGTCCCCTGAGGCTAGAAACAGGGCTTTCCCCAAGACTTCAAAAACAAAGCAAAGCAGATGAAAGACAGAGAGCCTGAAAGTACGGGGCACGCGGCACGTTCAGGGATGCATTCCGCGAACAAATGACTGCCTACCGTCTGCCAGCTACCACGCCAGGTGCTGAGAATACAGAAATGAGCATGACACGAACCCACCCTGTGCACAATTTGCAGTCTGGCAGGGAAGACGGGCCAGAAACAGCCTCTGATGTGAAGGGACATGTGCTCCAATGAGAGCGTCCTCCAGCTACCTCTGCAGCACCACGGAAGGAGTGATTACGTCTGTGCCTTCAGGGGATGACGCCTAGGCGGCTTTGGAGGGACACTCAGAATTCAGTCCGGTGCAGGCGGTCTGAACAGACTGGACACCGAGGGAGTGTCGATGAAGGTGACCAAGAAAGGCCTGAGGAGCAGAGGGGAAAGGCACAGTTCTCCCTTGCAGGAGATCCAGAGTGCTGGGAAGGAAGGAGTTAGAGCCTCTGGAATGATCCAAGCAGGGGAGAGAAGATGCTGTGAGAAGAGATTGCAGAAGGACCCACAGAAAGGAGGTGGTGGCAGGGTTGGTAAAGAGCAGGGAGCCCATAGGAGCTGTGGTCTGAGCTGAAGGGATGGTCAGCAGAGTGATGCCCCACTGCCCTCGTGGAGCTGCGAGGCAGGCCCAGGGTGGCCTGCAGACTGTGAGTGCCCAGTCAGAGCGAAACTGCCCCAGGTGACCCTGGACCGGGAGGCTCTACCTGGAGCGAGGGGTTTGTCCTAAGACCCCTCACGAGGTGGAAGGAGTTCACTGACCTCTGGACTGGAAGGCACAGGCCACCTACCTGATGCTGGAGGAGCCCAGGGAGGAGGTGGGGCACGCAGGACAGGGCAAGGACTTGGCCTCCAGCAAGGGTTCCACCTTCCTCACAGCTACCCTCATGTTAGAGGAGTCTTGCACTCGGTTTGAATTTTTCTTCCAGGAAGGTCTGTGGTCACCTAAGTGGTGAAAATCTCAATTTGCTGCGCAGAGTCATGCCAGGGGTGGAGGGACCCAGGCTTAGAGGTGTCACCTGACGTGAGCCCCGCTGGGGTGGGGCTGGGCCTTGACTTGAGCAAACATCCAGGAGGCAAGGGGGTGTCATGGGTGGAGCTCCTGGCTTCTGGGTGAGGCTGCCAGCGCCCGGCCCCACCCCGGACAGACAGACAGACAGACGGGCCTTACTTCCCTCATCTGGAAAACGAGGGAGTCAGGCTAGTGCACAGACGATCGCAAGACCCCTTTCAACTCCAAACACTTTCCAACTCGATGCATCTTCCACCCACCCACTCACCTTGCTGTCGGCAAGAGTTAAGTTTTAATGAGAAAAGAATTTCTCTCTGGAATATTGAGTATAATTAAAACTCTGCCGTGAAAAAAAAAAAAAAAAAAAAGCCCAGCAAACATGGAGAGTACTAGAGGAAGTGAAAACGTTAAAATACAACCCCCATTTTCCTCTCCCTACAACATGGATTATTAAGTCAGGTTTGAAAAAGTTCCTATTAAATATTTAAATATTGCATTAAATATTCATCATCTCAAAAATTGCTTCCTAACCGATCCTTAGGTAAATATAACAATATTTGATCACAAAAGCTGCACAGCCTGACAGGCTCAGAGAGGGTGAGAATCCGTCTGCGGCTCAGTTCCCACGGGGCGCAGGGAATCCCGCTCGCGGGAGGAGGCCGGGAGGGCAGGACAGAGGCCAGGAGAAGTGACAGGGCTGCGGAGGGGGGAGGGGCCACTGGGAGCTGAGCCTGCGAGGGGAGGGGGCTCTCCCCCAGGGGTGTCTCTCCCCCAGGGGTGTCTCTGCGGGACCCTCTGTCGGGCCAGCTGCAGACCCGAAGGTCCCTCCCGAGGGCCATTTGAGGGCTGTTCCCCAGGGTTCTCCCAGACTGTGCACGTGGCCCTGCCATTCCTTGCGTGGCTCGTGGTCTACCGAAGCGGCGGACAAACAGCCCTCGGCAGGCAGCACGGGGGGGGGGCGCCCCCACCCCCACTGGTCCAGCCTCCCAGGTATAGAGCCAAGGTGGGCAGAGGCTCCACAGCGGTGCTTCTCCGCCTGAGTGTTGTTGGCTGGGTCACTGCGCCCCAGGATGCCCTCCCCGCCCCGCCGCACCAGTCTCGCCCACGTGACATGGCCCCAGACATTGTCCAGTGTCCTCTGGGGGCGAGCCCGCCCCCTGGTTGAGAACTCTGCTCTCAAGAAAGGCGGTAAACACTTGCTGGGTGTGGATGGGCTGGATGCTGGCTGGAGGGAGCGGGGAATCCAGCCAGTCCGAGTGTGGGGCCGGTTTGGGGTGGGCGTTGGTGCGGGACAGCCAGGCCGGGTGGGGGCTGCGGAGCACCGGACGCGAGCGGCCACAGGGCCGGCTCACCGTTCCCACGTGGCACCTTCCCTGAAGGCCTCAGAGCTGGTGGCCTCCACCCCTCTCCCTGCCCTGTTCTGGACTTTCCCCACCAGGGCTCCAGCCTCAAGGCCACGGGGCCCCTGCTGCATGCCAGCCACGCCAAGGCTCCCATCCTCCTCCTCGTCATCCCCATGCTCACATGCCCAACCTCCTCTTCCCTATCTTCGTCCCCATCCTCATAAATATCCGGGATATTTTATGCACACAAGTGGAAAAGGTTCCAAGGTAGAGAAGCAAAGTATTTCCCGTAACAGCCAATAACCCGTTGTGACTAGTGATCCCAACGTGACCCGTCTGGGCACCTTGGGTAGGAGGTGGGGGGGGGGGGTTGGCGCAGAGGCTCAGGCAGCTGCCAGAAGCCACTGCTGAGTGGGCAGCATGGCTGGCTGGCCCATTTTTAAGGAAGACAGCAGAGGCTGACCCCAGGAGTGTGGGGCATGCCGTGGACAAGCCAGAGAGCTGATGAGATGTTGGGATGCCAGCCCGGCCCCCCCTCCTCAGGGTGGGCCTGGGGTTTCCTAACCTGAAACCGTACCTGGGGGAGGGGGGTGCCGGGACCCACTGGCATTTTCCTGAGATGAGGCTCCCAACTCTCATCTCATCTCATGGTACCAGGAGACCAGGAGAGACTGACCAGCTCTCGCAGGGACCAACAGGGATGTGGCCAGAGTGCCCCAAGGACAGGCTTGGCCACTGCCCCACTCTGTGGCCCTGAACCCACCTTCATGACCACAGCCTCAGTGTCTTCTCCTGGAAGGTGTTTCCTCCTCTCAGCTCAAAGCTGCTCCCTGGTGAGAACGGCCTTGGCTTGGGGGTAAGGTTTGAGTTCTGACCCTGCTATCACCCACCGTAAGGCCCAGTGTCCCACGTGGGCAGACAGGACGAAGGGCGAAGTCCTCCTGTCCAGTCCAGGGCTGATGCAGCCCGCTCAGGGCCATGGGCATCGGCTCCAAGGCCACCATCCAGCTGACCCTGGGTCGGTATCCCTGTTGAACTTGGAAGAGTCTTGGCCTCTGTAAGGCTTGGGGTCATCTTCCACCGAGTGGGAGTGCTAATGTCCACCCTGAAGGGTCGTTGCGGGGACAGAGGGTGTGCCCCGTAGCCAGCATGCCATGACGTGTCCATAGGCGACTTTGGCCAGACACGTGCAAAAGCCCAGGGAGATGCCCCAGGTAGCCGAGCTTCCTGCGGAAGACAGAAAGCGTGGCGCCGCACGAGGGGTTTCTGTTATCAGCCGCAGTAAGAGGGAAAGCAGGGCCCTGGAGGCCTCAGCCCACCTCTGGTGTGAAGGGGCAGGGAGGGGAGGGAAGGCGCTGCAGCGCTCGCTGGCCTAGTAAGCGGCACAGATGCAGAACTGGAGACAGGTGGGATTGAATTATCCACAGGTGCCTGGGGCTGCGAGCCCGCCGCTTCACCGCTCTGCCTGCAAGATTCAATACCGCCCCTTGCAGGTTAGCAGCATATTGGATTCCAACGAGTCATATTTTAACGCTGCCGAGTAGTTGCAGGCGACAGAAAACCTGTTTCTTTCCCATTTTATACATCCAGGAAATTTGTACCACATGCAGCCTGCATGTCATTACACACTTTAAAATATTGCATTCTTTCTTTCCAGAACCTGCAGATCTATCACAGGGCAGATAAAATGCAGGGCTGTGGGTGAGAGAGCCCCTCCAATGGGGTCCGGAGAAAGCAGCTAAGTGTAGGGGGCCTGCCTCTCACCATTAAGAATCCAGCCCACCTCCTCCACCCCTGGGGAGGCTCATCTCCTGGACGCTGCAGGACCGTCTGTTATTTCCCCAGGGAGCCTGGGGGACGCGCTCACTCGGGAGAAGCAGGTGTAATTATAGAGGCCCAGGTAGGGCACTGCTTTAATGGATGTAGGGTCTGCTGCTAGACTTAAGTACACATGGCTGAACCCCGAGACCACGCCCCCACTCTCACTGTGCTTAGGCTTCTGGTCCAGGGAGACCGGCCCTCCCACCTGGCCCCGCTAAAGTGTGGAACCAGCCACTTTGCCCTGAGATGTTGAGAGCCATATGCATTTATGATCTCCTCTGCAGAGTGCACCTCTCAGAACCTACAAGGGGTGGGTCTTGGAAAGTGGGTTTCCAGAGCTTCAGATCTCGGCAGGCAGAGCAGCTGCCATTGTCTGGGCGGCCAGAGCGGCTCAGTCCCTGGGCCCCGCCCTCACGGCACCCCCTTTCCCACTGGCATCAGCCGGCGCCCTCGCCGCCTCGGCTCCCTCTACCGAAGGGGGTCGGCTCTGCAGTTGCAGAGACGAGGAAGCTCCATCCCCGGTGGAAGCCCAGGCTCTGTCTCTCCCAAGCAACCTTTCCTCCTTCGGTCCTTGGCCTAACCAGCTTTTCCAGAACATTCAGTGCCAGGATTGGGGAGGTGTAGAGGAACATGGGTCCAAACCACCTTGAGAAGCTTTTCAAGGATGGAGGGAGGCCTTCTTTCCTTTCTTCCTGCTCAGCTGAGGCTCCTTGCGAGGCCTGGGATAGATGGTGGAGTTTGGGCAGAGCCTCTGCCCACAAAGCGCTAACAGGGCAGGTCATCACCAGCCCACCCAGACGGCCCTTCGGCCTCCTTCCCTTGGCAATCCTGGTTCCTTTTGAACTGGTTCCCAACATTATGCCATTCTCTAGTACCTCCTTGTGCAGACCTGGGGTTGGGGGGCGGGGAGATGTCAGCAGAGGGGAAAGGGAAAGTCAAGCCCATGCGTGTGAGGAATGGACAGGCTCACGGAGGAGATGAGACTCTCAGAAAGTGCAGGGAGGCAGGGCAGCTCCTATAAGGGCTGAGATTTAGATAGCAGGTGCACTAGGTAGGAAACCAGGCAAGGGGGGGCGGGCCAGCTCCCGCCCCAAGATGTGAGCCCCAGAGGGCAGGGTTTGTCTGGTTCCCCATCAATCTCCAGCACCTTGCAAGGATCTGCCACATGATAGGTGCTCAGCAAGTGTATGTCAGCTGAAAAGGTGGGGGTGCAGGAGGGCCTCTGTCTCCTGGGTCCTTTCAAGTTCCCGAAGATGAGGCAGTGTCTCCAGGGACTGGGTGAAGTGGGGTCCCTGACCCTTTTTGTGCCTGGGCCACAGTTTTGTTTTGTCTTTAATTGAGGTAAAGTTCATATAACATAAAATTAACCCATTGAAAGTGAATAATTCAGCAGTATCTAGAACATTCACAAGGATGTGCAACCATCCCCTCTATCTCGTTTCAAAATGTTTCCGTCCCCCACCGAGGAGAAACCCCCTTTCCTTCTCCCCCCACCCCTACTGAAGCTGCTTTCTGACTGCATGCATTTGCCTACTCTGGAGATTTCCTGCAGAGGAATCGTATAGTATGTGGCCTTTCAGGTCTGGTTCTCTCACTCCACACAGTGTTTTCAAGGCTCCTGCCTGCTGCAGTGTGCATCAGCGCTTCATTCCTTCTTAGGGCCGAACAGTGTTGCACTGTACGGCTCTGTGCCATTTTATCCCCCGTCCGTGGATGGCCGCGTGGGCTGCTTCGTCTTTGTGAGGAGCTCGGCGGCGAGCACGGTGCATGTGCAGGTCTGAGTGGGTGTTTGGAATTCTTTGGGAATTGCTAGGTTGTATGGTAATTCCGTGTTTAGCTTTGGAGGGATGGGCCACCGCTTCTCTAGCGGGTCAAAAGAGATTGTGAATAGGCCTCCGGGCTCCAGACACAAAAGGCCCACACCATTCAAGGGACTGAAGCTGGTGGAGGGCACTGCGTGTGTTGGGGAGCAAGGAGAGTGAGTGGGAGACCACACTGGGTCTATGGTGGAGAAGGGGTGTCCCCGCTGTGGAATGGGGATACCATCCTCCCATTCCAGGAGGAGGGTGTACCTGGGGAAACTGACGAAGACCTCCTGTGCTCCAGTCACAGAAAACATGTTGTCATCTAATCCTCATTCGATCCAACAAACCTGCAAGATCTGGGTCCTCAGTACCTACCCTCTACTAATAAGGACATTGAGATTCAAGGAGACCAAGCCCCCCACCACCCACCCTACGCCTTCCCAGCTCTCTGCGTGTTTTAAGAAGTGCCCCTGCGTTTCCAGCCCAGGTCTGGCTCCCGTGCCCACACCCTGCCCTAGGGGCGGATCAGGAAGGGCAGGGAGGGGCCTCTGCCCCCCCTCCCACTCGGTCCTCCTCCAGAGGTGCCCCGAAGGACAGAAGGCTCCTGGGGGACGTCCCCTCCTCCCCCCGCTCTCCCACGAAAGCCAGCATTCCTCATCACCCTATATTCAAAGGAAGGAGGGCTCTCGTCCAAGGTCATGGAGCCCTCCTCCTGTGAAACCACAGGTACCTCCTTGTATGGCTGGTACTATTCAAGCCTCACTCCTGTCATTATCATCATTATTATTTCCATTATATGGATGAGAAAACTGAAGCTCAGGGCACCCAGTGGCTGAGGTCCATACGGCTGCTGAGTGCCCCTAGGGCCGCGGGGGTGTCCCATATGCCCAGGCGCTTGGAGGCACTGACAGCAGGGCCTGGTGAGGGTAGGCCGTCCACAGTGTTTCCAGCACATTTGTTTCTCGGGGAAGGGGCATGGCTCAGGACTTCCTGGGGCATCCTAAGCCTCCTTAGGATCAGGTTCATACCCTGCTCAGTACCTCCCTTATGTTCCCAGGACAACCAGACTTGCCACCCCTCCCATCGTCTCCCTTTGGCTGGAGCCGGCCAGTTGGCGTAATCCCATTTGGGTGCGTTTCTAACACAGGCTCCCGGAACGATTGCCTGATGCTAGGAGTGCTCCCTTCACTGGAGGGCTCTTCCCTGCTGCCCCCTCTCTTTGTAGTGATGTTTTTGTGGACTTGAGAAAAAATAGGGAAAAGGCCAATTCCCTCTGTCCAGCCCATTAATTCTGCATGCTCAGGCCCAAATTAACCTTGGCAAGGCTTTGAGAGGAGAGAGTAATTCTAACCTTAAAAATCTGCTGATTAAAGCTGGTTTCAGGAATTCGATTCTACTTAATGTCTTGGCAGAGAGCCCAGCCTCCCATTAACATGGCCACGGACTCGGGCCCTGGCATTTCCCTCCACCTTCTTAATAAACAAAACCCCGTGGCCTGTTTTAAGCAAGAATCCCTTTCCTGGACTCCCTTGCTGCCCACAGCCGTGTGTGTGACCGAGTGCCGTGACTATCTGGATGGTGTCACGGGTGCCCGGCTGGGGCAGTGCTGAGAGCTGGGTTCTCGAAGGCCCTGGAGTAGAGCAATAATTACAGCAGAAACGCCAGGCACTCCAACCCCAAGAGGATCGAGCAGGGCAGGCTCTAGAGCAAGGGCTGATCTGCGGGCAGCCCTTCACCCTCCGTGCCACCTGGGGGCTTTAGGAGCTGAGTCCTGGTGGTTTCCACATCTACCAAGTGCCTGCACCTTCTGGGAACAGGGACCACGGGATGGGTCATGAGTCAGGACAAGGGCCAACTACCTGGAACGGACACCGAAAACCCCTACGCCGAAGGACGTAGCCACTGGCCCCCTCGGGAGGCTCAGCATCCCCCATCAGCGATCACTTTGGCTAAAATGTGCAAGGCCATGTTAAGACATGTCAGTCTCAACAGGCTGTTTGGCAAGGGGAGCACTAGACCAAGAGTTACTTGTGGGAGTTCATTTTCCTCATCAGAGTCCTCAGAACGGGGTGCCTGGTACGCAGCCGGGGCTCTGCAGCTCCTAGCAGAAGAGGGAAAGGAGGGAGGCCACGATCACCATAAAGCACTTTCTAGATCAGTTCCAGCCACTGGCAGGGCACCAAGAAATAGGTCTCAGCAATACGCTTTGATGAAAGAAAGGAAATTTCACTTTATTTATTTATAATTTATGCCCAGTACTTTTAGGAAGTATTTGAAATAGAAACAGCCCAGATTTATATATATAGGCTCAAAGAACAAGAACGTGAGTGTGGGGAGGGAGCTGAGTCAGAGTACGTGTGTATGTACCTAGAGAGACGGAGACAGAGAGACAGAGTGGGGGAGGGAGAGAGGATAGTGTCCCCTCTGGCAGCCCACCGGGGCCATACTCAGTGAGGAGTGGCCCCTGCGGGACCAGGTGCCTGGAGGGATTTCTGAGACATGGGAATGCCCCAGGAGGGCTCGTTCCTGCAGCTGATTGGTGAGGGCAGGGGATGGACAGGAGCCCACACCCACCTGGCTGAGGGTCCCAAGGGTGGGCAAGCAGGCAGGTATGGGCGGCCAGGTGCCTGGACTGGTCCCCCAGCAGAAGCCCCTCCACTTGGCCATGGAGTCCAGAGCAGAGCCCACAGGCCAGCCAGGAGGACCCCAGAGTTAAGCCCCCTGCCCCACCCCCCCAGCTGGAGAGCCATGGCTCGTCTGACCTCCTTCCCTAAATCTAAATTTACCTCATTATCGATTTTTAGCTCTTACTCCATTTTATACCCACTAATTTATTAATCCTGGAACCCAAAAAAAACAATAAAGCTAAAGCTCCAGGGATTTTATTTATATCTTTAAACATGATTTTTATGCCTTTTATCTAAAAATTCATTTAGTCTTTATTGCCCCTCTCACTCATGGCACAGTTAGGAGGCGGTGGCCCCATTCAGATGTGCTGCCCTGCAAGCGCTCAGCCTCTCTCTGGGGGAGGTGGCCCAGGAGAGCAGAGGGGTGGGAGGGCACAGGGGTGCCAGCGCGAGGCGGGGACCCAGTGGGCTGTGATGCTTTCCTGGGGCAGGACGTCCCCTCCCTGGTCCCTGGAAGACACTGGCGGTGAGGGGGCTTCTCGGAGCTCACGCTGCCCCCTGACCTCTACTGCTCATTTTCCCGTTCAGGTCCCTTTACCAGAAACCTAAAGGGCCTGTGGGCTATAAAGATGATCTAGAATTTTCTGTGGAGATGTTGGGGAGCCTCCCTCTCCATGATCTACCTACAGCACCTCTGAGCATCTCTCTCCACTCCTCACCCAGACCCAGGGGTCCTGAAGCCTGGGGAGGGGGACATTGGCTCCTCTTCCTTCCCCCAGAGCCCCCACCTAGAGGGTCTCTTTGGCTCTCTCTGCTTGCCCAAGGTGCTGCCACCCCTGTGCACCCCCTCCGCCGAACTCCTGCTGATGCTGGTGCCCAGGGGTACTCCTGTCCCTAGGGTCTGGGGGTCCACAAAACTGTCTGCAAGGCGATGGGGTGGGGTACACACATGCCCCAGGCCTGCCAGGCACCACCCCATTCTGGCCCTCTCCCTTGCACACCGCCTGTCTGGGGGGTTGGGGCAGAGAGTTACCAGCCTTACAAAATTTGCTGCCCCATCCGTTTCTGTCTGCCCCTTGATTCCTCCAGCTCTGGGGACCCGACCTCCACAGCCAAGCTGAGCCACCTGGTCCCCTGTGTTCCTCCGGGGTGCGCACCAAAACTTCTTCCCGTGAGATGGGCGTCAATTCCCAGAGTTCAGATTCCAGCTTTAACACGTCCCTGCGACCTTGGGTGAGGAGTTGGCATCTCTGAGCCCCAGCTCCCACATCTGCAGAGAGGGCACCTCCCACCCCCTTCCAGGATAATGGAGAGGCCCCTGGTCTTTTACCCTCCCCCAGGTCACCCATAGCACCAAGCACAGGAGACTCTCTATTAGTTGGCAGAAAGACCGATTTAATGTCCTGGGAGAGCCAACCACCAGGATCCCAGGCCTGGAGGTAGCCAATCTCAGGGAGGAGTTCCTCAAGACCCTGAAAATGAATCTTTGGGAGCCTGCCCACCCCTGCCCAGAGGGTTCCCCCCGCCAAGAAGATGCAGGGCTAAGGGGCTTTCTCCAGGGTGGGGTCTGGTCCCACTGGGCAACCTAAGCGTGACCATGGCTGGGACCTGCCCCTGTGACCCACCACCGTCAGGTCGGGGGGCGCAGCCAGCTGCCTTGCTCTCTGGCCTCAGTCCCTAGCTGTGGCAGGGGTCGCTGCACTGGGAGATGTCATTGCTGACTATCTTAGGAGAGAGGCCAGGATGGAGACCGGGTCAGTGATGATCTAATATTCCAGATCTCTCCTGTCACCCAACCCAGAGGCCAAATCAGACTGCAATCCATTTAGCTCAAACTAATTTTAAAGCAATTCACTATTTAACAAGTTCTGAGGCCCCAGTGCTTTTGCAGGCAGCATGCGAATTGAATCATTTGGTCTAATCTTAGATTAATACGAACCAAATCCTTCAGTGAGGACAGTCCTGGGAGCAGCCTGGGACTTCACCCCTTTGTCTGATGCAGGCAAGCCCTGCAGAAGGCCTGACCCTCGGCCATTGGCATGAACGCCTGAGTGAAGCTAACAGGGGCTGGCCTGCTGGACAGGGTCAGGCAAGCATGGGTCGGAGTCCCCCTCTGCCTCTTCCCAGCAATGTGACCTTGGACAAACTGCTAGCATGCCCAGCCTCAGCCTTCCTCAGGATGTCTCTGTGCAGGATGATGTAGAGCTAGAGATGGGAGACAGGAGAGAGTCCATGTGTGGGGAGATCTGGAAGGTACTGGAGGGTTTTCCCTTCATCTGCTCCTTGGAGAGCACCTGCTTGTCCCAGGATGTCAAAGGTTTGGCAGCAAAGGAACCATGTTGACCCCCTCCTGGGAGCCCTGCAGCTCTGCCTGCTCAGGTGTCTTCCTGCCCCCTGAGAGTCCCAGGGCCCCTGGCTCACAGCCCAGATAGGCAAGATACTTTCATTCCTCTGGAGTCACACTGGCAGGATGGGACTCTCGCTAGCTGCCCAACTGCAGTGGGAGAGAAGAAAGCACCAGGAAGACACGCAGCAACGAGAGATGAGTCAGAGGCAGGGAGGGAAAGCTGATGGGGTCAGATCCGAAGTTCTCATCCTGCTTCTGCACTTGCGCCTCGAATTCTCAGAGCTCCCACAGTCCTTCCAGGAAACCTGCTTTGACACGCAGAGTCTGGGCCAGTGCGGCAGGGCAGAGCCGTGAGAATCACAGGGCCTTAGCTTCGATGCAAGGCCATCTGCTGACCGCTCATCACAGGTCCCATGGGTGGTACAGCAGAACAGTCTGTGGTTCACAGACTTGGCCACTCATCCCTCTGCTTAAGATACTTTTGTCCACCTGCCCTGGCCTTTTCCACCTGTGATCCCCCAGCCTACTGCTACTCACCCTTTCTGACTCTTCACAAATGTCACCTCCTCTTAAGTGACCTGGTTGACTATCAGCATGAGAAAGAGACTATTCCCTCCCCTGGTCTCCATCACACCTTTTGCACTTCGCATCAGGCCTGTTTTGATCTGTTTTTGTTGGTTTGCTTTTCCCTCTCTCCGCAGGGGAGGCTGGGGGACCGTGGAGGACCCAGGCTCAGGACAGGCACAGAGTCGACAGTGGGAACTTGTTTATGGGAGAATCCAGCTCCACACCCTCCTCTTACAACCGAGCCAAGGCCCAGCCCGGCCCTGGGTGCCCTTTATTGGAGGGCCTGGCTGTCACTCCATCTGCCCGGGCACCTGCCCAGAATATTCTGAACAAATGGCCCCTTACGCCTTCATCACTTCAGAGCGGGATTAAATTATTATCTTCTGGGTGGATTCCCCCTTCCCTTCTATCATCTCTTTATCTTCTGTCCCCTTTATACCATGACACATTTTTAAAACTATTCATCTTTGTCATGTGAACATCAGATTCAAGTGTGTGAGATAAACCAGGCATCTAAAAATCTATTTTCACTCTGATTGCCTGTGTGCAGACAATCACCTCCCCAGTGGAGGGGGTGGGCAGGCCACTGGGGGAGCATGGGGCTGCCGCCATAAGCTAACCCAGCTCTCGGGATTGTAAGTGGCCATATGCCATAGACACCCAGTCTGAGGACACAGCGGGTATTGTGCCCGTGTTAGAGAAGGCTTTAGGTGGGGAACAGGCAGGGAGTGAGCTTTTCTGCGGTGGCACAGGGGCTCTGGGAGACGGATTTTTGCTGACGGGTTCAAGCTGGCCCAGATAGAATGGCACATACCCACCTGCAGACATTCCAACTCCCCAAAGTAGAACCAACATCCCAAAGTCCCACCCCCCATGTGCCATCTTCCCCCAAACCCCGGCTCCCCCAGATCCCAGCCATTAGGGTCTCAGGCTCCAAGAGTCTCAGCCAGACATCTCAGCACTGGATCTCCACTCTCGTTCTCTAGAGTGAATGTTCCATGCCGTCCCACATGGTAGCCTCTAACTACATGTGGCCGTTGAGCACTTGAAGTGAGGCTAGTGACTAGGGAAGTGAAGTTTCAACTTTATTTCTTTCTACTGAATTTGAACAGTCCCACATGGCTCATGGCCGCCATATTGGATACCGCCACTCTAGAGGCCTGGTGAACAATGCTGGGGACCCATGGAGTAAGATGCCGGGCTCCTACTTTCCCAGAGAGGGAGGTCAACAGCAAACCTTGGCTTTGGGGTTTCCCTGCTTCTTGTGGGAGGAGGTTCCAGGAAACAGAATGAAATATTTGTTCCAGTGGGGAAATTCCATTGGCAGCCATGGCCACAGAGATGTTTTGCTCCTCTGAGAGAAAGCGCCAACACACCTATGCATCCCCAGTACTGAACTAGGTGCTTTCTGTACCTTATCTCACTAAATTCTGCTTAGTTAATAATAAGGTGCTTGACAGGTAGAGGAAGCCATGTTTTCGTTGGGCATCTACTATGTGCCAAGAAGTGCTCTGGTCCACGCACCATCCCTGAGTGCCGGCTAATCGCGTATGAGGCATTTAGGCCCAGAAAGCAAACAACTACAATTAAGTCCAGTTTGAAGGACATCCGGGTTCTGTGAAAGCTGCTCTGTATGGTGGGGGAGGTTGTGACCTGGCCTGTACTCTCCGTGTCGTGTGCATTTGTTAAATGAGTAGACTGTTCCTTCCCATTTAGGTCTTTGCTGCTCCCTCTGTGCCCTGCTTAGATATTCACGTCACGTGGAAGTCAAACTCAGTTTATTGAGCATCTGCTATGTGGAAATCACTGTGGGGAATTTTATAAAAGACGATACAATTCACATTCTTCCTAATCCAGTGGGTCAAGGGTTAGCAAACTATGGCCCACGGGCAAGAGATGGCCCACCACCTATTTTCGTACAGCTTGAGCTAAGAATGGTTTTTATATTTTATAATGGTTGGGGGGGAAAAATCAAAATTAAGAATAATATTCATGACATGTGAAATTATGCACAATTGAAATTACAATATCTGTGATTAAGGTTTTGTGGGAATGCAGCCACACCCATTTGCTTACCCATCGTCCAAAGCTAATTTTGCCCTATAAAGGCCCGTCTGACTGACAGGCCAAGAATATTCACTATCTGGCCCTTTACGGAAAGCGCCAGCCCTGTGATATAGGAGACAGGCCCGCAGACGACAGTCACAGTGTGTATCACACCTGGGGCAGAATCTGCAGCCTCATGGCTGCCAGGACCCTCGGAGTCCCTTTCCTAGATGCCTTCCACTGGCCTGGTCAGGAGGGGCTTCCTGGGGGAGGAAGGACCTAGATGCACTCGGGCTGGGTGTTGCACAGGAGTGGGAGCACGGGAGGGAAGTGCGGGAATGGGAGATATAAGGTCAGCCTGGGGACAGCGCATCCATGTTCTGGAGCCCCATCGGAAAGTGGAGGGGACCACAGAGGGTTGAGCTTTTCCTAGGAGGAGAGGGAGGGAGGGAGAGGTGGAGAATTGGCTGGTCACATGAAGCCATTGAGAGCTGGACAGAAAGGAGGGGCACCTGGTGGTGTCCCAGTACTCCAACCAATAAAGCTTTGCTTATCATGCAGAGGTGCTCCCCTCTTTCGCCCACTGAGGCCATCGGGTGTTGAGGCCTGTCAGACCGTCTGGCACGTGGGGGGACCCCCAGCAGCTGAGTCTGTTGGGGAGAAATCCTCCAGAGAAGATTTGCAGCCAATGTGCCCCTTCTTTATAGGAAGCGTTTATTTTGAGTTAAAGGGAGTTCCTGTTTACTATTGGTTTCCCTGTAAATTTATCTTTCCTTTTTATTTAAGAAGGGGGAAAAAAAGCCCCATAGTGTCATAAAAGCAATACTGAGTATTTAAGAAAGAAATTCCTCCCTGCTCAGCTGTCACGTTCAAGGGAAGCTGTCAGGCCTTAATCCCGCAAATATAACGAATTTGAAAGTTGTTTCCAGCTAGGAGTGGGGTTCTCCCGAGTTTCCTATAAATAGCTAGTTGCCTTCTATTTTTCTCTCATTGTGTGCATACATCAACAAGGGGCTCACAACACGCTTTCCTGCACACACCCCACACCTGTGTGCCCACACCTCACGCTGACGCACGCACACACAGGTGTATCCACCAGCCCCAGGAAGTGACTCTCCCTCCAAACCACATCATGGCCCCCAAACGAAAAGCTCAACCCACGGAGCCCCGAGGGGAGCCCCAGGCCTGATCAGAAAGCACCAGGAGTTTGTAAAACACAGATCACTACAGATAAACTTGATTGCTTTTTTGATTAGTAGGTAAAAGAATGGGTTTGGTACGCTGCCTCGTGAAATAGTGTGCAGTTAATCCCAGGGGGCTTGGTGAGGACATTGTCGTGGACCAAGAGCTGCAAAGTGAGGACATGGGGACAAAGGGACCTGGCAAGAGAGTCTGGGATCAGGGCTGTGGGGCTGGCCAGGGGTGCACCGTGAACGAAAGGGGAGAGGGCCAGGGTGCCAGGGCCAGGGTGCCAGTCCCAGGGCAAACCAAGCCAGTCACGTGCTGAGCGTAGGCAAGTTCACCCCTGCTCTGACCATTTGAAGGCTTGGCTCTGTGCTGGAGAAGCCAGCCTGGATGGACACCCCCTTCCGGGCTTCTCTGTTGCCTTCCAACGCCGTCCCTATGCCCCGATTGCTGCTTCCAACCCAGACCGAGCACCTTACTCCACCCTGTGTCTCCACTTGGATGGCTTACGAGCTCCTCAACCTCACTGAGCAGAAGTGTGAAATCAACCTCTCCCCCACCAGGCTGCTGCACCCCCAGGGTCTCCTGTCCTGGGGCACGGGACCACTTGCCCCCCCCAACACACACACACCTGTGTGTGCAGCCTGGAGGCTGGGTGTCGTCCTTATACCAGGCAAGCGTGGCCACTTCTCCACACCCGTCCTGCTGCCACCGCCATCCGGGGCCAGTGGGCCTCCGGGCTCACAGGGCTGGCCCCGTGCCCCTCATCTTCCTCAGCTCTGTTCCCCGACCACGCTGTGGTCTCCCGAAAGGCAGATCTGATCATGGTGTCCCAGGACAAAGTCAAGCTCCTGGCTGTGGCCCACGGCTATTGTGAGCAGACCTGACCTCCCCGACCTGGGCCCTCCCCATGCCTGGCCTTGCCTGTCATACTCTAATCCCTCCCATCATCTTCAAGCCAGCCTCTGTCTCACCTCCCGTCCCCAGCTGCTTTTCCTGCTGCTGAACTGACACTCCTTCCCCCACTCTTCCCTCAGCCAACCGTGCTCATCTTAAAGCCCCCAGCCCCTCCGGCCCCCTCTCCCACTGTCCTCTGGGATTCTCCTGGGCATCCCACCTGAGCATCAGCTCTTGACCCTCACAGCCACCCACGAGACAGGAGGAGGAAGGTGCCCTTTTCACAGCCTAGAAGGACAAGGACCCTCCCAGCAGGTCCCCCACCCCAAGTAGGACCTGTTTCTCCAGAAGCCCCTCTTTGCCGACTCCAGCTCACCAAGAGTGGATTGCTGGAAGCTTCCTTCCCCATAAGCACAGTAAACCAGCTACTCAACACAACTCAGAGTTCCCTAAAACTGAAGCTTTGCCCTTTAAGCACTAAATGTGGAGCCATTTTCCAGGATGGTTTTCTAGTACGTGGTTTAAAGACCCGGGCCTTCAGAATACCACAAGCAAAAATGAGATATTTATTGACTTCAGGTCTTTCCAGTACTTTCCTGTGGAGACCGGTGGGGCGGTTGTTAGCCATCTTCATTCAGAGGATCTGAGGCTCCCTGCCTCTGGGACTACAGATGAGCAGGGAGCCGGGGGGGGGGGGGGGGTGACCCAGCGTCATGGGGAGGTCATGGGGAGCTAGGCAACAGGGGGAGGGGGTCAATGTCCTTGGGCTCCTTGAGTCCTTGGGGCTCTCTGGAGGCTTTTCCTTCCTCCCTGGATGCTATTTGACATGGTTCGCTCTTGCCAGGGGTCTGCTTTTCCTCTCTCCAGCCTTCCTAGATCATGCTTCTCATCTGTGGAGACCAGAGACATCGGATCACCAGGGTGGTTAGAGTCATATCTAAAAACAGAGTGACTAGGTTCTGAGTGAGGCCCTGGGCATTCCTCTGATTCAAATGCATGAGCCTTGTTGTAGAAACAGCGATGTTTCTTCTTATCATCATCCTGCTTATTGGATGGTGCTGGGCAGTTCTGGGCAGGCAGGTTGCCCACAGGTGCTGGGGTGGCTCAGGGGAGAGCGGGCATGTGCTGTCTCCTTCCTGTGGGCTCTCAGAAGGGATACACAGTAGGTGTTGGGATACACAGTAGGTGTTGGGCTGCAGCTCAACCCGGGCAGATAAGCAGTGAACGGGGAGGCGGGGGGGCGGGGAATGGAGTTGCCCATCAACCACGTTCTTTTCAAGTTCGAGAAAAAGCAGTGGAAAGAAAAGGAGACAGGTAAAGGGGGGGAGGTCTGCAAACCCTCAAGAGGAACGAACAGTGGGAAAAAGCAGATGTGCAGCCTTTTATTTCAAAGAGACAGGAGAGAGTTCTCCTCTCAACAATTTATGTCTCTCTCCATTTGGCTCATTACATGAGTAAGAGTAATGAAACTGCCCATGAGAATGTGCAAATTCCAAAGGAAAAAAGCTGATTAAAGTTGCAGGTGGGCTGCTCATTCGTGGCAAACAAACACTCACAGGAACTGTCCAAACAGGGCTCTCCTTCGGCAAGAAGAAGTGAGTAATCGAAAATAAAAGTAAAAAAAGAAAACGTGGTGTATTCAAAACCAGAAAAGTCAGGAAAGAATATTGCCTTCTTAATAATAAGTACATTTTTGTGGGCAAGAATTGCAAGGAATCGTTTAAATTAATTTCCGCTTTGTTTGGTTGGTTTATACAGGGTTTAGTCCCAGCTGACAGTGATCTGTAAAAGTTCTAACATATTGGAAATCTGATTTTCTTACAGCCAGAATCCCATAGTCCAAACTCTTTCAACTCTGCTAATCAGACAGGCAGGGCTTGAGCAGACTCCTAGAAGAACCAGCCCCCGGGGGGGGGGGGGGGCGGCGGGCATGGGGGCGCTATGGTGAGGTTCGAATGAGCAATGAGAGGTCAAGGGGAGACCTTGCTCACCCTTGGCCTGCGAGGCTCTGGGGCCCTGCCTTCGCTTTCTGCCCCACCGATTCAGGAATGTGTGCTTTGGGAAGCCAGGGTAACTCTGCAGGAGATGGAAAGGGAGCATTCTGGTTTGGAATTGGAGGCTACAAAAGAAAAGGCAAAATCCTGTCCCCCTGAGACTCTCAGAGTTGGGTTTTGAGAGGCACCTGAAGGACCGTTCTCCTTACTGGTCCCCGTTGCCCACCTCCGCCTACAAGCCTGTCCCCACGGTGTCCAGTGCTTTGTGCATATACATGGGGAAGCTCCAGCCACCTGGGTCCAAGTGTCCCTCCTCACTGTCCCCCCCACACACACACACACCCCCACCTGATTCTCCAAATCCATCTGCCAAAAATGCAGCTTTAACCTTACAACAAACAAAAAATATGAATGAACAAACTAAATAAAAGCCAGCAAGTGGGGTGTGCATGAGGGGCCTCTCAGACTCTGGAGGTCAGTCCTAGGAGGCATTGCCCCCCACCCGTCCGCCACTAGCTTCAGAGGTCCCGCCAGCCAGGGCTGCCTCGCCTGCCTGGCATGATGCCCTTGACCAGGAAAGATCTGGAGTGTGGTGTGTGTGCATGAGTGTGCATGTGTGCGTGCGTGCATGTTTGAATCAATTCCAGATACATTCAGTCCCTCCCTGTACACCGAGGGGTCTTAACCTAGGCTCTGTGAATGAACTTCAGGGTAACTCCAAGCCCCTATAATTATAGGCAAAATGTATACATATGTGCATTCCCCTGGTCCCCGGCTTTTCTGGGTTCTCACATGCCTCCAAGGCCCCCCAGAGGGACAGCACCCCAGCTGTCCATTAGTGTCTGCCCGCTAGCCTTTCCCAGCGGTGCTTCTTAGATACGGACCCAGGCCCGGCCCTGGAGCCAGGCCCAGAGGCGTCCGTGCTCAGCCTCCCAGGGCGCCGGCAGTGTCCGTGACCCTTTCTCCTTCCTCCTCTGTTGCGCCGTCTTTCTTCCTTCCTTCCTTCCCTCTTTCCAACTGAATTCTCGTTTTTCCTCTCTCCCTAGTGCTTGTACGGCTGCTATGTCCATTCCTCCATCATCCCCACCTTCCACCGGAGGTGCTACTGGCTCCTTCAGGTAGGTGGCTGGGAGATTCTTCTTCCGTCTCTGGTGCTGGGGAATGTCTGTGGGAGCTGCGCGGGCGTGGGGCTCCTGTGTGCAGTGGCTTGGGGCCGAGGCGCCCCGGCGAGCTTTCCTCGGGGTGTCGGTGTGTGGCTGGCCTGGTGCGTCGTCAGGTGCCAGGAAGGGGAGAAGCCTGGTGGGGGGGCCGGTCTTTCCTGGCCCAGGAGAATAAAACCCCACCAGGGGCTTCCGGGGTGCCTCAGTTTCCTCTTGATGAGGACAGAAGGAAGGCTGAGCATCCTGCTCCTGACTGCAAATTGCCTGTGGGCTGAGAGCTGTACAGTCATTTTCTCTTGCGGGTTAGTCGGTCGTTGGCACCTGTGGAAAATCGGCTCTCGGAGGCACGCCAGTGACAGTCGGATTGATTGGAATGGTTGTTGGGCGAGCAGGAGCCCGCGGCTCTGCAGGAAGGAGCCTGGCAGTCAGTTTGTGATGTCTGCCCTGCCGTGGGACGGAGAAGGGGGTGGAGGAGCCCCCAGGCCCCATCAGGGTGGCCTGGCTGCCAGCTCTGTGTCCGGGGTGCTTGTGTGCAGTTGGCTGGGTCAGGCCGGGCTCGGCGCCGTGGCCGCCCAGCCTCTCCCCGGCTGGTGGTCATCGGTGGTCATCCTGCCGAGGAGAGGGTGCTCCCGTGTGAGTGGGAAGGTCCGAGGGATCCATCCGCCGGGCTGGACAGGGGTCCTCTGATCTGCAGCCGCTCTCTGTGGGCCCCAGCCCCCGTGGGCCAGGCACCGCTGCCCCGATTTCTTCCTACTGCCTCTCCCCAGGTGTTGTGGCTTCTAACCTTTCCCGTTGTGGTTCCACTTTCTGCACCCATCGAGGTTCAAGTTAGCCAACCCCTGGGCCCCAGGGGCTGGAGGATCTCCCTGGTTCAGCGGTGCGGTTGGGAGGGGTCTGGCAGATTGGAAAACAAGCTCCCAATGCCACGGCGTGCATTCAGGGAGCAGAGGGCTGCACGTGCCAGAGGGCAGAGGGGCCGTTGGTCCCCAGGAAGGTGGCCTGGAAGGCATCTCGGCCCAGAGCCATCTCGGTGTGGACATGGAGGTTCAGCCCAGCCCCTGCCTCCAAGCCCTTGCCCTTCTCCCTTAGTTCCAGAAATAATTGTCTGTGGTTCAGCAAGTTCATTAGCGGATGATGCCTGAGACTGTCCAAGGATGTGCTGATTTGCAAAGACACGGCTTCCCTGACATCTTGCCCTCTTGTCAGTTTCCGGGGTTTGTCTCCCCAGGAGGCTGGCCTAGAAGGACCGGTTTCCTAATTGCTCGGCCTCCGTTGTTGTGAAAGGGGCCTCCTGTATTGTCACGGGATGATGCTTTTTGTCTTAATGCGAAAGGTTTTCTCTTCTACCTGGCTGCAGGGGTGGAGTGTGGGGCTCCCACCTTGAGAGCAGGGATCGGATGCAGCGGGAGCCTGTCCTTTTGTCCCCGGGGTCATACTCTGGCTGCCGAGAAATCTTTTCACCCTGAGCAGCCTGCAGCCCGGTCAACTCCTTCCTGGGCCTCCAAAGGCCCCAGGGCCCGTTTTGGCTTTTTTCCTTTACTGTTTCATGCCCTATCAAAACACGTCTTGGGCACACTCTCCTGATTCCCGGCCTGATCACTGCCCTCTGTTGCAGCAGTGCTCTGGCCGGCTTCCTGCCAGCCAGCTTCCCCTGCAGCCCAGCTCTCTGCTCCTCAGGGGTGCTCCCTCCTCCAGGCCTGCTCTCCCGCACCCACACCTCCTCTTGTCTCCTCACATCCCATCATGGGCTGGTGGCTTTTTAATTCCACTAAATTTACTTTCCTAGAATCAGACACTAGTGGGCAGCCATGGGGTGTGAGCTCATTACCCCTCCAAGCTGGAATCCACTCACTCAGATTCGGCTCCTCCTGCCTTGTTTCTGGGGCCGGGAGAGAACTGGGGGTCAGGGAGTGCTGAGGGGGTTGACAGCTGTCCCAGCCCTCCCCTCCCCCGTGCTTTGGTCCTGGCCACTATGTGCTAGAGACATACCTGGGGTGATTCATGGCCGGCTGGGTTTGTGACTTCCAGCTGGCTGGGGACCCCTTCTCCCCAAAGGCCAGTATCACAGGAACTGGTTTCTTAAGGGTAGATCTGGGCCCCCTTATTTTCTCTTTCCAGCCCCAGGGAGTTGTCACTCCAGAGCGTCACCCTGTTTCCGTGAGCAGGTGACAGGAGGGGACGTACACAGGGGTGGGGGGGTCCTGCTCCCCAGTACGTGCTGGGCAGTAGCAGGTTGAGGAGCGAAGGCCAAAGCAATTAGCAGGGCGCCCGTCCCCCACGAGCCCATGAGCCACTGCGGCAGCCGGTGCCGCTCAGGGCAATTTGTTCCAGTGCTAATTACAACACCAGGATAATGATGGTGTGGCCAGGTTTAATTTCTCTGATATTAAACAGGAAAGAAGCCAGGAGACACTGGCCCAGATGGAAATTGGCCCAAGTTTGTCTCTGACACCAATTACCAGGAAAAAGGACTGGGGGGAGTGAAGATGTCAGGGCAGGGGCTGCAGTAGGAGCCAAGGAAGCAGGCCACCTGCAATGCCCCCGGCTCCTGGGAAGCCAGCCTGGTCCCCTAAAGCCGCCAGCTGCTGGCCACGCCCCCTCACAGCAAGCAGGGTGTGAGGGGCTGGGGAACAAGAGGCGAGAGGAAGGGGATTGGAGGGGCAGGGAGGGGAAGGAGGGCTTCTGGGTAAGGGAGAGTTTGTTCAAGGGGCAGCCCTAAAAGTTTCGGAGTGACCTGGTTTCCAGGGGAAGGAGCTACCTTGCCCTCTCTCCTTTGCTAATAAACACTTTAAGATGTGAGCAGGGAGACAAGTGAGGAGCCAGACCCTTCCCCCAGAGTGGAGGGGAGTGAGGCCCCAAGGTTCATAAGGTCATTGTCATGACTGGTGTGCACCACGTGAAGTCATCTGCCCAGCTGGGTCAGGGCCTTTGGGGGATTTGCCCTGGGACCTTGAGAAGCCACGGCCACTGGCTGGGACACCTCCTCGGCCACATCATCTGCACACCAGCCTCCCTGCGTCACAGCTGGCAAGACCCCTAGGCTCCCCTGAGCTCAGCCACTGCATTTCCTAGCAGACCCGGAGGCCCAGAGAGGCCCAGAGAGGACAGGGCCAGACGCAGGGTCACCCAGCTGGTCAGCGACGGAGCCGGCTGGGGTCAGGCCTCCTGACTCCTTGCTTCTGCCTCCAAGGGCCTGAACACAGTTTCCCCTGCAGTCGCCCTGACCCTCAGCCTTGCTGGGGGCCGGAGGTCACATGGCTACTCCCGAGGCGGGGCTGCTCCCAGGGTGAGCCACACGGCAGGGTCTCGGCCTCCGTCCCTGCCGCCCACAGACTCTCCTGCTTGGGAATCTTCTCACGCTCAGGCACAGGGCCTTCCTGCCGCCTCCTGCATCCCCTTCCTGGGCCCCCACTTTCCATCCATTTGGGCGTTTCTCACCCATCCACAACCCCAAGGAGAACAGGCCCCCTTTCAGGCTAGACTTTCCAGCAGATTCTGTATGGCTCATTTGGAAACTATTTCTGCTTCTAATGAGTGTTTTTCTTTGTGCCCTTGTCCTCTAAAATGCTTAATGAATGTTTTCTGTGCTCCAGTGGAGCAGGGGGTGTGTCCCTGTGTGTCTGCCAACGCCGTTCGGGGGGCTGTTAGGCTGCCGAGACCAGCTCACTGGGGCGGAGGTAGCGAGGAGCTCCTTCCCAGCCCACCCCTGCAGCACGCCCAGAGGCCCGTGGGCTCACGAGCAGCACTGCGTGAGCACAAGGACCTGGGGGCTTCGGGGGTACCCCGGGACTGGGGGTTCCTAGATCGCTGGAGACGGGTGGGTGTCTGCGTTCCAGCTCTGCCCTGACGACCCTGAGCCTCGGAAGCTGTGACCACACAGCCACCACGGATGCCAAATCCTGGCCAGACAGTGCACGGGATCCTTACCGTGGGCCCCATGTCGCCCAGGAGAAGACCAGGCTGTCCGAAGTCCCATGGTCACCCAGTCAGCAGAGGGCGAGCCCTGCCACCCTCTCTGCCTCCCCGGGCCACCAGCGGCACCCTCTCTTCTAGGGAGCGGCTACAGCCAGCCAGCTTTGGGCCCCCGGCCCCAGGCCTCAGGGCCAGAGAGGAGGCAGCTCTGGGCCTCTCAGGCCCACGCTCTCCGCCTCCTGCCTTCCCTGGAGCTCGGCCAGCCCTGCCGCCCCCCATCGTGGCAGGTGCTGGGGTGCCCTCTGCACGCAGTACCATGGCACGGGGACCCGCGTGGAGCCAGCCCAGAGGGGTGCAGGGGTGGGGGTACCAGCTCCTGGGGAGCTAGCTCCAGGCTGCCCTGGCCCCACTAGAGCCCCCAGCCCAGGAGCGGAGGGGGGCCTCAGTCACAGGACCCTCTGTCTTCTAGGGGAGGAGGGAGACCCCCATTCTTGCTTGGGCAGAGTCCCAGCTTCTCCTCACAAGTGCCCGTGAGAACTCTGTTTCCCCACCTGGTGGGCAAGGCCTGGAGGTTGAGCTGAAGTCCTAGATCCCTTTGTCGGGCTGTGGGTCCACAGCCGGTGTTGCCTCCTCAGGAGAGCGCTCCTCCTGCCTGGAGGAGGGGGCTAAAATGGCAGCCGCAGAGAAAAGGCAGGAGCCAGCAGCCTCGCCAGGCTGACCCCGGGCTCCGCAGTGTCTCAGGGCCCCGGAGAAGCACCTTTGCTCACGTTCTTGGGACAGTCACAGGGAACAGCTCCCTGACAGCTTCTCCCCCAGATACAGGCCTGGACCCCAGCGTGTTCCGAGGGAGCCCTGCCTTCCTTCCGGCCCCGGCCTCCTCACTCAGAGCAAGCTCTGCAGGGTCCCCGAGGGGGTGCACTGAGACCCAGGCATCCCCAGCCAGCAGGGGAGGGGGCGGGGGCGGACAGGCCTCCTCACCCAGCACTCGAACCACAGCAGCCCTGCGGGTGTGCAATGTGTCCCCATACGTATGGATTTCTCTCCAACACCGGACGGTCTCTGGGCTGCCTCTGGCTCCCCGGGAAGGGTCCACAGATCTCACTGCTACCCGCAAGTGGCAAAGTGGGGGCACGGTTGGGTCAGGGGGAGGCATCCTACAGGGTCACGGAACGTTTGCTCCTGTCCCCAGCACGTCGCCCACATTGCCCTTCGGGGCACCCACGTGGCCCAGAGTGGGGGAATGAGCACCATCGGCCCTCTGTTTATTTTAACCCCTTGAAATAGTGGGGTTGGGTCCCCCAGGGAAGCACCTGGTAGCTGCGTGCCTCTGGGCAGTTCAACTAATTTCTCTGCATCCCCTTTTCCTCATCAGGAAGTGGGGACAGTAATAACATCACTGCGCAGGGCTGTCGTCGAGAAATAATACCCTGCTGCGCGGACACACGTAGCCAGCCCCTGGCACGCGGCAAGCGCCTAACAGGGGACAGCTCCAGGTTGGACCTGTAAGCTGGCATCCTGACACCCCTGAGAACGCTTTGTGACCCCCAGGCCGCATCACCCCTCTATCCTGCACAGCGAGGTGGCAGGGGGCTGGAGCCAGGGCCCCCCAGCACGTGAGCTGGTCAGGACCAGCTGGCCAGGGGGAGTCTCCTGCAAGCTCCTTCTGCAGCAGCAGGATGCAGAGCGAGACGCGTTCTAGACGTGGTGGCCCTGTTGTCACTATAAATGTCCCTTGCCTACCCCCCCCAAAAAAAGACTTGAAATCCGTCTGGGGAATGATCAACTTTTTTGCAATTTGTGACCCAAGCACCCCCTACCCGACATCCACTCACTCTTTCTGGAAGTGCGGCCCCACCTGGGACCATGCCCCCAGCCCTCAGGGGTGGCCTGCAGGTGAGCTGGGTCACAGAAGGGACCAGAAGGCCCAACCGGGCACCTGGAGGAGCATATCCACACTCGGCCCTGAGTCTTCAGGCTCATCCCAGTGGTGGGGACATCTCCACTCGGAGTGAGCTGGACTCCACCAGCAGGCCATCCCCGCGATGCAGGTGACAGTCCAGCAAAAGAGAGATCTTCCTTCCTTCCTCCCTTCCTCCCTCCCTTCCTCCCTTCCTCCCTTCCTCCCTTCCTCCCTCCTTCCCACCTTCCCTCCCTCTTTCCTTCCTTCCCTCCCTTCCTCCCTCCTTCCTTC
>NW_023270447.1:88898478-88969129 GCF_011800145.1 Mirounga leonina | reverse complement strand
TTCCTCCTTCCTTCCCTCCTTCCCTTCCTCTCTCCTCCCTCCTCCCTCCCTCTCCCTCCCTCTCCCTCCCTTCCTCCCTTCCTTCCTTCCTCCCTTCCTTCCTTCCTCCCTTCCTTCCTTCCTTCTTTCTTTCCCTCACTCTTCCCCCCCTTTCTTTCATCTTGTTTTCTAATGGAAGATATTATAGCTTCATAAAAAATACTCAAGGCTTCTTGCTCAGTAACTGTTTTTATGTGTCATTGGGGTAGAATAGAAGTGGCTGGGAAATAAAGCGTCACGGAGCATGCTCTGTATGTGGTCCCGTGAACGTGTCCTGCGTTACTCAGACTGAGATGCCGTGGGGCTTGCTGTGACGTGCGGCTTTGATGGGGCTTAGAACAATAGGAGGCGTTGTCGGGCTGGCTCTCTGTCCCAATGGGGGCATTTTGACCCACATGCTTCAAGGAAGAGAAGTGAGTTGGTGCCTGAGGGGTCCCTGAGGCCTGGGTCAGTGGGGAGGAGAAGGTGCCTCAGGCAAAGCACACCCTCTGGGCTCATCACACAGACCCTGACGCAAGCCAGGAGCTCTGCCCAGCCCCGGTGTCCTCCCGTCAGCCACCAGGAGTGCGGGATGTGGCAGATGCCAGGAATGGCCTGGGCCAGGGCCGAGGTTCTGACAGTGCGCGTGGCCCACAGACACCACAGCCAGGCACCAGGTGGCCCTCAGTGCTTGATGGGGACTCTAAGTCCAGTGTCATTTGGTTCTCACGGCTGCCCTTGAAGAGGAGTCAGGGCTGGGTGAAGTCACCCTGATTTTCCCAGATGAAGAAACTGAGGGTCCAGGAGAATAAGGGACCTCCAAAGACTAGGGCAGACAGGGCTGAGTCCAGGCTCCTTAAACCAGGGATGGAGCACACAGGGGAGGGAGTCACTGGACCCCAAGTGTTGGAGAGGCAGGTGAAGGACCCGGAATTTACATGCCTGGGTGCCTGGCTGGCCCAGTAGGCGGCCCCTGAAGCTGGTCAGGGAGGCCTAGAGTGGGCTGGGTGGTCAGGGGAAGCTTCCTGGAGGAGAGGAGGTGCGCTCAGGATGGAAGGAGGTGGGGTGTCCTTCCATGCGCTTTCCGACCTGCGGCAGGCGTGGGCCTCAGAGCACAGTGACAGGTAGGACTAACAGGGCCGTGTGGGTCCAGGCTCCGCAGGCTACAGACCCACAGGCCAGGCACCCCCTGTCCAGAAGCGCTCAGGACACGTGTCCCAGGCCCTGGTGTCCGTCAAGTGACTTGGAGGCAGCGTGGGGGCGGCCCGCACCCCCATCTCTGCTCGGGCCCCGGGGAAGAGAGCAGGAGAGACGGGGCCAGAGCATGGGAGCTTGCAGGTTCAACGCTGCCCTGGAGTCCTCCCCAGGCTGACGAGAATTACTGTCATTACCGGCAGCCGTGAGAGACATAGTAGCCCTGTGCAGCCCGTGAGGCCGCTGCCTTGTCATCGCCATGTGGAAGTGCGGCGGGGGCGCGAAGGGAACGTGACTTACGGGGGCCCAGAGGCCCGTCGGGAAAGAGGAGCTCCCGGCACACAGGTGCGTTGGAAGCGAATTGTCGCGGCAGGCAGAGTCTGGAAAGAAGTTTGAGGTCTGCGGGTAGTAGGACAGGGATCCAGAAGGTGTTGGCACTGAGGGAGAAGTGAGTGGAGGGAGCCCGGTGAAGCAGGGGTGGCGTAGGGGGAGGAGAAGGGGAGAGGGCGGCGTGGCAGGTGCAGGAGCACCCCCCTCCCCCCACCAGGAGAGACGGTGGAGAAGAGGAGGAAGGCCGGGGACAGGGGAACAGAGCAAAGCCCCGTCTTCCAAGCGACCGGGTTCTTTCTCGGGGGAGAGCACAGCAGACGATCGGCAAGCGGGGAAGGCCTCTGGCAGCTGGGGAAGGGGCAGGGGTGGAGAAGGTAGCTCCGGGCTGGGGGAGCAGGGGTGATCAGAGGACTCCTTCCTGGGCCGCCTCCTTGTGCTGCTTCTATTCTAACTAGCAGCTTCCACTCCGTTCTCCATTAATGTGCCTTGAATAACGTGACGAGAAGATAAGGTAGACACTAGGAATTTAGGGTGCTATGCAAAAATTGCTCAATTCCATTAAGATTTCAGGATGTTTGCCAGGCTGCACAGCAGAGCGGGTATTATTTCCTTCTGAGACGTCTTTGCTTGATTGCAATTTATGATGCCAAGGCCTCTGCTGTACCCACCTAAAGCCTCCAGAAAAATATGGCTATCCCCCCAAAGCAGCCATTATTCTCTCTAAGGAAAGTCACTGGGTATTTTCCAGAAGATTCTCTGATCCTGATCCCCTTCTCTGAGGGGGGGCGGGGAGCAACCTGTAATCAGGTCCCAGCTGCAGGACCCTCACCTTGTAAATCTCAGCTGCCTGGGTGGCCAGAGCCCTCGGGGGAGGCGGGACCCTCTACCCCCACCTGGTGGGCCCAGGCCCCGGGTTTAAATTCAGCTCTGTACTTCCCTAGCCATGGACTCTGGCCAAGTGAATGACCGTCCTTGAATCCTAATTCTCTATCTGTGAAACAGGCACGAAAGGCCTCTCTCCTGGGGGTCCCTGGGAGGATGGGCTGAGCTAAGGCCCACAAAGGTCTTCACATCTTGCTTGGCCATGGTGGCTCTGCTCATCGCCCCACCGGGACTATTTCCGGCAGTCTTTGCTCTAGGGGATCGTGTGGGTGGCTGTCGTTGGCGAGGTCTGAGAAGGTCCCCTCCAGACCACCTTTCAAGTGGCAAAATACTAAGGCCCTCCCGTGTGCATGTGTGGGGACAGGCCCCATTTGCTAATGCACCTGCGGTCTCAGACGGGAGCTTGGTCCTCGCTTAGTGAAAGGGAAGCTCCACACTGTTGCCATCTGTGGGCTGCCCGCCCCCCACCCCTGCCACGGTGTCCCCTCGGCTCCCTGCCCCACCGGGACAGGCTGCCATCTATCCAGGCCCGTCCTGCAAAGCCCCCTCTGTCCTTCAGCCCTCCAAGGACCGAGCTGCCTGAACCAGAATGGAAGACAGAGCAAGAAGGAGGTATCGCTCCTTGGAGATGGAAATTATTAATTAGTCTTATTATCCAGGACTTGTCAGTCTCTTAATCCTTCCGTCTGCAGAGGGGTTTATGCCTCCACGGCACATGTTGTCAGCTTGGCTAAGCAATTGCCTTTCATGGAAAAGCAGAACAATGGGCGATACAGTTTGGTTACTATCTTTATTTATCGAGCCAAACAATCCCTGCTCCCCTTCGACAGAGCATCCTTCAAAGACGGGAGGGAGGCAAAAGCTGCTTAGTTTCCCTTCTAGATGGCGTACAATGTGGGGCTTTTGTTTAATTATCCTTTTCATGTAATCTTCAACTGACATTGTGTCCTCAATATCCTAATCTCCTTTGGAGCAAAGGGGAAAGGGTGGTTTCCAAAGCGAAAGACAAAAGTTTGCCTAAAGGAAACACTTTCTATTTTGCCTCTGAAAGAACTCAAAGGGCCAGGAGTGAAATTCAGGTGCAACTTGATAAGAATGAAACAGCAACTGTGAGCCTTCAGTTGACAAGCTCCATGTGTGACCGTCAGGTGCTCGCTCAGGCCCCCAGGCCTGGTGAAGCTGGCCTGCCCGGGCAGGTGATAGACTCTGGTCCATGACATGGCATCATCACTGCTTTTCCTAGCATAAGAGTCCCGTGGTCCTCAGGATGCAGCTACTCCCATGCAAGACACCACACACTCCAGGCGCACAGGTGTGCACAGGTATGCACAAGTGAACACAGGTATCTTTGCTCCTCACTCCTCCCCTCTCGGTTCTCTTGCTCTCCTCCCCGTAAAGGGCTCTAGGAAGCCCAAAGGAGACTTCTTACCATCCCCGCCCCGACTCCCAAGCTGGCCAGGACATCCTGAGGGCTTTCCCCTCTCCTGTTCCAGACACACCAGAGTCCTCCTTGGTGATGGGGAATATTGGTGGGGCCCATACCTTCCTGGCCACCTGTCTACTGGGAGATATGGCCATGTTGTCTGCTCTTGCCTAACACAGGCCCGAAGCGAGAGGCACAGCCCAGCAGAGCAGCCCTTACGGAAGTTTCTGGAACCCAGTGGCCTCACAGGGTCCTCGTCCTCAGCAGTCCTACCTGTGTCTTTCTTTGCTCTTCCTGCAGCTCTGCCCTCTTGCTTCTCCCTCACCCCCATCAACTGCTGGCACGTTTCCTGCTTAACAAAATGCTCCCCTTTCCAGCAGGAGTCCTTAGATATGTGCCCCAACCCCGCTCTCCCCTCACACCACACCTCCTCTCTCCTTCCCTCCGTGCCGCGTGCCATGCCCCGGGCTCATCCACGACCTCCAGATTGTGAAATCCAAAGGTCACGTTACTGCATCCTCTTTCCTGACCTCCAGGCAGCAATTACCAAGTTGGCCATTCCCTCTTTCTGGAATGTTCTCTTCTCCTGCAGCAGGGACCCTCCCCGGCTGTCTCCCCCACTGCCTGTTCTTTGCAGACTCCTCCCCTTCTCTTCCACCCCTCGATGTGGGCTTCCTGGGCCCTCTCCTCTCTGTCTACACTGTCTCCCCGAGTCACCTCCCTCACTCTCAGGGCTTCACTCGCCAGCTCTAGGCTGATACCTGCACCCTGACCTCGCCGCTAAGCACCAGAATTCCCATGCAGCCGTCCACTCAGCATCCCGCCCAAATGAGGCATCAGCATCCCAGGCTTCCCTCGGCCAAAGCAGAGTCTGACCTCCACGTGCTCACCTTCCCGGTGCGGCCAGAGAGCACTGCTTTCTTGTGAGCCAGGCTTTCTTGATCCCATCTTTTGCCCACTGCCCTCTTCCCCATCAAAAATATGTCTCAACTGTATTCCCTCCCCCTCTCTCCCACCGCTACCAAGTTAAAGCCACAACTCCCTCCTGTACCAGCGCAGCCTCTCCTGCCCATGTGGTCTGTTCTCCACAAAGGAGCCCGAGGGGGCCACTCCCGTCCCAAATCATACCAGGGCTCGTGCTTTCAACCAGTTCAGTAAGTCTGCGTGGCACTTAAAGTAACAGCCAAACCCTTACCAGGCCATGGAGGGCCTGCACCTCCAAACTTGTCCTTCCTCTCCCTCAGCACTGTCCAGCTATGCGGACTTCTTCCTACCCAGCTATGCCGAGGTTCTTCCTACCCCTCACTTGAGCCAAGCTTTCTGGCCCCAGGACCTTTGCACCTGCTCTTCCTGTTGCCTGGAGGCCAACCTGGGCCTCCATGGTTGACACTAAGATTCAGGTCTGTGCTCCGTCCTCAGCTCCTCAGCAGAGTCCTCCTGACACCCCATCTAACTTTCCCTTGCTGTCTGGCAAACCATTACCAACACTGTATTATGAAAGATTAAGATATACGGGAAAGTCGAGGGAATTTTACAAGCATCCTAGACCTACCACCCAGTTCTACCGTTAACATTTTCTTATATTGTTTTATCAGTTGTAAGTCCTTCCATCCATTTACTTATTTTTCATGCATTTCAAACTAAGTTGCAGACAACAGTATGCCTCCCCCAAGTATAGCAGCATGGTGTCGTTATCATTAACCCCAGGTCAAGGTGCACGCAGTTCTCCTTTCGCTTTGAGGTGACATTGGCACACGGTGAAACGGTCGGAGGCACAAGTGTGAAGGTACTCGTTGACGAGCTGTGATCAACATCACCCAAGGCCACAGCAAGATTTAGAATGTTCCATCACGCCAGGAATCCCTCCATGTCCCTTCCCAGCAGGTTCCCACGCTGCGTGCTAGGGGTCCCCCTTGTTCTGACTGTCCACCACAGATTCGTTTTTCCTGTTCTAGAACTTCCTATAAATGCAATCCTGCAGCACATCCTCGTCCTCTTAGGTGAGGCGTCTTTCACTCAGCAAATCTCCTGCGATGCACGCGCGGTGTTACACCACCATGGGTCGGTTCTTGTCTCTCCCCTGCCCCCATCCCCAGCCTTCATAAGAGCAGGGACATCCTGTTGTGTTTGCTGCTACCTCTCCAGTTTCTAGAACTGTGCCTGGCAGGTGGATCTGGATCTGTTGAGTGGGTGTGAACGGTGTGTGTCCCCAGCCAGAAGGCAGGCTTCCTGGGGATGCTCCCAGGCTCTCCCACGGCAGCCCCCGGGGCCCAACTGTGCCCCACAACAACAAGCATCACAATTGGGTAAAGACAGCAGAAGGGACCAGCACTTCAACAGCACACGCCTCCTCCCCTCCAGCCTTCCTCCGCCCTCCCTCCTGGAGAGGGAGAAGGTTTGCTCTCCAGAGACCCAGTTAAACTGGCCGTAATATGGAGAGAAGACATCAGAGTCTGTGGCACACCCAGGAAAGGGGATTCTGGGGACGTGAGGCTTGAGAATTCTCCGTGAGGTTAGCTCAGAGGATTGAGAGGAAATCCAGAGCAGAAAGGTTTGTTGATCCCGAATTGCTAAAAGATTTCTGAATTTGGGGACAAAGTTCTCAGAAAAATGCTGTCCGTTCCAAAGACATGAGCTCCTGTGGATCTCTCGACTTGCTCTCTCTCTGCTCCCGTTTCTCTGCTAGAGGATGGGGCGGTTCGGGAGGCTTCTCTGCAAAGGCCCCAGCCCAGATCCCTGATGCAGGCTAAAATCCGAGGATGGGTAGCAGGACCCAGGCAGGGTGCTCTGTGCGCACGAGCCCCGGGGGTCATCCTCGGGCAACAATGGGCACGGAGCCCTCACTGGCCTTGGGGAGCACAGCTGACAGCCTGAGAGGGCCTCATGGCTTGGAGACAAGAGATGGAACCAGCCCCATGACAGTTACAAGGAGCCACCACACTCACTGGGCTGGCGAGACTGGGGGCTAGTCCTTCCCACCGAGGGCAGCACCTCTGTCGGGGTTAGCCCTGGGTTTGTAACAGCATATGACAGGCATAATAACCGTAGCACAGCTCCCTGTGTCAGACCTGATGCAAAACACTTTAAAGTCTCCTTGAATGCTTACAACTGCACTGCACCATTTTATGGGTGAGGAAACTGAGCCCCAGAGATGGGTTCATTAGCCCAAGGTGACACAGCTCCGTGCCTCTCTGGAAACAGGTTTGGAACCCAGATCAGTGTAGCCACCCAGACCCCGACAGAGCTGCCCACTCCCAGCTGGGGCCCCACAGAGCCCCGGTCCTGGGTCCATCGCTCGCTGACCATCACCTGAGTCTCCTGCTTCCGGCCCAGGTCCATGCTCTCCCCGGGATACGACGCCAGGCCCAGCTAACTCCAGCGAAGTCCCGGACCAGCTCTCTCTGTTGCCTCCAATAAGCTAGGATTTAGAAAATCTGCCCCGAGTTCTCACCCACCTGCCCCCTGAGCTCGAGGCCACCGCCACGGCCCACCCTCTCCTGACCAGTGCCCTCCTGCACTCCCATGGGCATGCGCGTCAGGCAGCTGCAGCCAGCCATGTGTCACCCCTGCCTCCGTCATACCCCTCTCTCCCGGGTGTCGAGCAGTTAGCTCCACGGCCCCAGGGGAGAGGGGAAGGAGGCCCGTCTCCGCCAGTCCTCCTGACAGGCACCGCCGCGCTGACAGCCGCCAAGATGCCCCCTGACGCACCGCTGCCCTCTGCTTCCTGGGAGCAGCTGCCTTTGGTGGCGGGGTGGCTGCGGCGGTGACCTGGGATGAGCCAGGCCCAGGGGTGGCACGGCACCTCTTCAGACAAGCCCTATAAAGTTTAGCAGTTTGGGCAGCTCGGGCAGAGAGACGCAGCCAAAGGAGGGTCCCTGGGGATGTGGGGCTGGGCACGCTCTGCTGTCTCTGGTCCATGTCCCTGGCAGGCTCCTCGTTGCTGGGACCCTCCGAGGCGCTGGGTGGCTGGGTGGAGAGGGCTCCAGAGGAGCCACCCCCTTGTTGAGTCAGGGTTCCCCGCACACCCCGCCACCAGGCCCAGCCCTGCTTGATTTGGCAGCTTTCAGCAACTTTGGCAGTAGAGCTTGAAGGGACTTCAGAAATGAGCTGGTCCCCCCCCCCCCGTTTGTGTAGGAAAACTGTCACCCCGGGAGCTGGATGACTTTGCTGGGGGTCCCTGAGTCACAGGAAGAGCTGGGCCTGAATCCTGCGTCCCGACAGCCAGGCCAGGCCTCCTTGCAGGACACCCCTTCCGGGGGAGCCCCGGGGGGAGCCACAGAGCTCTCACCAGCCCCCCAGGGCCCCCAGCGCGCCGCTCAGCCACAGCCCTGGCGTCTGATCAGAGAGTGCATGCTCACAACATCAGCCCCAGTCGAGCTTAATTAGATCAAAGATGGTCCTGCTGCCGGAAACAGATCGTGTGCTCAGCCCCAGAAACGAGGTTGGAATTTAACCGCTGTTGGGGTGCTGACTGCCTCTTTGTGGAAGAGATACCGCTGCCGCCGGCATTTGTGGGTATGAGGATTCTGCCCTTTGACGCCGTGGTGTGCTGTAGACGTTTCACAACCAGGCTCTAGGGAAACCAGATGCCTGACGGGTAGCGCTCGCCGATTTCCGTGGTGCAAACCCTCCCACTGGAGGGTTCAAGATGCTGATTCGATGTCTGTTGGCTTGCAACCTTCCTGAGGATTCGACAGGCCGGGAGAAGCCAGATCCCACACACCCCAGCTTTATTGCTTCAGTGTAGCCCAGACCTGGAGACAGAGGCCTGTGTCCCGCGCTGCAGGGCCTGTCTGGGCCTCACCGCTCCTTGTCCAAGACAGAGCTCCTGCTTCGTGGAGGAAAAAGCAGGGTCTCCCTTTTGAGTCTCCACTGGTACAAGTAAGCTGCCACCATGGAGATTTCTGAGACCGAAGGGGGCCTGCTTTGGGCATCTGAGACCTGGCCTCTGGGATGGTCTCTGTCCCCTTTACGCATCTGTCACTCAACTGTCCTAGAATGGCTGATGAGCTGCGCACCCCCAGACCTTCCAATGTCATGCCAACCCAGGCCCCCCCTGCGCTGCCCCCCCCCCCCCCGCGCTTGGGAGGACACAGGTGGACCTTCAATCAGGGTCAGGCCACGGTGCCACTAGTCCTACTTTGATGCTCAAAGTTCCACTCCGAGTGAGCCCAGTCCTCCCCCGCCCCCAGGGCGGCAGCCCCCCAGGGCAAGGTCCCGCCTCTGAAAATCCCATTGCTTGTCTCACCCGGGGTGGGAGCAGTGCCTTCCCGGCCTTCCTGGCACACCCAAGCTCTGGGTGTGAATCCCAGCTCTGCCCTCGCTCCCTTGGAGAGTGACTTAACCTCTCCTCACCTGCACAATGGAGAAAGTAATAGTACATGCGTCAGGGGTTGTTGAGAGGAACACGCGCCTAACTCATGGCAAACACTCGGCATGAGGTGGCGCATAGTATGTGCTCAATAAATGGGCGCTGGCGGCAGAAGAGGCTGGGTTGTGACACACAGCCATCTGCATCTCCCCCGTATTCCTCGCTTCCTGTGGCCCGATCCTCAGCAGCTGGTGGCTGCTCTTCGATCTCCAGGTTAGCCCACGGAGCAAAGCCTTTGTGGCCGCCAGAGCGGGACTAGGTGGCTAGCACTCTGGGTAGTAAGTCTTCACTCAGGATGGAGCAGCCACCTCCAGCTCGGGGGCTGAGCCAAGCCGAAGCAGAGCCTTCAGGCAAAAGGAGAAATCTGTGACACCGATCCTGTCTTTATTTAAAATTTTGGTATTTGGTGCATCATGGATTTTTGCATTAATTTTTATTTCTTTTTCAAAGGCTGCAGTAAAATAGCATTTGTCCTGATGGCTGAGCATCTGGGTGCCTCTTAAATTGAGTGCCCACTGCCTCACCCCAGTCCCTGAGGGCCAGCCTATGCTTGCAAGTATCCCTAACAGGACGGTTCAAGAAAACTCATGGGAGGAATCCACATTCAGACGCCAGAGCCCGAGTGGCCTGGAGGACACATGAGGACAGAGCCTTCCAGGTCCAGGGCCTGGCTCAGGTTTCCAAGCCCTGATTGAGGCTGTTCAGGGCACTCATAGCTGCGCCCCCAGAGGAGGGGCTGAGGCCCTGGTGTGTCCTTGGCCCTGACATTCACTTCCTGCATCCCGCCATCCAGGCTCTCTGGTGTGTCTCAGCCCAGACCCAGCTCAGGGGCCTCTGAGCCATCCCCTGAGCTGTGGTCATTGTCTTTTCTTTTTTTTTTTAGTCTTTAATTTTAGGTAGTTAACATATAGTGCAATACAGGTTTCAGGAGTAGAATTCAGTGATTCATCACTTAAATACAACACCCAGTGCTCATCCCAACAAGTGCCCTCCTTAACGTCCATCCCCCTTCTAGCCCCTCCCCCCACCTCCCTCCAGCACCCCTCAGTCTATTCTCTGTCATTT
Source organism: Mirounga leonina (assembly GCF_011800145.1). Classification (NCBI taxonomy): domain Eukaryota; kingdom Metazoa; phylum Chordata; class Mammalia; order Carnivora; family Phocidae; genus Mirounga; species Mirounga leonina. Next base: position 88,958,846 of record NW_023270447.1, on the reverse strand, counting down.
CCTTCCCTCCTCTCCCCTTATATATGCTCATCTGTTTTCTTTCTTAAGTCCCACGTGAGGGAAGTTATATGGTATTTGTCTTTCTCTGACTGATTTATTTCACTTAGCATGATACCCTCTGGCTCCGTCCACATCGTGGCAAATGGCAAGATTTCATTCTTTTTGATGGTTGAGTAATGCAGTGTGTGTGTGTGTACACATTGCATGTTCTTTATCCATTCATCAGTCGGTGGACGCTTGGGCTCTCTCCATAGTTTGGCTATTGATAACGCTGCTATAAACATTGGGGGACCACTTTCTTACACCATGCACAAAATAAATTCAAAATGGATGAAAGACCTAAATGTGAGACAGGAATCCGTCAAAATCTTAGAGGAGAAAGGCAGCAAGCTCTTTGACCTTGGCCATAGAAATTACTGACTAGACAAGTCCCCAGAGGCAAGGGAAACAAAAGCAAAAATGGGACCCCATTTTTGAGAACTACTGGGACCCCATTAAGATAAAAAGCTTCTGCACAGCAAAGGAAACAATCAACAAAACCAAAAGGCAGCCGACAGAATGGGAGAAGATATTTGCAAATGACATATCTGATAAAGGATTAATATCCAAAATCTATAAAGAACTTATTAAACTCAACACCCAAAAAACAAATAATCCAGTTAAGAAATGGGCAGAAGACATGAATAGACACACATCCAGATGGACAACAAACACATGAAAAGATGTTCAACATCACTCATCATCAGGGAAATACAGATCAAAAACCATGATGAGATACCATCTCACACCTGTCAGAATGGCTAAAATTGGGGCTCCCGGGTGGCTCAAATGGTTAAGCGTCTGCCTTCGGCTCAGGTCATGATCCCAGGGTCCTGGGATCGAGCCCCGCATCGGGCTCCTGGCTCAGTGAGGAGCCTACTTCTCCCTCTCCCTCTGCCTCTCTCCCAGCTCATGCTTTCTCTCTCTCTCTCTCTGTATCTCAAATGAATAAATAAAATCTTAAAAAAATTAAAAAAAAAAAAGAATGGTTAAAATTAACAAGTCAGGAAATGGCAGATGTTGGCGGGGATGCAGAGAAAGGGGAGCCCTCTTGCACTGTTGGTGGGAATGCAAACCAGTGTAGCCACTCTGGAGAACAGTATGGAGGTTCCTCAAAAAGTTAAAAATAGAACCACCCTACAATCGAGCAATTGCACTACTATTACCCAAAGGATACAACACACACACACACACACACACACACACACATGTGGTGACTTTCCATTACCTCCACACACCTCCTCCAGGGAGAGAAAACCATGACAGCCTATAGTAAGAGTGTTTTCCCTTTTCCCTGTGACTCCACCTACCCACCATCTGACTCTTTCTCGATGCTCACCATTCAGCCCCAGGGGCCACTCAGGTGACCAGGGTCTTCCCATGGTCCGATCCGGAGGCCAGCAGCTCCCTGCAGGCTGGGCCCAAGTGCTGGTATGTCCCTGGCAGGATGGGGTGGGGGCCTGGAGAGGCTAGGGATGGGTCCAGACCCTGGTCCAACACCCCACCCTCAAAGGAGCCCCACATCACCCTAGGCTTCATTCCTCAAGCCTCCAGGACCACAGGGCCCTGGGGCAGGGTTGGAATCAGTGACTGCACCTTGGCCTTCCCCCCCAGCATTTCTGCCCATGTCACACACACACACACACACACACACACACACATATACAGACACACACACTCAGACACATGCATATACAGATACACACAGACACATACATATGCAGACACACACACATATAACATACACACACACACACACACACACACACCCTTCCTGCGCCCAGAAGGCCCCAGCCTCAGGACAAGCTGCGCCTCATCTCTGCCAAGGGAGGGAAGAAGGAGCCCAGGGAAGTCCTCCCTCAGAGATGAAAACACCCCACAGAACGAGTGGTTTCCTCTCTGAGATTTTTATACATTATTTATTAACACTTAGGCTACATTTTTCTCAGAAACTACTAAGAAAGGCTACTATGAGTGGAGGGGCTGCCGGGCCTGAAGGGGGAGCTGCTGGGTGGTCCCCGAGAGCCCGGTTCCCTGAGGATTCCGCATCACGCCCCGTGTTTCGGCCCGAACTGAGAAGCCCCCGCGGGCTGCTGGGAGGAAGCTGGGCGTGGGGGCCGCAAATGTGAGGACAGACTGTGCCCTCGGTGCCGCATCACTAATCTGAACACGGGGAGCCGGCAAGTTCACTAGACAGCCGCTAAGACAGAATCCTTCCTACAGCGGAAACCAGCTTCTAAAGGGTCGCCGCAATCAGGCCTGGCTCTGGAAAATCAAGCAGAAGGTGTGGGTGTTTGGAGCAGACAACAGGCATGGGGGACTGGGGAGGGGGAGGTCTAGGCAGCCCCAAGGGAGGGAGGGGATCCCATCTGAAACTGCTGAGGCTCTGAGGCTCTGAGGCTGGCGTGAAGAACGTGGAAGAGGGCACGCGTTGGGCTGGGTGGGTCAGCCTCCGGCTTCCTAGTCCCCAGGAGCACCTGTAGAGGTGGTGAGAGGGGACTGGGAGGACGCTGGATGGGGGAGGTGGTGAGAGGGGACTGGGAGGACGCAGGAAGACCCCTTTCCTCCCTCTGCCTCTGGAGCGCAGGAGGGCCCTTCTGCCAGGGATGATGGAGGCCCACCCGGGTCACGCAGCTTCTGCTCCAGGGCCAGGCAAAGCCTCGAACCAAATGCCTACCTCCCCCATCCAGCGCCCCATCCCCTGGGCCAGCCACCTTCACCGGGTCCTGTTAGCTCTCCAATGTCCCTCCAAGTCCTCTGCCTCCTCTCTGGAAGAAGAGGAAAAGGAAAAAGCTGCCAAGCTCCCCACTGGGCCTGGCCTGGCCTGGGCCTCTGCCCGGGTCCCGGTTACTTTTGTCTTCCTGGGCAGCCTTCTGTCCTGTCCTGACACAAACAGCCCCAAAGCAGCTCCTGCCTAAGCCTTTGCAGACACCAGAGAACGTTTCCCAGTCTCACGTGGGTTCCACTGTCCACAAAGCCCAGAGTTCCCCACGAGGAGCAGCTCTCAGCTGCCTCACTTACAGCCAGAGGTCATGGCCCCACTGGCCCAGACCCCAGGGTGCCCCTCTCCGTGGCCCTGTGATCCCACTGTCCCCTCCCTGACACACAGTGTCGTAAGGAATGTGTCCCAGGGACTAAAGGGACCCCAGGAAGGGTTGCTCCAGGAGATTTGATCATGCACATGACCAGCTCTCCTCTCCCGTAGTTGCTGGAAATCAGGCCCAGGTGGACACTTGAGACTTTTTAGTGGGCGTGGGAAGAGCCTGTATTCAAAGCTCTGGACTTAAGGAATAAAGTCCGGCCAGCAGCAGAACGGGGAGGGGGGCGGGGGCGGGGGGCAGTGCTCGGGCCCTGCGGGGTGTGGAGGGCTCCTCCGGCAGGACCAGGCAAAGCTTTCCTGTGGGTCCGGGCTGGACGTCCCCTGTCCTCGTCACTCAGTCAGTGGGGGAACCTGTCCCGTTCCATTCTGCAGTAACCACAGCACGCACCTGCCTGAGCTCGGCCGCCCCCGCTGGACTTGGGTTCCGCGTGTGCCCCGGGGGGTTCACAGGATGGCAGGCTCCCTGGTGTCTGCGGGGCGGGGGGCCGAGTGAAGGAGCTGCTCCCCGTCTCCTGGGTTCCAGGACTCACGGGCCGAAGAGGGGGGGCAGGCACTGTGCCTGCGGATAACGCGCCACCTGGTGGCTCCTGGCCGTTTCCCGCTGCCGCCCTCACCTACCCCTCTGCCACCCAGCCACGTGACCTTGGGCGTGTTTCTTAATCTCTCGGGCCTTCGGCTTCCCTGTCTACAAATGCGTGATACAAGACTGTTTGGTAGGGACCTCATACTTCTTGAAATCGCCCACATAAGGCTTGGCACACGGCCAATGTGGGTCCCTCTGCCCCTCTGTCCGCATGACCTTGTCACAGTCCCTCCCCCTCTCTGGGCCTCAGTTCCCTCACCTGAGGAAAGAAGATGTGGATCCGAAGCAGTGTGAGCCTGACCCGCTCAGTTCTACAGGCCTCCCTCCTCTTCCTCTTCCTCGGCCCCTCCCTTCCCTTCCCTTCCCTTCTCACGAAGCCGGGTTCTGCCACCGCCTCCCCAAGCTGCCACATCTACCTCGGTCACATCTACCGCGGTCCTCAGGGCCTCTGCCCGCTCCAGTCCCTGCAGGAACAGCCTCTAGGCTCCCGTGCACACAGGAAAGCCCTATGATCTGGGCCCCCTCGGTGCTGGGGCTGAGCTGGGGGTGGGCGGTGACGCCCTGCTGTCCCCAAGGCATGCTCCTCTTTGTCCTGTTCATCTCACCGGATGGCATGTTATGCAGTACCTTCCAGAAGGTTTCAGATAAACTCACGACCAAGAGTTCTTTTGTGGGGGCTTTGTGGGGAAGGAAAGAGCCGTCGGGGCCTGGGAGGGCTGGTTTGAGTGAGGCAGCGCCTAGGGAATGCGCAGGTCCACCCCTCACGTGGTGTTGCAGGGGTGGGTGTGCTAGGCTCTGAGATCTTGTCCGAAACGTGCCGGAAGAGCCAGCCTTCAGGTATGCACACAGTGCCGGGTGCCGGGGATCGGGGAGAAGCCAGGCCGCCGCACCCCGCCCTCAGAGAGTTTGCTGTGCAGGGGGGCACACAGCACGCACTCGCACTCATGGAGGCCCAGGGCACAGGACTGATCTGTTCTGCAGAGGAGACATTCATGTATAAAGACTCTGAAGTGGCACACAGCTTCCTCAGGCAGAGGAGGACCCCATGCCTGCCGGGGCAGCCCTCCACACCCCGCAGGGCCGGAGCCCCCTCCCCCCGGCCAGGCAGGGCAGCTTTCACCCCTGGGGCTCTCAGCTGACCCCATGACCTAAAGAGGTAGGGACACATGCCTGCACACTGCTCCCTGCCCGGTCCCTGAGTGGGAGGGACGACAGGTGCTGGCGTCCTGGCCTTGCTTCCGGCCGCTCCGCACTCGGGGTGACTTTCAGCAGGTACAGGAGGGCACGTGGGTCCCAGCGGAAATGTTCACACGCGCGGCTGCTGAGCCTCACTGAAGGTGAAGCCCAGGTTGACCGCCTTCTCCTCTCCAAGTGCCCGGGGTGTCCTGGGAGATGACACAGAGGGTACTGGGGGTACATCGCTCTTCCCCCAGTCCTCATAGAACATCTGAGCAAGCTTCCCTCGCCGGCTCGCCTGGCCTCACGTGCGCTGCTGGGGCAGTTTTAGGGGCTTGTTTTGGTGCGTGGTCAAAGTGGGCAGGCAGTTACTGGTTCGGGTGATCTCCAGGAGAACCACAGTCAGCCCCCCGTGACGCCAAAACCGTAACCACCAAAAGCAGCAGGAAGAGCTGCCCCTTCGCCTGACGGATGAGTGGCGGGGGGACCGGAGACATTCGCACCATGGCGGGTCCATTTCCTGTTGGGATCGTATGGGAAGCAACTGCAGCCCACAGGGGCCTTCCGATCTAGTTGGAAGGACTAAGTACCCATTTCCTGAATCAGGTGCTCGGACATGGAGGTGACCTCCTTGGACACTGCGCAAGGCCGGACAAGCCGTCCTCTTCTGGGTGGGACACTCTTCCCCAGAAGACCCTGAGCCCTCCAGGCGGAGTTGGGACCCCAAAGCAAGTCAGGCCTTTGGGTTTTAGGAGCAAAGGCACTTCGTTCCCTCTGTGCACGTGTCTCTGACCTAACCAAGGGAGATGGTGTCTCTGACCTGACCAAGGGAGAACCCATCGATTCAGCCCATTCCACCAACTCAGCCTTCCTTCTGGGAATGTCATTTACTTTGGTTTTTGTTTGTTTACAAATAGCCCAAGGAAAACTCCTTTTTTTTTCTTCCCAAAACAAAAAGGAGACTGTAGCCCATGTTCCACCTACACATCTGAATCCTCCAAGCTCTTTTTTTTTTTAATGGCATTTCCGTCTGCACGGCACCCTGAGCCCTGGCCCCGTCCAGCCCCTGCCCCTGCCTGAGCCCTTCCACACTTGGCCCTCCCCAGGCAGAGGCAGGTGGACTCCATCCGCTGTCTTTCCTGCTCATAAAGACGTCTCGAGGAGGAGACTTTCCCAGTGCTTTCATCTTAAGGGCAAAGGTGAGCTCCCACTTGAACGTGGTGCTTTCACAAACACAAAGCAGTGGAGGGAGGTGAAGAATGTCCCCACCACCGTCTGGGCAGAGCCGAAAAGAGGCCTCACCTCTCCCGTGCTTGGGCTCGGAGCGGGCAAGGGGAGAAAATGGCCTCTGCTGTGTGCGCGTGGTCAACTGAGGCACATAGGACCTGCCCGCGCATTGTTTGGGTCATTTGTTAACGTATCTGGGTGGGGAGAAAGGGAGAGATCTAAATAATTACAAACACTTCAGAGGGTTTTTTTTTCCCACTGACTAAGGTTAAAATGAATAGTGTTGATGCGTTGCCCAGGCAGTAGGCTTGTTAAAGGAAGTGGTATTTAAAACGATTTTCGAGCCAAAGCAATTTGGCTGATCCAAGGCGTCCTTTATCTTTTGCTTTCAGGAGGATAATGATGTTTAAAAACGGAGTCACTCATACCATTTCCTGTCGGGAAGCCAGCTCAGGGATGGGCCTCTCTTTCTCAGGGTTTGTTTACTTGCTCTGTGATGGAAATGCAAGCTTCACGGGGCCCCTTCTGCAGAGGGCTCGGAGCTCCTCCGGCAAAAGACAAAACACAGGCCAGTGACGCGCTCAGACTCTGTCTCCGGCTGTCCGTGACTTCCCCGCAGCTTGGCTTGAGCTTGGGAGCTGGAGGCTCACGGCAGCCAGCTGGCTCCAGGGGTTGCGTGGAGGGCTCCGTCTGGGATGGGGCACCCTCCCATTTGGCTAAGGGGCTCCCTCCCCAAATTGAACATGGTGGGTCACCCCCACTGAAAGGTGCTGAGCGGGTCCTCGTGGGGAAGGGTACTTCTTCTGTATCACTGGATTGAGGACCGCTGGAGCAGCCGACTTCCGTTTTAGAGTGAAGGACAGAGACAAGCCGACCTCCCAGCGAGCCTGGATGAAGGGAAGGAGCGGTAGCAGAAGAGCCGCTCTGCCCCAGGCTGGGCTCACGTGGGCCATGTGCCTTCTGCAGTCCAGGGATCCTCTGCTCACATGTGCACAGGACCAGGTGCTTGGCCCGCCTGCCTCCCCCTCACAGAAGCCTAAGGCAGCTCAGGAGGCAGCAAGTGGGATGGAAGGAACCTTCCACGGCAGTAAAATGGGGAGGACCACACCTGCTCCCCAGTGTTGCCCAGCACCTGCACAGGACAGCAGATCCGTTGTGTTAAGTCATCCTCTGACCTTTGTTACTTGAAAGCATGGCCTCCAGCCCCCCGGGGACATGTGGGAAGAGTTTATCCTCAGGGGCCACTTCCTGATGATCTCAGTCTGGCCACAGAAGGAGCCCGTTAAATGTAGGAATGTGAAACAAGGATGTTTTGGGGAGTCCGTGGTCTTGCCGTGTGTGCTCTTTGTTCAGCTTTGGGGTCACACAGCACCTAGAGGGGAGGGGTGCTACTGAGGCTACAGCAGTGACAGGTGGGCCGGAGGAGACACGTGGCTTTGTTCCCCATGTCTGCTTCCCAGGCTGCACAGCACCTACCGGTCTCTCCTGCTCGGTCTTCCAGGGGATGCTGGCAGCCCCCGCCATCCTCAGGCTGAGCGCGATAATTTAGGATGGCCACTGCTCCCTTGGTGCATTTTAAACACACTTCCAAACTCTGTTCGTTTTGCCTTTGATGGGGCGGTGGCCTTCTGGGTTTTTCTTTCAAGAGATGCAGATTTAATGGACTGTGATTTTTCTCCAGATCTGCTGTTTAAAAAAAAAGGAAGCATTAAAAAAGCAACTCAGAATTTCTATTTACTCAGGGAAAAAAAAATCTGCTTGCTATTCAGGCCCTAGATTTTCCTGGGAGATTAGTGTACTTGCCTGCCAAGATGTTAGCTAAAGGAAAACACATTTGCTATAGATCAGAAATATTTATCCTTTTCTGGGCAGGAGATCTGAAGAAGAACTTCATCTGAATGTATAGCACCTGGAAATATGAATGAATTCAATCTCCCCAGCTGTAGGCATCCTCCAGAAAGACCAGTCACTGGGCAGGGGTTGTTTGGTGGGGGACAGGCAGTCTCTGGGAAGTAGAAGCCATGAGGGGGGTCAAGCAAGGCTGCTGGGCTGGGGGTGGGGGTGTAGGTCAAGGGTCAAGAGGCCCCGGTCCCAGACAAGAGGCAGGGGGTCAGCTGGAAGGATGACAGTGAGGGTCCCAGAGCCTAGCAGCCTTGACTGGCAAGCTTGCTTCCTCCTGGGATAGAGCACATTGACCCTGCTCTGCTTTGTATGTTCTTGGAGCAAGGTTGGGGGCTGAGGATGGTGGGCGACTTGGGCCAAAGCCATTCCTGCTTCTTGACAAGAGAGAAGGAACCTCAGCTTCTGTTGAGCTCCATGCTGTTTCCTCAAAAAGGATGGCCCCCATCTCTTAAAATCTTTCAAGAATCTATCGGATTCTTCTTTGGTTGCTGGAGAAGAGTGACAGAAGCAAGCTCATGAATGATTAAAAATCTAATCATTGTTTCCACCCAGACGGCATGCCTGCATCCTGGTGAGAGACAGGGGACAGAAGTACACCCACAAACTGTTGGTTAGCAACTTTTCTCATCTGGCTCTGCCACTCGTTGGTCCTTATTATTAGGGTTCATTTGACTCCTGCAGTGGTGCTCTGGGTTCTTTGACGGGAGGATCAAGTTCAGGACGTGGGGCGTAGGAGGAGCAATGAATCCTTGTGACATCAGAGCCCCTTCCAAGATCATTTGTCTTCCAGGCCCAGTGTTCCACCTACAAGTGATTTGCACTGACTACCAGCCAGTGTCCATCTGCTTGAGCACAATAGGAGTCCAAGTCTGGCAGACCTGGACATGTGGCCTCTCACTCCGGGGGCCAGCAAGGCCTGGCAGCATGGCAGGAGGGGAGAACATCAGCTCCTTCCAGGCAGAGAAGGATCCATTCTGGAGCCTCCGTGAGCCCCTGGCCGGGAGGGGGCGGGTAGAGTCCAGGTTCAAAGATCTGCCCAGGGGGTTCTGCTAAACAAGGATTCTGTTAACCAGAAGCCCATACCCTTTCACGTGGAGCCCCTAGATCTCTTTCGAACAAAATTACTCCCGGAGCTTCTCAAGGATAAACCAGTCCAGGAAAGACTGCAAATCCTGGGAATTTATAGTAGGGCGGCGTGTTCTCCGTTATCTATTTTGGTCTTGTTCAGAGGGGCCTCCCGGCTATAATTTAATCTCAGGTAGATGAAAGCTTCTTTCCTCTCCCTCCGAACTGAAGAACCACTTCCTCTCTCTCTCCTGGGCCAGGGCCAGCTCTCTGAGCCTCCCCAGGAGCCAGCGGGGCACGGCCTGCACAGAGCTGGCCGTCTGGACCTGTGGGGACGGCTCAGAGCAACGTGGTGGGCCTCGGCTTTGCTTGAGGTCGGCCCCAGACAGCTCGCCTGAATAGGCTGGGGCTTCTTTGTACTTGAAAAGCACCCCATGTGTGGGAAGGTGCACAGGAGAGAGAGAAAGAGGTGTGAGTGAAGCAGTATTGGGCCGTATGTGGGACACACAAACCCGTGTGCACGATTTCCGGGTACGGGGTGGCCTTGATACCCTAGTGATGGCCACCTTCCTGAATGTCACAGCCACGTCAACGTTTCCTTGGGAGCTCATCCCCAGCATCCGAGTCAGGCCTTGTTTGTCTCGTATCAGCCGTAATTAAAAAGTAGGTGGCTCGAAACACACTCCCTTCCTGGGTCCAGGCTGAGGAGAAGGCACAGAAGTCACACTGGGTACCACTCCCAGGGGATCTAGGGCCAGGACACATAGCCAAGGCCACCAAGGCCACTGTCCTTCATTTCACTGAACAGTAAATCCATTGCCCAAGGTATTCAGAAAGAAGAGTGGGTGCAGATTTGCCTGAGGCCACTCGCCTGAAGGGCTCCCTATAGGATTTCTCAGGCTGGAGTAGCTGCCAGAGCCCCAGCCCCCTGGGAAGATGGAGCCCTGTCAGGCTCCACCCCCCACCCCATCAGTCCCGATGCTGGTCATGGACACTGCACTGTCCCTGAGCGATGTCTGGAGCTGGGATCCAGCACCCCACTGCTTGTCAACAGCCCACCCAGGGACGAGAGCCCAGCCCGTCCCACCCTGATGCTGAACCATTGCTCTGCCCCTCACTCATCAGAGACGCTCAGACGGTCAGAGCCCATCCCTCAGAGAGCGAGAAAGACCTGGCCCTAGAGGACTGTCCACAGTGCTGTGCCCCACAACAACCTTCTGTGGGTTCACCCCGGCACGTTCTCGGTGTGATGCTAGAGAAGTCGCCTCCCACATCGTGCGGGCCTCCCATTCATACTTCTAATGTTCCATGGACATCATCACTCTCATTTTTCCGCTGCCCCTTATCTCAAGGGACTTACCTCTTTGGGGACACAGCCACACAAAGTCAGAGCCCAAAAGAGAAATACAGGGGAGCTCATCCATGAGGGTGGAAGAGCAGAAGACAGCCAGGAGCTCGCCTGAATGGCAGGGGAAACACTAGACAAAGAAAGGTCATTTAATTCCAGAGCATTCACAGATTGGGTCGGTCCTAATGCACAAAGGCAATGATGGCCAGCAGCCCACCCACGGCCTGGGCACGTGAGCCCCGAGGATGTGGGTTGACCCTCTGGGCGGGCGTCCCAGGCTCTGCCCTCGCTCTGGGCAACAGCCGCCTCTCGTGGGTCTTGCTTCACCCAGGCCATTCTCATGCTCGTGAAAGCCCAGCCTCAAATACTACGGCTCAGAGTCAGAGGTCAGGGCCTGCTCCATCGAAGACTGACCGCTTCCGTGGGTTTCCCCTTCCTCTGGCGCTGCGCAGTTAGCTTCGGAGAGAAGGAAGGAGATGCCGCGTTTATTTTGTCGTCTTGAAGCAGTGAGTCCGGTGATGCTGCAGCCCAGTGGGGATCCTGCCACTTCTGCAGACCCCAGGGACTGTCAGGGCTTCGGACGAGGCTGGTCGGAGCCGGCCGACAAGAGGCATCCCAGGCAGGGACTCAGAGCCATCCCGGGGGGGCCCAGGGCCGCCTCATACGGAGCCCTCGGGAAAGCAGTCCCGGTGGGGGGCCAGCTATTACACATCTGGAACAAGTGCCGGCATGTGTGGGGGCCACTGCCAGGGGGCCGGGAACTCTAGCAAGAGAGAAGATCCCCTGGAAAGCGGCTTCACACCTGCCCTTCCAGCAAGCAGTCATTCCAGAGGCAGGCGTCAGTCCGAGGAAAGAGTAGCAGAGGGCCCGGGGTGGGAGGGAGATTGTTTGCTGAGATGAAGCACAGTGTGGACCGCGGGCCTGGTGCGCAAGGTGAGGGGAGAAGCCTGACAGCAGGGATTTGGTGCAGGATCCCGACCAGATGTGCCCTCCCAGCCGCAGGTCTGCTCCGGCTGCCACGTCAGATGTTTGTCTTCGCGGGCCTTGCTGAAGACGCCCCTTTATGGCCTTGTGCTCGCTGGGGTGTGGGTTTTGGCAGGACAGGGAGACACTAAACCCTGGAGGCTGCCGTGTAGAGTGGCCACGTTTAGCAAGTCAGATTTGTAGATGCCCAGTTATGTTTGAATTCCAGATAAACAACAAGTTTAAAAAATAGTGTAAGTATGTTCCACTCAATATTTGGGTTATACTTACACTAAACATGCATTTATTATCTATCTGAAATCCCAGTGGAACTGGTATCATCTATTTTATCTGGCTGTGGGCTTTTCTCTGGTGCCTCGTTCTGCTTTTCCATCCATTTCAGCACTGACTATGGGTTTGATTATATGATGGATGACACCCACTAGAACCCAAATTCCTCTGCTGCCCGTAGCACCGTGGGGGTCCCCATGTCCTACAAATTCTTCCCTGAGCCTCTGGGCCCTCCAGCTAGGGGTGTTTGGGCTCCTGTGCTTGCAGCAAGCCTGTGCCTCTGGAGGCTGCAGAGGGGGCCGGAGGAAGCCAAGGGGTCCTCTGTCTTAGCGGTGATCCCAAGCCTCTTGGGAGGAGAATGCCAGCAAGGTGGCTGGTGGGTTTCTGCTGTGGGTGAGGACATGGGGTACAATACCGCCGAGATTGCAGGTTACTAGGACAAGTCCAAGGTCAACAGAAGCCTTGGATGGGGGCTGGTAGGATTCACAAAGTGGTCCCCATCCGGCCCGTTGGCAGATGGAAGGAAAAAGCCTGGCCCCCTGGAGCCTTAGTTCGCGGCTTCCCTCTGGCCCCCAGCCAAGGACAAGCCCAAACTGGCCTCTGTTGCGAAGAAGTGGCCTTTGAGAAAGTGTGTCCTTTGCCCTGGGAAGGAACATTTGCAGTCAAGTCTGTGCATGGAATTTTTATTCCTCTACTACAGCCTAGGCAGGATTTAGTACACAAGTTCTCCAGAGGAAATGCCTTCAATAAAAATTTGATGGGCTCCGGCAGCTCAGGAGAACTCCTTACGAATTCCAAGTGTTGGTGGGTCCCTGGCTTAGGCAGGAGCCCAGCTACAGTCTGCAAATGGCCTCTTTAGCTGGGAGCCCTTGGTGCAGGAACTGCCCCCAGCGCCCTGCTTCCCCAGGTTGGAAAGTAGGGAGCCTCTCAGAGAAGGAGCTAAGCCCCGGGCTCTGGGCGTTCAGGAGTTGGCCCCCGTAAGGAGATGAGGGCATTGGACACTCAGTGGGGATCTGGTGCGTATGAAGACCTAAAGTCAGTTAAGGAATAGAAATGAATTGCTGTGACTGGTGGGGGAAGTATAGTAACTGTTCATTTATTATCTTCTGACACTTCTCGTTGCTCAGCACTCAGAAAAGAGTTCAGGGCTGAAGACAGGTGCATGGCGCCAACTCGGGCATCCCATGGGAAATTCATGCTAGAGGCTAAGCTTGCTGTGGGTGAGGTGGGATTCAACTCACCTCTCTATTCTCGGCCCTTAGCTTGGGCCTGGCACAGAGGGTGAGGCCAGCGAGTTCTCAGTGGTATTGGAGAGAGGACAACCACACGGTGGGCCTTGAGAGACAGGGGAGTCTGCTGTTCAGCTTCTGGCTTGTTAGGAGCCTCCAAGCATGACCCAATACCCCCTCCATCCTGGTGAAACAGTGCCGGGTCACTGGAAAAATGCTCCTAAGCTCAGCAGCCACTGCAGGGACGTGTCTGGGGACAAGAGCCCACGTCCTTGGCCTGGAGGCCCTTCCTGCCTAGGCCTCTGCTACAGAAAACGTAGGTGGACAAGGGGAAATCGCAATCCAAAGAGTGCGTTTGCAGAGTGATTCCTCTGCAGCGCCCAGCCTTACGTCCTGGAGAATACCCCCGGCCCAGGAGTGTTGGCCTACCTCTCCCTTTGGATCAACCCTGAATGCTGCCCTCACCCACGGTTCCCAGAGGGCAGATCATGAGGACAGCTCATGGCAAGGACACAGAAGTGGGTTCTAATCTCAGATCCGGCATCTACTAGGCAGCCCCCAGCAAAGAACTTGACTCTCCTTAGCCAGTTTACATACCTGTGAGCATCTCATGGGACCACATTTGCAAAGACTTAGCCCACAGCCTGGTCTGGAAGCTGTACTGGGTGGTCAGCAAAACCCAAAGCTGTAGGCCATCCTAGGCTTTCCTTCTGGCTTTCTCTGTTATGGTGGTCTCCCCTTTCTACCAGGGTCCGGTGTGGCTCACAGTCACTTAGGCTCGTGGCCATCAGAGGGTGAGGGAGGCTGGCCCCTTTGCTGTTTGAGTCACCCTGGCAACACCTCCCATCGCATGCCCTGCAGATGGGATGCATCCAGGCCTTTTCGGGCCCCCTCCCCTGAGCCACCTCTGTCTGCTCCCCTGTATGTCTAGGGGCACAAAGCCATGGAGGGGGCAGCTACAGCTTCTCTTGGCCCGAGGAACTACTAGGTGTGGCTCCTGGGTAACCAGGTGCAGGGGAGTGTGAGGCTTCCAGCCGTCCTGCTCCCTCGTTACTTGGGCTTGGCCTCCAACTTGACGACCTGGGTCTGGGAGGGGACCTAGAGCAGTCTGCTCAGCCTCAGTCAGACAGTATGCGCCCCATAGGCCCCTGCTTACAGTCTCCTTCAGAAATGTATCTGGTCCCTCTGCTAGCTAACCGCAACATATAGCCCCCTGGGTTTCCAGCTGTCACAGGGTTGTATGAGGTTGACCCCACTTGCTCGACCTGCAGGAGACCACAGGGCAGTCCGCATTTCTGCAGCAGAGGTTGAGCGAAGTCAAGAACTTTCTGGAGCAGTGGTCCTCCATCTCTTTCCTGCCCCAGCACGTAGAATGCAGGTGCTCCGTGCTCAGCAGGAGTATTAGTCCAGATCACTTCAGGGAGCAGTGTCCTGGGGGACATGTAGATCCCAAAGTGACATGGATATCCTTTCTCAGGATGGCATGTCCATCTACCCCACGCCCAGCTCCAGGATCACTGGGGGAGGCTCAGTATCGCCCCCAGCCTCCTGAACGGTACAGGACACACACCTGCATGCGCCTCCTGGGACGCACATGATTCCCATGATTCACTCGAGACCAGACATGTGTGAACACACACTCAGGTGCACACCCGCTCACCTGGCCACACACAAATACAAACACCACTGATGCTCACTCATGCCCCCGCACGTACCCACAGCAGAAGCCCCCCAGCCTGCTGTGTACCTCAGGCTCCTGCAGCTCAGACAGCTGGTGGTCCAAGAGGAAGCCTTGGGTGGTCCCCTGGCTCCTGGGACCTTGGCCGGGGGTGGGCGGAGGGCTCCCTCTGGTCTCTGAGGCCTGCTGTGGACACTGTGGTCGCTGAGTTCCTCTCAGGGCCACACTGGGGGTCTCCCAGGACTCGGGCATTGGGTGCAAAACTGGAACGGTGCTGGGCAAAGCAGGACAATTGGTCACCACAGGGCAGGCCAAGCACTCGAGAGGAGGGAAGCTGGATGGGCAAGCCTCCATCCCCGCCTGTCCCTCCCCATGTCCCGTGGAGCTGCTTTGTAAAGAAAGTGGTCAAGGAAGGTATTCTTCCCAGATGCTGCAGGGAGCGACACCAGACCAGGCAGGGCCCAGGTGGTGGCCTTCCGTCCTGGAGCTACGATGGCTTGTTAGGGAGGGGACTGGGCCAGAAGACAGCCCACCTGGAGCTGACTGAGGCAGCACTCAGGCCTGGGAGAAGGGTGGGAGAAGTCTTGACAGACAACCTGGAAATGTCCTCAGGGCATCGGAGGGGGGATTCCACAGCCTGCTGAGCTGCACCTGTCCTTCTCAGTCTGGAGCCGGTTCTGTCCACCAGGCCCCACATCCATTCCTGGGGGTCCAGATAGGCTGCAGGCATGTCCCAGTCCCTCCTGAACCTTGCGTCCTGCCCCCGTACTCAGGATCCCCTGAGGCAGCAGAAGGCAGGGGTGTGAGGTGGTGACAGGCCTGTGAAGGGCAGCAGTGAAGCCTGACTGAGGTCCCCGCAGGCCCACCTGGCCCTGTGTGTGCGCTCCCCCTGCGTCACCTCTCCTGACCCTCCCCGCCCACTGAGGGGACCGCTCAGGTGACAGGGTCTACCAGCTGCCTGCCTGGCCTCCAAGCTCCAGAGTAGAGGAGGCGGCTGGCGGGCCATGTCGTGTCAGGTCATGTCAGTGGGAAGCAAACAGACCAGGCCGGTGGGGGAGGGAGACGGAGGAAACGCACCAAAGAGGAAGCCGAGTTAGACTCCTGTGCCCTCCGTGGCCTCCCGGTCCCACTGGCCTTCATTGTCAGCGTTTGGGGCAGGAATGGGATGAGTGTTCCCGAAACCAAAGAAAATACTCCGAAGTGCTTTGAGGGAGAGTGGGGTGGGGGCCGAGTCCCAGGTGAATAGGGTCCTGAGCCGGCGTCCCCGAGGGGGTAGGTGAGCCCACGTGGCAGCACTGGGGTCCCCACCACACACACACACACACTCCCGGACACACGCACACCCACCTTCATGGCCACATGCTGCTCGCACACCTACACGCATCGCCTTTCACACTCACACACAATCTCACACTTGCACACTCATGCACTCATCCTCACACTCAGCACACACCCACATGCTCACACTCATTGCCTTTCCTGTGCCTCGCACACCTGTGCACACATACACACTCGCCCTCTCACAATCATACATGCACGCACACACTTTGCCCTCCGCACACCCTGGCACACAAGTGCTCACACACAGCCGCTCACACCACGCTCACACGCTGCCTTTCTCACGCCCTTGCGCACACTCACACCCGTGCGCTCGTGCCCTCAGACCCCCGCGCTCCTCCCCACCTCCCACCCCCCACCTCCCCCCCCCCACCTCCCCACCCCCCCCCCCCCCCCCCCACCCACCACCCCACCCCCACCCCCAGCGGCCCACAGGCCGGGAGGGGCATGAGCCCAGCACTGGGTCTAGCCAAGCCATTTGCTCCTCCAAGCAGCACTTAGCTCCACTTCCTTTTTCTCTCTCTCCTTTGGCGCCTGGAAAACCCCAAACATTCCCAGGAGGGAAAACAGGCCCTTTATTACCTCGTGGGCTCAGAACACTGCATCGCGGTAATTGAAAGTGGCTTGACTCAAATTGCATTTTCTGAGGAGCCGTGAGAGACAGGCATGCGGGAAGGGGGTGGGTGGAGGGCCGCCTTGAAAGCTAGCACCGAGCAGGCATGGGGTGCTGGGCCCCGAGCACAGGCCCAGTCCCCAGAGGCCTCCCGGGGCCGCCACCCCCACGGAAGGGCAGAACTTTGACACGCACCCCACGAAGAGCATCCGAGCCCTGAGCGGGCAGACCCGCCTGCCACCTGTTGCCGGCCTCTGGAAGCTTCATTCCGGGAAGGGTCTTCATCCTCTCCCTGCAGGTCACACGATGGCACATGGCGGCCATTCAACAAGTGTTTGTTGACTGAATGCTGGTTCCTGTCTCGGGGCCTTGGCTCTCATGGCTCCCTCCCTCACCTGTTCCTTCAGGTCCATACAGTGCTGGTGAGCACTCGCCATCTTCCAGACAGGGAGCTAAGCCCTGTACTTATTATCTCCGAAAATCTGCCACAGCCTTGGGAGGTAGGAAGCCCCGTAGCAGACGGGGAAGCTGGAGTGCAGAGCCTGACAGGAAGTGGGACTGGCCTTGGACCGGAGTCTCCGGCCCAGCTCGGCTCTGAGGCCCAAGCCCCCTGCAGGCCCCTGACCTGGCCATGGTCAACCCCTAGTGCATGCCAGCCACGGGGAGAGGGCGCTACTTCTCCATCTTAAATAAGAGTCCTCGGGAAGCTGGGATGGGGGCTGCTGTGGTTTGAAGGAACGTCCTCAAAATGTCTGTGACTTTGATCTGTTGTTAGTCGTGACAGTTAGTTTGCAAGTGCACACAGCATTAAAGAATAGCGACAGGGGGCATGGCTTAAAATGGGTGAGAAACGATGCTTTAGTGCCTCTATTCATCTATGGGCGTGACTCCCCAGGAAATCTAAGCCCCCTGAGTCACCTGTGTCCCCCCAGCAGCCAGCACTGAGCCCAGCTCATGGCGAGGGCTCAGAAAATGCTTATTGAATGGAATTAAGGAATGAGGAAGGGCGGGAGGGAGGGAGGTTGGGAGATGCCCAGGACCCATAGCCGGTGGGAATGTCCGAGGACATCCCTCCCTAGCCCTGAGGAAAGAAGTTCCTGCCTGCATTATTCCCCAGGGCCCTTTCTCTCTCCTGATTTTTGCGGTGGGCTCGGGATGAGTAAGACAGTGAGGGGGGCCATTCCAGAGGGTCAGCAGAGTGCTGGAAAACAAGATGGCCTTGGCCTGAGACAGGAGCCAAGTGCTATGGGGGGCACAGAGCCGGTGTATCCCTTGCCGGGCCCGACACAGGCTCCCTCCTGGCTTTCCTGCTGCAGGTCCCTCCCAGCAGGAGAGAGGAGAGCAGCCGTGAATGAGGCTTGTCCGGTGGCTGCTGAGCCCAGTGGAAAGGGGACCCCAAAACCATTTAGTGATAAACTTGTGTCTCTGGGGAGCAGTTTGCTCGCCTTGCCACTGTCTCGGTATAAGCAGCAGCCTACTGGAACCTTCTTACAAACCCATCTGGGCCATCAAACCAAATGGGGGCACTTCCGTGTCCTCCCCACCCGCCCGCTCTCCCCAGTCCTCATGCAAAAACACGCCGGAAGACAAACAGAGTGAACAGAGTGGCATCTGGCCGGATGACAGGGCGACAGGCCTCCTCCAGCGCTGGGTGTCCCTCGGGGGCAGGGGAGACACCAGGATTCAGGGTAGAGACCAAACATTCTGACACCAATTTCTGAACGGCTGGCCTCAACACCCTTTGTATCTGTGGGCACTTGCACCATTTTTTCTCCTCCTGGTTTACTCTGTTTCTGGATTATTGTCTGTAAGTTTCAAAATGGCCCAGGATTTCCCTGCGTGGTTTATGAATTAGGGCTGTATCCTGGGAACACCCAGTAGTGCGGATATATTTTAGGTGGTGTCAGAGTTTCCATTATAAACCCCATTTCTCAGAGGTTTACAACTTGGCCATAAAAATGCTCCGGGCCCGAGGCTCGGACTGCACCACACACAGCTGCCTGAGCCCCTTCCCGGGGTCCAGGCAGGGACATCCGTCCGGCGTGGCCCAGAACAAAGGCTGGGGTAGGAGGGTTCCACGGCTTAGCGTGAGGGGAGGTGAAGACGGGGCCTCCCTCCCGCTGGCCAGCAAGCTATGTGCTCCCAATGGCTGCCCGTATAGGACTGTTACGAGCTAGCAAGGCCAGTCCTCAGGGCAGGAGGGCCACCTGTGGGGCAAAATGTATGCCTGCCTGGGAGTCTCCCGGGTTTACAGTCATTGTGCCCCAGAAATGCTCCCTCCAGGGCCATTTGGGTGCCATTTTGGCAAGCCCACTGACCCAGAGACCAGACAGATCCCTTTCAGACCGACTCCCATGCTAGGAAGAGAAGGGCTCATTGTCACATTCCTGTTTCGACTAAAGCTCTGGTTATAGAGCCGGGCGGTTTGCAAAGTGGAGGAATGAAGACCAGCAGTTCCCAGACCCAGGGAGTTTGTAAAGGAATGCCAGAGCCTGCCTCCCCACCCCAGGAATTGATTGGATTGGTCTGGGGCTGTCTAAACAATCAACAATCCTCAGGCCAAGGCCCAGGCTGGTGTCAGGGAAGGCCCAGGCCTGGAGTCAGACCCTGAAGTCTGGTGATGTTTCCACCACCTCTGTCCCCTGAACCTGGCCAGGCCCCTGCTTGTCGCTGGGGCCCTGGGCACCTGGGACCTATGCTGAGACTGGGGGGCCGGTGGCTGTCCTGGTCTCCAAGCGCCACCTCGCAGAGGGAGCCCCTTCTAGACCTTCTCTTGGGAGCCACAGGGACAGAGCCCAGGCGACAGGGAGCTTGTGTTGTTTTCTCCAGTTTCTTCGAGGCACCGGGATTTCGGGCCCAGACGTGGGAGGCCCATCGGGGGGTGTCCAGCTCTGAGCCTGGCTGCTACCCAGGGACTCCTGCCCACAAAGAGCCGAGGCCTCTCGTCGGTGGAGTGCCAGCTACCAACCCGTGAGGGCTCTTTGCCTCCATTCGTTCACCGGGCACCTGCTCCGAGCGGTGGCTGCCCTGGGGGTCGGGAATGTGCCAAAGACCAAAGTGGACCAAAGGCCCTGCTCCCCTCCGCCCCCGGGCTTACCCCCAAGCAAGGGAGACAACACTGAACAACAGGAGAAGTTAACATAGCGCAGAGGAGATGATCAGCGCCGTGGGAAAGAAACAGCAGAGCGGAGTAAGGAGGCGATCAGGAGCGTCCTGCAAGGAGGGCACGTTTGGAGGGCTGGCGGGTGGCAAGGGCAGAGTCAGTCAGGTTTGCTGCAATGCTGCGCCCTATAACAAACAGCCCGGGAGTCCCGGGGGCTGCCAGGAATCTCCACTGTAGGGGCTGTGGCTCCGTGGGCCTCCCTCCGGCGCCTGGCCCGCGTGGTGGCTCACTGGGGAGTCATGCCTGCCCCCGCAGCACTGGCCACCGCCAGTCCCACGCGGGACAGCAGCCGTGGCGGGGGGAGTGGCGAGGGGAGGGAGGCATGCTTGCCCAACAGCGTGCAGCCTCCCCACTGCAACACAAGGAGCCACGAGGGAGCAAAACCTGGGAGGGCGGGCGGGGGGTTGGGCAGCAGACAGCAGGAAGAACATGTGGGTAAAGGGAACAGACGGTGCCAAGGCTTCAAGGGTGCCCGGCCTCTTCGTGGCAGCAAGCAGCGGGGGGTGGGGGCAGATTCAAGAAGGGAAGATGGTGGCAGCCCCATGAGCACCTTTTCTGAGAGGGATGGGACTACTGTGGGCTTTGAGTGACTTGCATTCTAACACTGCCCGCTGGTCTCTTCATCAGAAAGAGACTGGGGGGACGAGCAGGTGGGAGCAGGAGGCCAGGTCGGGGGCGCTTTCAGTGACCCAGTGGCGGGTCCAAGGTGGAGCTGTGGGGTAGAGAGAAGGGCCTGTTCCAGTCGGATTCTGAGGCATAGCTGTGGGCTCTACTGGCCACCCAGACGGGGGGTTAGAGAAAGAGAAGCTTCCAGGCTGCCCACAGAGGTCCTGCCAACCCTGACGGAGGCCGTGGGGGGTCACAGGGGCTGCTGGGACGTCAAGTCGCAGAAGCCTGTAGACGTGGGGAGAAGCTGCTCCAGGCATCTCTCTAGCTTCTGCAGCTTTGCTGACAATCTTTGGTGCCCCTCGTCTTGTGAAGGATCACCTTGACCTCTGCCTTCATCTTCACTTGCCTTCTCCCTGTATGCATCTGTGCCCAGATTTCTCCTTTTTATAAGGACACCAGTCATATTGGATCAGGGGCCCATCCTAGTCCAGTATGACCTCATCTTAACCAGTGACATCTGCAGGGACCCTATTCCCGAGGAAGGTCATCCGATGGACTAAATGATAGTGTCTCCCCCAGATTCGTGTGTTTTAAGCCCTAACCCCCAGTGTAATGGTATTTGGAGGTGGGGCCTCTGGGGGGTAATTAGATGGGGTCAGGAGGTGGGGCCCGTGATGGGATTAGTACAAGAAGGTTAAGAGACACTCTCTCTCCACCATGTGAGGATACGGGAAGAGGGACCTCACCAGGAACCGAATTTGCCAGCATTCTGATCTTGGACTTGCAGCTGCCAAAACTGTGAGAGACACTCGTCTGCTTTTAAGCCCCCTGGCAGAGCTACCCAGTTAGTCATATCCTGAGGACCTGGTGACTTTCACATATGGACTTGGGGTGTGGGGCACATCCAAATGAGGGGGGCTCCTCACAGGCCCCCCATCTGACTCACATCCCAGGTTTAGGGGCCTCTTCCCTGCTCCCTGGGTGAGGGAGGGAGCTTGGGATTTTCCTGGGACATCTTGCTCTTCAACCAAGCCCCCAGCCCCCAGCCCCCAGAAAGAACACCAGAGGCAGTCAGGCGGCTCCAGAGAGGATGAACACAAGTGGGTAAAGGCTGCCATTCTGTCGTCTTGCTCAGCACTGAGCACCTACTGTGTGCCATGCACCCCAGAGAATTTGAGGGTGCATCAGAGAGAGTCCTGGGGTCTGGGGAAAGGCTGGAGGGTGGCCCCTGGAAAGACTTTGAGGGACAAAAGAAACATGGGACAGGCAAGGGGTAAAGAGGATTGGGGAAGAAGGGGCTCTTTGCTTAGAAACAAGGGTTTGGGGCGCACAGGGGGGCAGAGTACAAGCGGGTCCTGCTCCTGTCACCAGAGACAGGGCTGCGAAGGGACAGGAAGCAGAGGGCAGCCACTGTCCCACGGGGGCACCTGGGTGCAGACCCAACAGCTACAAGTCCTAGGGCTTCTGAGGCTGTTCTGCATGGGACCCTTGGGGCTCCCTCTTTGTTAGCCACAGAGCCCACCAGCTGAGATGCGTGACTGAGATTCAAGACAGACTTGGAGGAAAAACCAAAGGAGAAGACCTCTGGTGCTTTCTGCTTGACTTGGAGAGCCCAGATGGGTCTTTGCAGGATCCCTCCACCTGAGACCCTGTCTCCTTATGGCATCACTCTGGGGTGTTTTTTATCTGGCTCTGGCAGTTCCTTGCTCTCATGAGGGAGGGTCCCTTAAGACATTAGGGAAAGCAGGCCATGGGAAGCAGTGTCTAAAGCATAGGCAGTGGCCAGACTGCCTGATTCTCAGCTGGGCACTGCCATTTCCTGCTGTGTGACTTTGGGTGAGACACTTAACCTCTCTGTGCCGCTGTGGCCTCCTGGGGTACATATGTGAGTACTGAGCACAGAGCTCGGCGCCTATCTCACGGGCTCCGTGGGGGGCCGTGGGGGGACCCAGTCAGGGCTTTGCACTCCAGGGCCCTTGCTGGGACATCACACTGCCCCCTTAGCAAGGGCGACTTCTCCCATGTGCCCTGTTCCACCCAGGCAGCTCATCTTGAAGTGAGAGGCACCAGCGGCCAAGAGAAAACTCCCAACTAACTCTTCCTTCACCTCCTGCCCAGCTGCCCCTTGTGGGAACCCCAGACAGCCCTCACTCCACTTTTGCCTGGGATCTGCAGGTCTGCTAAGTGACCCCAGGCTCTTGCCCTTCCTGGAGACTTAACGGGTCCAGAGGAATGACAGGTCCCAACTAAGTGTCTGCCTGATCCCAGCCTCTGGGCAGGAACAGCCCGTGTGGAGAGACTTGGGGGCCTGGTGGCTCAGACCCAGGGGCTCAGGGGCTCACCCTCCCCAGGGGCGCCTTCCGAGCGAGAGGGGTGGAAAAGCTGCTCCCGGCCCACCTCCCCGTGGACTGGGAATGCGTGGTGCTTCTCGAGTCTCTGCGACTTAACACAGAGTTGCAGGCTTCACCACAGAGGGGTTTTGTTTGGAACTTAAAACACTTGCTCAAATTAATGACCAAAAATGTCAGATGTGTCCACAGCTAATTATTCATTAGATGCTTAATTAGTGTGGGATGATCATGACATTTTAATGTTATTAATTTTTATACTGTAATAGGATTTAAATTGTTCTGCTGTCCCGAAGCCTCCTGTTAGAGCCGCACTGGAATTGGGGGCTGGGAGGAGGTAGGGGCTGTGGGGGCAGCCGGTGGGGACCAGGCAGCTCCCTGGCCAGGGTCCAGAGCCCACACACCCACCTCTTCTGGCCTGGGAGAAGCTTCCTCCAGGCTGCCATGCAGCCTCTTCGAGCTGGGCCCTTCCTATGGCTGGGCTGGCAGTAGAAGCTGCTGGAATGGGAGAAAGGGTAAACCAGATGGCTCCCCATGGCTCCTTCCTGCTCAGATGTTTCCAGAGTCTCTGTTCCTCATTCCCTCACCCTGAGATGGGAGGGAATCCAGGGAACCGTCCTAAGAGCCCCACATAGATGGGGAGAAGGGACCCAAGGGGCGGCAGACCTGTCTGTCACAGACCTGCTCCCATTCCCCACAGTCCAGAGAAAGGGGCCCACATAAAGGAGCTGTTGCCTATTGTTAGACAAATTCCTTTAGAAAGGAGCCCTATCTGCCGGGGAAGGGCATCCCTGTGAGGGACACTCCGCGGTCTCTTCTCTGTAGAGTGGACACAGCTCTATTATTAGTTTCTAATTATGAAAATCATCTGTGCCAATGCTTTAAAATCCAACAATAGGAAAAGTAGAAAGCTAATAGAAATCATATGAAATCCCACCATCCAGATATGATAACTCTTAACATTTTTAGTGTATGAATTTCCAAGCTATTTTTAGGCACATGACTATGCGGACTTTTACGAAAAATATATATATATACATTATATACATATATATAATATAGTGCTATCTTGTCATCTGCTTTCCTCCCCCCCCAACTAAACAGCATCTCGTGAGCATCTTTTCAGGCTAATGGGTACAGATCTGCATGAACCTTTTTAGCGGCCACATTACATTCCAGTCCATAAATACGCCATAGTCTCTTTAACTGGTCTCCAGGAGTTGGCCATTTGATTATATGTAATTATTTATAATTTTTCACAGTTAACGACCAGGGCTTCTCTGATAATGCTTTTTGTGTTGGTCTGGCTGTACCCTTGGGACTGATTTCTAGAGATGAAATTGTTGGGTTCCAGGGGGACTTCTTGATGGTAGGAAAAGCTTTGAGTTCACTTCTACTTGTGACTTGGCCAAGTGCTCTGATTTCCCTGAAGCTGTTCTCCCACCTATGAAATGGGTATAATAATAAAATGTTCTCTGAGTTGTGGTGAAGACAGCAGGACCCGGCACAGAGCTTGGCACTTAGTAGGTGCTGCTGAAGGTTAGCTCCACATCTGCAGACATTACACGCCGACTATCAGTTTACAAAACACCTAAGTGTATGTTATCTCTTCTAATCGTATTATCTTAAGGGAAGAATACATAAAAAGCATATGTAGGCTTAAGCCACGCTTGGCTAAGTTCTGGATGGGTGGGGACTCTAGTCAAGCTGGTAGGGAGAATGGGTGATGTCTGGGGTTTGTCCTTAAGCTTTCAAGGTCAGAGGCACCTAGGACCACTGAGGCACGTTTCCATATGCCATATCTATTCCGCCCCCAATCAGAGAGAGAAATACGGTATCCACTCAGTCCCAGGACCTACTTTCTATTGATGAGACCCATCCCAAAATGGATAGGGGAGTCCAAGCAGAGGTTTGAGCCAAGATCCTACAAAAAGAAGTCCTGCCGTGGAAGGTGGTGTTTCCCCCCCAACCCCCAGGTGGCCTGGAAGAGCCCTCCTGTGCCCAGTTCTGCATGCCCATGTCTCTGGTCTAACACAGGGGCCACTTCTGAGCTTGAGCCTCTTCGAGATAACTCTCCATGTTCTGGCCCAGAGAAGAGGGCTGGGGTGCAGAGAAGCTTCTCTGAGGGCTTGAGAAGGCACTGGGCAGTCACAGTGAGTCAGGTTATATTTAAGGAGAACATGTCAAGAATGGGGGGCCATCAGCAATTCCCAGGGCTAGTTATACGCTCTCTTTCTTATGCAACTTGCGGGGGGGAAAAAAAAAAAAACCTGGTAAAATGAAGCTGGCAGTAAGACCCCCAGACCTCTAGGAGCCCCCTCCAGAGGTGTGGCTGGGCCTCCTAGAAGCTAAGTCATCCCCCTTCCTAAAATGCTTCTCTTTTTTCCCAGGGCCTCTCTATTCTGGGCCTGACCTCATCCACGTCAGCCTGCTTAGGAGCCCAGTGACAGCCCCAGCACCCGCAACTAGGTACAAGGAAGAGAGGTCCATGTAGGTGGAGTCCCCTCAGGGCAGCTGCCAGTGAGAGAGGCTCCTCGAGCCCACCCTGTAGAAGTCCATGGAGTAAACCGAGCATGAGGCTGGGCAGCCATGTGGGTAGGGAGCCTGGTCCTGCTCACCTGCCCTCAGGGAGCAGGGCCTTCCCCACCCAGAGCTAATTCTGCAGAAGGGGCCAGGCTGAGCCCACTTAGTGAGGATGGAGTGCCCATCACTCGCTGCCACCATCTCCCTAGAAGTCAAATGTCCTCGCGAAAATTCATGAGGACCCACATATCCCGTGGGCACAGGGAGCCTGGTGAATACTAATCTCCCTTCGGAGGTTGAACTTAACAATACCCCAATTAAGCATTCTGCAAACCACCTGTGATGCTCTCAGGCCTGCCAGCCCCTGAGCGTGGGGATGGCCCGGATGCTGAGGGGAGGGACCCTGGCCCAGTGCCAGGGACAAAGTCCCCCTCACACCCCAGAGAGGAAGGTGGGCCCCAAGGAAATCTCCCAGCCTTCCTCCCACCCACCAGTGCAGACAACCTGTTCCAGAAGAACAGGGAGACGGAAGAAAAAATGTTAATATGCAGTTGTAGTTGAGATAATAAACAGATGCTCTAATTAGAAGTCTTCTCAAATCATCAAAAGCTTATTTAGAAGGGGAGATGGCAGAGATATTCTGGTGCCCGCGTGGAGCTCCGTGCTGGGGAGGAGTCTGGGGGGAGATCCTCACCTGTCCTCTTGCGGCCTTGGCAGGTGGGCAGGGCCAGGAGAGGCAGGAGGGGCGGAGCAGTCGGGGGAAGGGGCAGTTCCTGCTCAGGGCACTCCACAGGTGGCTTTCCCGCATGGCCACCATCCAGGCCTTCTTGGCAGAGAAAACTCCACACACCTGGAGCCCTCATGTGCCGATGCAGCCCACACACCCCTTCCAGGATCCTTGGAGCTAGAGGCAGGGCTTCTGCCTGCTCTGTGAGTCCCCGTTCAGTGCTCCTCACCCAGGACCTTCCTTGTCCCCGCCTCCCTGTACCACTTGCGAGACCTGGGCCACTGATACCAGGTCGTCTCCAGCTCAAGGCACCCCTGAGCTGCAGGCCTGCCTATCTGCAGACATTCCCTGGGGCAGCTGTAGACCTGCCCTCCGTGCAGGTGCCTCTGAGCTCTCATCAGCCGGCCCTCTCCTCCCACCTTGCTCCCCCTCTGCTCCCTCTCTCACCCCACCTTGGACAACTCACACCTGTCAGTTCTATCCCAACTCTTCCCCCAGTCTGTCCCTGCCTCTCTACCTGCACGGCCACGCTCTCCCCAGCTCTTTCACCTCTGCCCTTGACCTTTGTTGCCATCTTTGCTCCTCTCGGGAAGTCAGCTGTCACTCGCTGCTCCATGGGCCACAGCACCATCGGTGGTGGTCTTTGCAAAACATGTCACTTCATCTCATCCCCCACCCAAAAGTCTTCAAAGGCCCTTGTCCTGTGGGAGGAAAAGCAACCCCCACCCTGAGCTCCCTCTGCCCTTCGTGGACTCCAGCGCCTGGCTCATCTCCAGAGGTACCCGACTTGGTTCCTCCTCCTCTTCCCGTGCCTCCTTTTTCAAGAAACAACTCAAAACCTAAAGACAGCCCACTATGGGCAGGCACACTGAACCCGCCTCCCCCAGGCTCCTATGGGGTCCATGGACTGCTATAGCAGAAGCACGTGGGGGTTCATTAAAAATACAGAGTCCTGGCCCACCAAGGGGCTATGGGATCAGAGCCTCTGCAGATGGAGCCCAAAATCAGCCTTTCCAATAGCTATCCCCGCTGAGTTCGGAAGCCACCATCCTATGCAATCTCTGGGTGTTAATTGGCTGTGAATTTATTTAGGGCCAGGAAGGTAGTCTTATCCTCTGCATCTCAGCATTGAATGCCGGTTGTGTTCCTTTGTGCTTAACCCTTCTTTGAGGGCTTACTGTCTCCCACATCATGTTAAAACTCTTTACCTGAATGAAATCATGTAATCTTCCTTCCCTCGGAGGTAGTGCTCTTGTTCTCTGGATTTCACAGATAAGGAAAGAAGGCACTGAGAGGCTGAGTGCCTTGCCTAAATTCATAGCTAGTGGGTGTGGAGCTGGGATTCCAACCCGTCACTCTTCACCACTCAGGGGTTCCCTCCCGGTGTCTGGGACGTGGTAGATGCTGAGTGGTGGATGGAGGAATTCACGGGAGGCCACTTGCCTGGATAAAGGAACGCGTGTCTGTGCTTAGGAAATGTGCTCAGCTCCAGCTTCTGAGCCAAAGCCCTCTAAGATGGTGCTTTATATGGGAACCCGTTAGGCAGCAGGCGCCTTGCTGGCCGAGGACATCTCCGTCCCCACCGCCGTCATCCTGCCTGCCGGTCACTCCACCTGAGGACAGTGAGCCTGGGGCCTCGGCCACAAAACAGTCCACTCAAGGAAAGTTCCAGCAAAGGCGTGCCCTATACTCAGGGTGGGGCTGGTGTCTGTCAGCATAGCTCCAGTAGACACAGGCTGACAGTGGCTTCCGCCAGGGATCCTCCTCTATAAAGCTCTGCTAACCCAGTTCCTGGAGCTGGCTGAGCGACATCTAATTCCTGGCCAAATGGAATAACTCGGAGCTGAAAGTTGTTCAGTTCGTGGTCCGGCACTGGAGTGAGGCCCTCTCAGAAGTACTGAGTGCCAGCTTCTTGGCAGGGGGGGAGGGGGGGCAAGCAGGGCACAGCATGGGTTCCAGTCTCACGTACCATCAGTCACTGGTGTCACGGGGCAGATGTGGGTCCACCCCAGGGAGGGTCCAGCTGAAAGGGATGCCATTCCCTGCAGCTAAAGAGAAGCACGTGGGGAGAGGTGGTCTCCCTGCGGGCCTTGCGGGGGCAGCTGCCCGAGGGGACTGAGGGGCATCTCATTCGGGCACCATGCTGGGGTGCACTGGCTGCTGAGGGCAGAGCCCCACCCCAGTCACCCCGAGTTCCCAGGCTGAGAACCCAAAGAGCCACGCAGCCTTCTGCATCTTGCTTCAGACTGAGGAAGGACAAGGTGGTGGCTGAACCAGCCTTCCCCTGAGCACAGCCAGAGATGCAAAATCCCCTGTAGACAGGCGGTCTCGTGTACCCATGCGTGCGCGCTCACACACACACGCCACCTTCCCAGTAGTATCTGACTTGCTGATACTTAATACCAGTGGCTCCCGAATGCTTGTCTTTAATCCTTTGTAGCTTAGCATGAAGTTCTTATCAGTCCAGGGAGAATGAGAGAAACATGAAAAATGTGGCGAGCTTTTCATAAGCTAAAATGTTCATTTGAAAAGGACTGTCTTTCATTCTGAGACTGTGACCTTCCTGCCTTTTTTTATGCTTAAGGTGTCCTTTCTCCTATGAAAGCATGGTGACAGGAGAAGGGATGACTGTTTTTTAAGTCATCTGTCAGTTCCAACATCTGTCAGTTCCCCCGTGTTTAACTGAAAATTTTTATTGAGATGATTGTAGCTTCATATGCATTTGTGAGAAATGATACAGAGAGATCCCTTATACCCTTTACCTAGTTTCCTGCAATGGTAACATTTTACGAAACGCAGATACAATATCACAATGAGATTAGTGACATTGTTACAATCCCCCAGTCTTGGTTTTCTAGTTTTACTTGTTCTTATTTGCATGTGTGTGCGTGTGCATGCATGCGCGTACGTGTGTATATGTGTGATTCTATACAATGTCATCACATGTGTGCATTAGTAGACGTACCATCACAATCAAGATATTGACTAGAAATTCATCCACGTTGTTGTGATAACAATAGCCCACTCCTTGTTATTGCCAAGTAGTATTCCATGTTTATGGAGATACCACGGTTTGTTCAACCATTCACGCACTGAAGGACATCTGGGTGTTTCCAGCTTGAGGCTACACGTGACGCTACTGCTGTGAACATCACGTTCAGGTTTTTATGTGAACGTAAGGATTTCTTTGGGATAAATGCCCAAGAGCGCGATTGCTGGGTCTCATGGTAGCTGTGTGTTTAGCTTTACGAGCAACTGCCAGACCGTCTTCCAGAGAGACCGTCCCATCTTAGGTTCCCACGGGGTCCTGTCTCTCCACTTCCTCACCGGAATTTGATGTTGTCAGTATTTTTTATTTGAGCCACTCTGATAGGTATGTAGTAATGTCTCATTATGGTTTTAATTTACATTTCTTCGAAACTAATGATGGTGAACATCTTTTTATGTGCTTACTTGCCATCTGTATATCATCTTTAGTGAAATGTCTATTCACGTCTTTTGCCCGTTTTCTATTTGGATTGGTTGATGGCTTTTACTGCTGAATTTTCAGAGAGTCTTTACATGTTCTGGATACTACTCGCATGCGGGATATGTGGTTTGCAAATACTTTATCCCAGTCTGTAGCATCTTTTCATCCTCTTCAAGTAGGCTTTTGTAGGATAAAAGTTTTTAATTTTGATGAGGTCCACTTTATTCATTTTTCCCTTTATGAGTCATGCTTTTAGTATCAAGTTGAAGAACTGTTTGCCTAGCCCTCAATCCCAAGTATTTTCTCCTGTGGTTTTTTTCTAAAAGGTTTATAATTTTACATTTTACACTTAAGTCCATGCTCTATTATTGGTTAATTTCTGTTTAAAGTGTGAGACTTCATTCAAGGTTCTTCTTTCTTTTCTTTTTTTTTCTTTCTCTTTTTTCCTTTTTTTTTTTTTTCTTCCCCTATGGATGTCCAATTGCTCCAGCACCATTTGTTGAAAAGATTATCCTTCCTCTATTTAATTGCTTTTATAACGTTGTCAAAGATCAGTGGAGCATATTTGTGTGGGGTTATTTCTGGGTTCTATATCATGTTCCATTGATCTATGTGTCTATCCCTCCTTCAACATTAGACTGTCTTGATTGTTTTATATGTATTTATAGTATATATATATAGTATATATGTGTGGGTGTGTATACATATATATAGTTAGCTCTCAATATCAAGTAGAGTGATTCCTCCTACTTTATTCTTCTTTGCCAATATCGTTTTAGCTATTCTAGGGTAAGGCCCATGCCTTTCCATATAAATTATAGAACACATTTGTCTATGACTATCAAAAATATTGCTATGATTTTGATAGGAATTGAATTAAACCTATAGATAAATTTTGAGAGAATGGGCATCTTCACTATGTTGAGTTTTCTGATCCATGAGCAAGGTATGCCTCTTCATTTATTAGATCTTCTTTGATTTTGTTCATCAGCATTTTGTAGTTTTCAACATATAGATCCTGTACATGTTCTGTGAAGCGTCTGCTTAAAATTTTCTTTGGAGCTATTATAATTGGTATTGTGTTTTTAATTTCAGTTTCCGCATGTTCATTATTAGTATATAGGAATGCAATAGCTTTTTCGGCGTTGATCTTGTATCTGATGACTTTAGTGCACTCAATTCTTAGTTCGAGGAGATTTTTTTGTAGATTTTATAGATTCCTTGGGATTTTCTATATAGACTATCATGTCATCTGCAAATGGAGACAGTTTTATTTCCTTCTGGCCAATCTGTATGCCTTGTATTTCTCTTTCTTGCCTTACTGCCATAGAACTTCCTGCACTCCGTTGGATGAGTTCCTAATTAGGGTTGTTCCTAATCTAGGGGAAAAGCATTTAGTCTAACCATTAAATAGTATGCAGGTGGGCTCTTTGTAGATGCATTTTACCAAGTTGAGATCATTTCTTTGCATTCCTAACTTGCCAAAAGAGTTCCTTCATTTGTTAAACTTACACTGTCCTTAAAACCTGAGACCTTGGGAATCACCAGTCTGTCCCAAACACATGCCGCACTTTCCAGCTGCTCTCTCATTTGACCTTCAAGGGCTCACGGTGGCAGGTGAAGGTCCAGGGCTCCCAGCTCGGGTTTTGACTCTAAAATCCCATGTTCTACCCCACCCATCCGTCTCTCCTCTGCCAAGGCCCCTCCTTGGTGCCACGTTCCAGCCAGAGGCAGCGCTGCTCACTCCTTTACTCAGCACGCCCTGACCCCCTAAGCCAGACCCTGGGGTCCAGAAATGAAGGGATGAACCCTTTGCCCTTGAGAAACTCAGTCTAATGCATGAAGTCCATTTCCTCCACTTAGCTCCCAGCACCTGATATACAGTTATCCATCTCCTTGCTCCCCTTGGGGGTGGCCAGGGCTGTGGCCCCAGGAGTTGTTCCACTCGGCCATTTTCTTTTCCAGGAAGCATGTATCCCAAACAGCCCCCCTAGCCCCAGCCCCCCACCCCCAGTGCCCTGCTGCTGAGTGGGAGCAGCCAGCTTGCCCTTGGTCCCCATCTTACCACCCCCTCCTGCACAACCAGGAGGCAGAGGACAGACCAGCCTTCTCTTGCCACCCCAGCTCCTGACACTGGAACCTTCTGCAGAGCCATGAGCTGCCTTACTCCCCACAGCCACAAGATGATGTACTATTGATGTTCTTGTTTTTGGTTTTTTTTTTTAATCAAGGGAACAATTTCTCTATATGCAAATCTCTTCAATAATAATAATAACGTTATTATCAGTGTGGCCTAAGGCAGAGTCTGGCTGAATTGGAGAGCAGCTGAGTTTATGGTTTTTAGCATTATCGTGCTTGGCTCCTGGGAGCAGAGGGAGGCTCATTTCCCCTTGAACAGTCCCAGCCGGGAAGATGATATCAGGTATCAAGAGATACCTGGCTATTACGTTCTCATTTGAACCCCTGAGAAATCACCCCACCCTTCCCTGCTTTCCACCCTGACCCTCCTGTGTCTCAGGCTGTGGCCAAGGTTAGGATAGCCCAGAGCCTGGCCCTCCCTCCATGAGCATTTACTCAGCACCCACTAACTAGGTAGGCCAGTTACTGCCCAGGGGGTGGGGGGAGGGGGGAAGAGGGAGGACCGTCAGGACAGGGCATGGTATGTGGCCAGTCCCACAGCCCCGCAAGCCCAGAGCCTGTGGGAGCCCCCCAAACCCAGACTCGGGCGGCCTAGCAAGGCCAGGACAATGGTGAGAGAGCGAGGTACTCATCTGGGGCACAAGATTCAATATTTTTAAATATCAAAAGTAATGCAAAAAAATCCATGATACACAAAATATCAACATTGTAAATAAAGACAGGAAGCCTCTGGGAAGGCTTGCCAGAGAAGGGATGTCTTCCGTGCAAGCTGGGCAAGTACAAAGCAGACTTCTGCTGCCTCCACTTACTACCTGTTCTCCCGGGAGCCTCCCTCCGCCTGGCGTTCGTCACCTGTTAGCTGGGGTGAACAACTTCTACTTCCCGAGGTCATGGTGAACGACATGAGACTCCGTAGGTGACGGTGTCCAGGAGAGGGGCTGGCCTGCGGTAGGTGTGTGTGGTAAACGGTGATGAGCATGAGGACAATATTCTGACAATTTGTACAGCACCCTCCCTCTTCCCATTCAGCCACCCCAGCTCCGTTCCTGGGTCTCCCTACCTCCGAACCTGGGGGTGTTCATCTTTTGAGGACCTCGGTCAGCATTGAGCTGACAAACAAAGACACTCGCTCATCAGCCGTGGCCAATGCTGCCATCGGAACAGCCCACCATGCAAGGAGGCTAATCTCGTCAGGTTCCTCAGCTTCCAAGACGGGCCACCTGCAAGGAGAACAGCCTGCAGGGGTTTCCTGTGGTTGTTCTGACAAATCACCACAAGCGGGGAGGGGGGTGGTGCTTAGAACAATACCCAGGGATTATCTTGTA
The DNA here is from genome assembly GCF_011800145.1 of Mirounga leonina. Taxonomy (NCBI): domain Eukaryota; kingdom Metazoa; phylum Chordata; class Mammalia; order Carnivora; family Phocidae; genus Mirounga; species Mirounga leonina. Next base: position 88,925,991 of record NW_023270447.1, on the reverse strand, counting down.
GTTCTGGAGGTCAGATGTCCACCATTGGTCTCTGCAGGCTAAAATCAAGGTGGTGGCAGGGCCTCAGTCCTTTTGGAGGCTCCAGGGGAGAATCTGTTCCCTTGCCTTTCCAGCTTCTAGAAACTGCTTACATGCCTTGTCCTGTGGCCCCACATCATTCCAAACTCATCGTCAAATCACCTTCTTCAACTCCGACCCTCCTGCATACCTCTCACAGGGACCCCTGTGGCTCCCTGGATTGGGCCCACCAGGATGATGCAGGATAATCTCCCCATCTCAGGGTCCTTAACTTCATCACATCTGTGATGTCTCTTTTCCCATGTAAGGTCACAGTCACAGGTACTAGAGATTAGGATAGGGACGGGGTGGGGGGGCACTATTTGGTCCACCACTCTACATTCTAAGTGGTCACCTCCCTGACACCTCTAGCTCCTGGGCCGGGTGCCCTGGGAGCCCCAGCCAGTTGTGGGGGGAGGGCAGGAGGGGGGAGCTCTGAAATAAGGAGCTTTCTCCCCGTAACTGATCAGGGCATAAAGCTACAGCTGGGGCCTCAGCACCCTGGCTCTGGGTAGAAACACCTTCTTCTAGTGACTTCTAAGAGGAAGTGCCTAGGGTATACCAGATGAGATAAGATGAGGCAGGACGGGCCAGCAAGTAACCCCTGGGGTGTATGTGGGGGGTGGGGGGCTTTCCACCTGGGATGGCTTTCTGGGCACGATTCACAGCAGTGGGGGACACCTACTTCCCAGCATGCCGGGACAAGATTAGCCACTAGCTCAGAGGACATCAACCTGGTTCTGGAAGTGGGCCATCCAGGCATCCTCAGGGCCTCCCAGGGCCAGGCCAGGGCCTGCCCAGAGGGCCCAGCTGGAACAGAGGCTGCGGCTCTCTGGTCCTGGCACCCCAGCAGCAGATGGGGCTGGACTCCAGCGCCTGCAGAGCCTCAGCTGGCCGCCTCCAGGAGCCTGGCCACCTCCAGGAGCTCTGAAGACAATCAACCCCATTTGCATCACTGAGCATCAGACCACTTTCCTCTTCGCTCAGCTGCTGGGGCCTGTGTTTCCCAGAAATCAGCCTTTCAAGCAGGGGCTTTGAGTGCCAGGAATGTCTGGCCACCCCCAGGGCTGTCATCAGGCTCTGGCAGGCCTGTCTCCTCCCACCTCCGGCCAGGCGGCTCTTCCCTCCTGCAAGGAGCAAGTCCCAGGCCTGCCAGCTCCACAGCACTGATCCCAGCCCCGTGTCAGCTTGCTGGATAATGATCTTCGTAAGTCTCACAGCATCTCTCTGAAGGAAGTGCGACTGTTTTCAGAGGGGGAAACTGAGGCCCAGAACATTGGCCTAATTTGCCCATTAGGGAGGGGTCAGGATCTGAATGGAGTCCTGCTCTTAGTCTCTAGACATCATTCCCTGACCATGCATGAGACTCTTCCTCAGGCAGGAAGATGATGGGCAGCCCTGGGTCAACGTCTGGCCTCAAAACACAGAGACGCTTCCCAAGTTAGTTTGCTGGAACACAGAGATGCCTAAACTCACTCCTGGAACAGGAGAGCTATACGGCATGCTGGGACTGGAGCCAAGGGCATGGCACAGAGCCTGAGGCCCGACCTTGAAGAGGTACTCTGGACAGGGGAAGGTCAAAGGAGGTAGCAGGGGAAAATAGCACCATTGACTTGAGACCTTCTTTATGGACATAAAAAAGGCCAAAACCCTCATCTGGTCCAGCCCAGGCACTTCCTCTTAGAAGTCACTAGAAGGTGCTGCACCCAGAGCCAAAACTCTGAGGGTCCAGCCCTGAGCTTCATGCCCCAATCAGTTAGGGGGGAGGAGTATTCCTGAGAGCCCCAGAAATGGCAGGGGTTCTCAGGTCCCACAAATTTACACTTGTGCCTGTCTGTCCCATCCAGACCCCTCTCTGTCTCTGAAAATGGCCAGAGATTAGGGCAAAGGGCAATACCAAAACTGTAGAGATGGCTCCTAGAGATTGGGGAAGATTTGTAGGGCACGGACAGCAGGGGGCCTGAAGGGGGGGTGCCCACACCCACTGCCCCCTGCAGCGCCAGCCCACGCATCCCACACCCTGGATAGGCAGCCCACACCTCTGCCCCCTTCCAGAAATGCCACTACTGAGTGTCCCCGGGGCCGTGGACTCTGTTGGCTGCCAGGCACAGAGCAAGCCTGCTCAACTTCCAGGACCCAAGGACACCCCTCCCACTCCAGAAAGAGGGACTTGAGTCTGCACCCTCCCTAGGCCTCACCTCAGAGGGTATGGAATTTAACAGCCAAGGGCAGCACACAAACCTCCCAGCTGCCAAGCCCACACCACAGGGAGGACAGAGCCTGGCCTCCGCAGGAGAAAGAGAAGGCTCCTGGGATTTTCTGCTGGAGACTCATCTGGGTCATTGGCATTTCCACGTGATTACTCTTCCTTTTTGGCAATGGGAAAAACAGAAGTCAGGGCTCAGGGCTTAGCCCTCAAGGAAAATATTTTGGGGGGGTGGGGGTTACAGTTCCAGCCCCTTGATTATCATTTTCATGACACTAGAAATCCATGTTCCTTGATGACGTTTCACAAACTACAGAGAAAACAGACAGGAAGAATTTTAAACTAAAGTAGTTTCAAAGCCTGACGCTCAAAGATAACCGCAGTTAATATTTCAGTAAAAATTCTTTCTTTGTAAAGGAAAGTTACAACTACGGGTCTCTTTTGTGGCCTCAGAGAGCTAGCCTCCTTTCCCAGGACTCAGGTGACTCCCCTCGGAATCAGATTTGTATTTGACTTCTTGCCATCAAGTGCCTGCAAGGGTCTGGGCGCGGAGCTTCCCTCTGGGGCAGGGCACGTGCCCTCACAGTGGTCCTGGACCCCTTCCAGGTCAAAGGTGGAACACCTTACAGGAGTCCAGGGTAACTCTTGGGGTGGAGAGGACCAGGGGCAGCATGGGCTAGTGCACCATGGGACAGGCAGAGACAGGCATGCGACAGGCTTGTCCCAGGTCACTGTGACCTTGGATGTGCCTACACCTGCTTCCCCATGTGGGGTGGGCTCAGTCTGGATCCCTCTTCCTCCTGCGTGAGCCTGGGCCCCACAGCACCCCCCTCCATCCCTGTGTGGGGATGTGCAGTGATGAGGTAGAGAATGGGACTCTGGTCTCGCCCCTCGCCTCATACCAACCCCGTTAGCTGCTCTCAACCTAGTCCATACAACATCCTTCAAGGCAGGCACCATGATTGCCACCCCCATGTTACAGATGAGGGACTTGGGGCACAGAGTGCTTTAGGAACTTACCCAAGGTCACACAGTGAGTCAGCAGGAAGGCTGGGATTTAAAACATGCAGTCAGGCCTGGAGTCCGTACCCCTCGCTGCTCTGTGATACATCCTCTGTGCAAAGGTTACAGACGTTCACTTACTGGTCCTACTGGCTTGGATGTAAGCCCCAGATCTCTGGGTGTGAGCTGTTGGCCTTGAAGAAGGCACCTCAGTTTCTGTATCTGTAAATTGGGGAAAACAATCCTTCATATAGACACTGTTCGGTTTTCTAACGGAATGGCGTGACGTAAAGCCCAGCACATGGTAGGCATTCAGTAAGTGGTCGCCGTGCTTAGGTTGGACCACAGACACGAGGCTGTCCTGGGGCACATCTGGGAATGTGTCCAGAACACACTGGGCATGGAGTCCCAAGCACAGGGGGCATCTGCCTGGGGGGACTCTCCTGCCTATAGCCACTGCCCACAGAGGGTCCAGGCTTGCCCTGCTCAGCCCACGCACAGCCCCCCGGCCTCTCGGGCCCAGCTTATCCTTCTCCCTCCCTGTTACAAACTGAACCAGAGCTTCATGAAAGGAACCAAGGCTAATAATTTAAGAGGTAATTTGTTATTAGTGTGGCACTGATGCATTGAGCTGACCAAAGTGCCTTTCAGCGGATTATTATTAAATATTAAGTCTATTGATTCGATGTGGAGTGGCGCTCTGGTTGGTCCCTAGCAGCTAGGGACATGCGTTTGTTTCCGTGATTTATGGAAACCAAGACCACTCCAGGGAGCTCTGCAGCCTCACAAATGTTACCAACCTAAGTCCCCTCCCAGCAGCGCTCAGAGGGGTATTTTAGAGGAGGATCTGAGTGTCTGAGAAGCTAAGAAACTTGCCCAGGACCACACAGCTAGTAGGTGGGAAAACCAGGATTTAAACTCGGGTCTGTCTGGGTCAAGCCTCTGCCACTTTGAAGCTGTGTATCAGGCACACAGTAGGGATGAATTAAATGTGCATTTATCTTTCCTCCCAAATGGAAGCTTTGTATCCATGAGAACAAGACATGGACTTTTTTTATTCACTGAAGTTATCTCCAGCACAGAGTCTAAATTCTTAATATGCTCAGTAAATGTTCAGATGGAAGGATGGTTGAGAGGAAGGGAGGGAGGGAGGGAGGGAGGGAGGGAAGGAAGGAAGGAAGGAAGGAAGGAAGGAAGGAAGGAAGGAAGGGAGGGAGGGAGGGAGGGAGGGAGGGAGGGAGGGAGGGAGGAAGTCAGTCAGTCTTGGTCAAAGTCCCCAGCAGAGTGGCGTGCTCTAAGAGAGAGAGTCATAGTTTGACCAACTTGATGCTATTGTGCATCTTCCAAAGTCTCAAAGTCTTTATGTTCCTTACCGTCTCCATGCTTCATATTTCTTACTGTAAAATGGGATGAATAATCCTGGCGCCTGCTTCATTGGATCACTGGAGGGATTCAGGGAGCTAATGCAGGTAGACGCGCTTGGTGCGGCCGCAGATGGAGCCCCAGTCCGTGTCCGCCATTGTTATTATGCTGCAAATCTGCACAGAGGTTGGAGGTTCCAGGGGCCCTGGGAGAGGAACCCACCCGGCCTCCAGACCAGAAGCAGGCCTGGGAGAGGTGTGCCCCGGCCCCCCGAGCTAGGGGGATATGAGAAGAGGGGCTCGCTTGGGCCTGGCCCCAGGACACAGACTGATCAGGGCGCCTCTGCCTCTCTGTTCCGGACCTTTTTGAGGCTGAGCTGCCTCTGATTAGAGGTTTCTTAGACCAGCGCTCCCAGGGCCAGCAAAGCACTTCTGGCCTGTGCCTGCAGTCGCCAGGGTCCCAAGACTCAGGCGGCTCTGACGGGTGGGTCACCCTCTGAGCCGAGTGTCCATCTAGAGCAGCCACGGAGACTTTGAGCCAGACGTTGGCTTCAGAGTGGATGGAAAGGTTCTTAATCTGCGCACAAAATGCCCCTGCTGGTCCTTCTCTGGCTTCAAACGATGCTCGTCTCTTAGGTGTCTGACGTCATGCGAGAAATGGAAGGGAAGGAGGGAGGCTGAAGTGAGTGGAGGAAGAGGGGTCGGGCACCACCAGAAGTAGAGGCTGTGTGCCCCTCACTGAGATGCCGCTGGGCTGGTGGGGAGCCCTTCAGCCCAGGCAGCAGCCCGAGGGGCAGCCCTCTGCGTCCCGTCCTCATCCCCATAGGGCCAGCGAGGGCGGCTCCCTCCCTCCAGGTGTTGGAAAACATCCTGGTGGAGAGGCTGCTTGCCCCAGCGTCCCCCCAGCAAGACTGCCCGTGACACCCCATGCCGGCCCCCCTTCTCAGCGTCTTTCTCGGACCATGGCTCAGGCGGCAAGGCTCAGTGGCGGATGGAAAACTGCAAACACACATAGGGCTTGGCAACCTCACCTTCTCGCTAGAGTTCTGGACGGCAGTACCTAACCCCACCCCACCCCCCCTCCAGCCAGCCTAGCACGGACGGTATGGTGGTGGGTGCCGTCGCCAACTGAGAATGAGGGAGCAATAAGTAGACGTGTAGTACATGTTGGAGAAGGAAGGACAAAATGACAGAAAGAGAAAGTAGCCTCAGCATGGAGGTAACAGAGTGAAGCCTACCCTGACCCCAGGAGTCCTCTGGCACCAGGACAGGTGGCTCTTTAGGAACGGAGGGATGGCGTCTGGAACTCACTCGGGAGGTTGAGAACTAGCCCCTTGTTCTCTCCTCTGAGTTCTGAACCTATCAAGTGAAACCAAAGAGTAAGGCAGGTAGAGATGATCACCTGGGTTTATTCCTGGCAGAGCTGTCGTGCCCAGGTGTGGGGCAGCCGTGGGCGGGTGGGGTACCCCGCATGCAGCTGCACTCTCTCCAACTCCCGAGTCAGGAGACTCCCTCCTAGGCTGTGAGTGAGCCAAGGACCCCGATGGTGGCCTGGGGGTCTCTCGCATCCTCTATAGCTTCCTCCTCAAGGCAGGAGCGCCACGAGGGTAGCCAGGGCCCCTCTGAGTCCAGCCCTCTCCCAGTTGGTGAGGCAGGGGTCTGGGCGGGGCGTGTGAACAGAGGGGAACCGGGGGCTCCTGGACCTTGCTGGCCATCTGAGGTGTTGGAAAACGTTCAGACCTACCTCTTCCCTGAAGCTGGGAGGGGCCTTTCCAGAGGCCTGGTGGCCAAAGCCAGTGGAGCCTAACTGAGCTCAGCCTACAGCCTTGTGCTGACCCCAGCCCTGTGCCCCTGGCCCCTCACCTCCCCCCTGCCCTGGCTTCGCTGGAGCCCCTGGGAGCCCCCTGGCCCCCTTGGCCACACAGAGGCCCTGAGGACCCTGCCCTCCGCAGCCTCCTATCTGCCAATACAAAGCCATACATCTTGGTGTGTGACAAATCACTTTTTAATTGCCTCAAGGAAGAAACCCATTAGTCTTTTCTTTACGTGAGAATCATCATAATACTGGGCAAAGCCCTGCTGGCTGGAGGCCGAGGCTGGGGGCCGCGGGGCTATTTTTAGTTTGCACCAACATCCCACTCCAGTGTTCATTTTAGAGAGGGAGGACTTCAGTCTTCCCTGACACCCCAGTGCCTCGCTGCCCACCTCAGGAGAGCTCGCTCCCGACCCCAGAGGGGGAGGCCGCTAAGCCAGAGAAGCAGCTTAAATGGTGTAGTATTTGTCCAAATAAATTTGTGTCACGTTTCATGCAAAATCCTTTTCCCCTTAAACAAGTGCCAGTCACCAGCCTCCCAGGCACTAAGCAGAGCTGAGGCGAGGCCCTGTGGGGTGCTGCCTGCCCCTCCCCTGCCCGCGCCCCCCTCACCCACCAGCGCCCCACAGCCCCTCCCTGCCCCCACCCACGCCCTGCATCTTCTCTCTGCGGCTGACAATGGCAGCAGCCCAGTAGGGCCTCCTCCCTCCTCCCTGAGACCCCAGAATGCCACAGGTGGCTAAGCCGGGGCCTGGAGGCCTGTCCGAGGCTCCACCAGTCCGCAGCTTTGGAGAGAGGTCAGCAGAAAGCATTATTTATGGCTCATCCTGGGGACTGCCTCAGGGACATAGAAAGCAGGCTGGTCTCTGCCCCTTACAAACTACTCTGTCTCAGTCTCAGACAAGATAAAGACAGAAAGATGAGGAGGAGAGAGAGAGAGAGAGGAAGAGATGGGGGGGGGGTAATTCTACCCCCGAAGGGGGACAAACTCAGACAGTGCCTGGGGAAGTAGACCCTGAAGGTTAGACAAATAGCCACGTCCCTTGGGCCATAGCCCTGGTGCCTAGGAGGGGATGCCCAGCCAGCCACTGGTTCTTTGAGACCCCCAGGCATCGTGCAGAGGGGCGCGACCCTACGAGAACCCACGCACCTCTGGGAGGTGTGGAAATGCCATGTCTTGGCAAGGGCAGCTCTCATGAGCTCTGGGCATTATTTTTTAAATCAGAACAAAAAGCACTACATGCTTGTTTCCTTGTGCGCAATGCAAGGTTGCCGAGTTTGGGTTCCACCTGATGCTAATAACCTTAATTGTAAATCCTTTATTTATAGACTTGGCCTATAACAACCTCCGTGTGGCATTAAACTGAACGCTGACTAAGGCAGAGGTGGGTTGAGCATCCCCTGGCAGCCCCGGCACTCAGATTCCAGCCCCCAACGACTCTGTGTATTAAGTGACAGGGCTCATAAAACCCCATGGCTCCCTCCCCACTGCTGTCTGGCTCCCAGGGGGCAGCTAGCTGGAGATTCTTATGCAAAATAAATTGCACTGCATTTTCATTAAAAAATAACTGCATCTGACTCAGCACTTTGGGGGTGGGCAGTGCAGAGGGGCTTTGGGGCAGCGTCCAAGGACAAGGGGAGGCAGCAAGGCCCGCCAAGTTCACTCAGCCCCGGTCCCACTGCTCTCTGTAGCTTACTCTCTGTCCGAGGCCATTGAGGGTACTGAGAAAGGCAGCTGGAGCTCCCAGAATTGGATCTGGTTTTACTGGAGCTGGGCAGGCCTTGGGAGGGGTGAGCCCAGCGTTCCCAGAGGGCAGGGATGTTTGGGGCAGAGGCCAGTACTGGGATGCAGCTCCTGGCCCCCCCGGCCTTGCTCTTCTCCAGCCAAGCGTGTGAAGGGCTGTCCCTGTGAGACACCAGGGCAAGGTCCTGGCTAGATCTCGGGTCTCTGGGCATCAGCCCAATCCTCTTTCTAAACAGCAGGTCCACCCGAGGCCTTCGACCCCCAAGTGTTGCCCCTTGCCCTGCAGCTCAAAACCCTACACGCTAAAGGCCCCTGAACAACTCCCAGGAACCCATGCCGGTCAGGGCCTCGCTCACTTGCTTGGGCCTCAGCCCCTCAATGCTCTCCTCAGCCCTCCTCCGCCTGTTGAGTCCCTCCTGGTCCCTCTGTCACATCTCAGACACGGCTCTGCCTCCAGTCAGTGGCCCTCAGCCCCAGCCTCCCTCCCCGCAGCCTCACCGCTGGGGCACAAGTTCCTTGTCCAGCCGGTAGGTAGTGGCTGCTTAGCAGGTGCCCAGGAACACGCAGGGGGTGACATTCCACAGCCCTGTCTGGGGCTCCCTGTCTGCCGCCTCCTCCCCACAGCTACCAAATGCGGCTTCTGGAGAGCGGAGGCATATGGCCTAACCAGGAGGGACGCATTGCCCCGCGGTTTAGGGGGCAAAGCGTGATTAAGTGGGTGGGACATCAGGGCTGTCTTTGAAGAGGACACTCTTCCTGCGACCTTTGCCCGTTGGGCAGCAGGTCTGAACCAGCAGAGCCCCAACTCCAGCAGTCAACAGAGCGCCCCCCAACCCTCCCCTGCAGGATGCTTTGAGCCCTAAACCCCTCTTCCTCCAATCCCTCCGAGTAGCCAGCAGACGCATCGAGCCCCTCCCGCTTCTGAGGGCCGGATGTGGACCGAGAAGCCCCTCCTGGCAGCAGGCAGCACAGCCCTGGCTACAGAGAGCCCAGCAGCCCTTTTCCTAAAGGCGCCTGTGCGTGCCAAGGCTGCGTGTAGGCTCTGCCCCAGCTTGGCTTCTGAACGGGTCAGGGCTGAGCCCAGGAGCCTGTCCCCCAGGAGCCGGGCCTGGGGCACGTCCGGGGGCACTGGCTTCCAGCCCAGCTTCCCCGGAGGAGCCCCTCTCTCCACCGAAGGGCATCAGGACACGGGAGCTGGAGCAGTATTTTCCCCAGAAGCTTCTCAGCCTGTCCCCGCTGATGAATCTCTTCCCTTCGAATGAATTTCAATCCTTTAGTCCCAGACAAATAGACACACTCTCCAGCCCCTTGAAAGAAATGAGATTTTAATTCGGGATGATTTTATTCAGCAAATGCCCCAAAACCATGCACTTTTCAAAGGGAAACTCCGGGTTCAGTGGAGCCTTTTGGGAATCGAAGGAAGACATTTCTCTCTCACTCTGTCTCTCTTTTATTTTTCCCTAGCTCAAACTGAGAAGGGAAAACCTTTTCCTCTCAGAATGGTATTTTCCTGTTTTCTTCTATTTTAGGGAAAAAAAATCCTTCCTCCTTTTTTGATAGCACTCCTCTGGGTGTTTTTCTCCCTCCCACCCCCCTCCATCCTTCAGTGGATTCCTGTCTAATGAATGTATTATGATCAGAGGCAGATTAACCATGGCGCTTACCAACCTTCAGCCCACTCCTCATTTGGACTTGGTGTGCTGGTAAATTTAACAATGAGCTCTCTGGGGGGGGGGCCCTGATTTGTATCACTTGCCAATTTTCATGGAGTAAACACTCCCACCATAGTCCATTTCAAGCTGCCAACATGCTGTCTCTGAGTGCCGGTGGGAAGGAATACATATAATTGGCTCTCATGAGTAGGTACAAGTCATCGCCAGCACCATCGTTACAGACCCTCTCCAGGACATGGCCTCTGGTTTTGTGTTCTCGATTATGTGTTCTTTTTCCTAACAAAGGCCTCCCAAGTTGTATAAACCTCAGCCCCCAACACACTGAGTCTGCCTCTGATTATGATGGAGGGGTAGCGTGAGAGCCAACTGGTCCCCCCATGATCGCTGCGCACCAGGCTGTGCTTAGACCAGACATCATGGGGCTGGCAGTGGCTGATGAGCCCCCCTGTTCTACCCTGACCCTGGGAAGGATGGGGTTCCTAGGCCTCCAGTCTTTTGAACCTCCCGAAAATACACCAAAATTCTGAAGGGCTGCATTTCTTACCAAGTCCCATTTAGAAGGGTCTGAATCCTGGGTCTGCAGCCTGCTTCATACCCAGCCAGCCTCCCCGTGGCTCAGAACCCCCTTGTAGCCTACCCGCTCCACGGCCAGGATCGCAAGCCTGGAACCCTCAGGCTTCCCACTGCATTTGGCTTACACACTGTTTCATAAAGATTGGAGCCAACATATGCAAGTCTGGAAATTTCACACAAAAACTTAGATTTCTGACTTTTCTTGAAAACCCAGAAGACCTAGCCTCGTTGGCCCAAATCCCCTAAGGGCAGCAGCAGACAGGAGTTGCTGAGCAGCCGCTGCTCACCCCATGAGACAGGATGGGGAGCATCAGCTCCCCAGGTCACATCCTCCATGCTGGCCCCCGCCCCCCCACCCCGGCGCCTGGGCCAACAAGTAGCTGCCATTTCTCATGATGCCTGCCCTGTGGTTTTTCTTAGAGAAATATTTCCCCCTACCCAGCTTTCTTTCAAAAGTGGGAAATGAAACATAGAGCAGGCTGTCCATGTGTTTCAGGAGAAACGTACGTGGCATATTTTTCACGGGAGTGAAGAATATTCCTCCTGGGGCCATCGCATGGCACCATCCAGGGGACACACTCCCATCGAAGTTTGTGGGAGTGGCGTCTTCCGGTCGTACACCACCCTGCCTACGCTGCCTGGTTCCTGTGCACTTAATGTGGAATGGTGTCAAAATAATCTCGCTTCAGAAGCCATCACTCTGCACACGGTGGCCTTCTTCACTCACGCGTGTGTCTCCGTGGCTGAGCAGACCCTCCAAGTTCTCATGGAAATTCTGGCAAGGCACCATGAGAGCAGACACGGGAGAGCGGGGCCCAGAGACCAGTAGCCCCAGTGTGGTGTCCCAAGAAGGGCTTGGAAGGCAAGAGAGTACTAACTAGATGGCCTCAGAGCCCAGATTCCAGCCCCTTCTGCTGGGTGCGTCCTTATACTGCACGGGCTGCCTGGCGAACTTCTGTGCCTCCCATGGAAGCCCACTAGGATGCTGCCTCCTCTGGGAAGCCTTACCTTCCAGAGAATTAGTCATGCCCTCCTCTGGGCTTCCTCTGAATCCTGCACCTGCCTGGCACACATTGTGCGTGCTCCTCTATGTGATTTCTGTTGACGTGATCTTGGCCACTGTGTTGTTCATGTACCTGGTCCAGGATTCTGTCCCCAGTGCCTAGGACATAGGCTGGTGCATTGTTAGGATTCAGTGAATAATTGTTAATTGGATGGATGGATGGAAGGATCGGAGGGAGGGAGGGAGGGACGAAGGAAGGAAGGAAGGAAGGAAGGAAGGAAGGAAGGAAGGAAGGAAGGAAGGAAGGAATAGAGAACATAGAGGAACCCCAGCCCTGGAGGCCCAGGCTGGGGCCCAGCACTGGAACTGGAGTACAAGCAGGGCTTAGTAGATAGGTTCATTTCTGGAACCAGATTTCACCAGAAGCGTGACTAACCCTGAGTCTTGCCACTAACTCTGAGCTCCTGGCTGAGAGTTCTTGTATCTTCCCCACCCACCCAACATAGTGGCCCCAGCTGGGGGGGCAGCAGCTGGAAGGGTATCCGTCCTGCTGCCCAGGCATCGGCTCTGCTCTCTGGCCCCCGGCCATGAGTTCAGGAGCTTTCTCTTCCCGGGACATGTGTAATTGGTGTATTCAGTAGCATGCAGCCCTGTCCATGCAGGGCAGTGGCACTAGTCCAGTCCGTCCTGCCCCTGCTCCTCACAGACGCCAACCTGGACACTCGGCTCTAATTGCTGGCCCTTCCTGGTGTGCAGGTGGGAACCCACAGACCAGCTGAAGATGAAAAATGCAGTAAGTTAAAGGCTTCTGAGGGATAGTCATATCGTCAAAGAAAGGTCAAGAAAACTATTGCTAAGATCCAAACACCAAGTGAAACTCCGGCCCTTGATTAATTGACTAAATCACAGAGGCTTTGACCTACCTCTCTGAAGTTTAATGAGTTAGTTGATTAGTTGCACAAAGTTGCTTCGCCACCGGGAGGAGGGAGTAGGTCACTGGTCTTTGGCTAATGGCATGCCCCATTGAGTTGCTTCCAAGTGCTCTGCCCCATGGACCCGGGGCATGGCGGGGTCCTTCTGCACACTGCCTCTCACCAGCAGAGATGCAGGGGCTGTGCCACACAGGACAGGGTGATCTTCCTCGCTGCCCCAGTTGTTTGTGGCCCAGATTTCCTGCACTCTTTCTTCTCAGCCTTCTTCTGTTTGTCCCCTCACTTGCCTCCCCCCTGCCCACTTTCTTGCTCCTTCCCTGAGCAGCTGTTTGGAACTTGCTTTCTGCCCCCCTGCCTGTTCCTCCCAGCTCCCCGAAGGGAGAAGGGAAAGTGATACCCCAGCCCCCCATAGATCTCATCAGCACTGTCTGGGCTTGGGGGGAAAAGAATCACCACCTTTGTCATAATTATTGATGTGAACTGGATTTGCTGAGTTAGAGGATGGGAGAAAGGTTGGTATTATGGGCACCGGACTTACTTTGGTCAATAAAGCAAATTGGTTTAAGTGAAAATAAAGCAGCGTTTGCAAGTATATTAGAAGAATAAAGTAATTGCTGTCCAAGGTGCACAGAATATAAATCTGTGTGCTTGAAATTATTACAACGTGGTATTGATTACCTAGGGCCTGCCATTGCTTCTTAAGTTATAGCTCGTTAAAGGGTGATGTGCCCAACTTATCACTTCCCTGGGGTGCACCACTGAAGCACATGGGAGATCCAGGGGCTCGCTGCCCCCAGCGTGGCTGTGATCGCAGGCTCGCCCCTCCAGGCTCAGCCCGCTGCCACTGGCAGCTGCCCACCGGGGGGGCCCGCTCCACTCTGGGGCCTCCTGGATCCCAGGCAGAGATCTGTGGGAAGCCCCAGAGTGCTTTTTTGTTTACTCCTCACCCAACGAGATGATAAGCCCATGGAGTCAGATACCATCTGTCCTTCTAATGCTTCCTCTGCATTCCTCCAGACCCGAGCATTGTGCCCGGATGGAGTTGGCGTTCCATAAATACCAGTTGGATGTGAATGAATGTCCTTGTTTTAAACTTTACTCTTTATTAAAATTTTTTAATTACAAAAGCAAACGGGCTCATTATAACAAATGAATAAATTATTTTTAAATATTTGAAAATATTTCTTTCAGCATAAAAATTAGATATGCGCGTGGTAGAACATCTTTTTAAAAATTTTATTTCTTTGTTGAGAGAGAGAGAGAGCAAGCGGTGGGGAGGGGCAGAGGGAGAGAGAAGCAGACTCCCTGCTGAGCATGGAGCCCGACGTGGGGCTCGATCTTATGACGCTGAGATCAAGATCTGAGCCAAAACCAAGAGTCGGATGTTTAACCAACTGAGCCACCCAGGTGCCCCTCATGGTAGAACATTTATAAGATGCAGAAAGGTATTAAAAAGATAATAAACATGGGGCGCCTGGGTGGCTCAGTCGTTAAGCGTCTGCCTTCGGCTCAGGTCATGATCCCGGGGTCCTGGGATCGAGCCCCGCATTGGGCTCCCTGCTCGGTGGGAAGCCTGCTTCTCTCTCTCCCACTTACCCTGCTTGTGTTGTCTCTCTCTGTCAAATAAATAAATAAAATCTTTAAAAAAAAAAAAAAGATAATAAACATCACCGATACTCCCACCACCCAGAGATAAATCCTGTCCACATGTTGGCATAGTTCTTGTCAGTCATTTTGCTAAACTCACCTATACAGATTGTTTTTATAAAATTTGTAATATGATATATATGCAGTCTCATATTTTATATTTTTTTACTTGCCATTATATCAACAGGCTTTTCCCCGTCATGCAATATTCCTTAAAATATTTTTAATAGCTGTATGATACTCCATCTCATAGATATCTTGTAATTTATTAGTCATTCCCTTCGGTTGGATATTTATGATGCTTTCAGCACTCAGCATTATAAATAACACTCTGACGAACCTTTTTTTTTTTTTTTTTTAAGATTTTGTTCATTTATTTGACAGAGAGAAAGACAGCGAGAGCAGGAACACAAGCAGGGGGAGTGGGAGAGGGAGAAGCAGGCTTCCCACTGAGCAGGGAGCCCGATGTGGGGCTCGATCCCAGGACCCTGGGATCATGACCTGAGCTGAAGGCAGACGCTTAACGACTGAACCACCCAGGCGCCCCTCTGACGAACCTTCTTATTCACGAATTTTCCATCTCAGGCCTGAGTATTACAAAAGGGCAAGTTCTTAATGCAACAGCCGTGATGAATGTTCCCAAAAGAGTCAGTTTAGGGTGTGACCCATACTTGGTTTAACGCTCTGCTGCCATATCTTTGAAACTCTTAATGATTTTTCAGCAAGGGACCCCACCTTCTCATTTTGCACTGGGCCCCACAAATCATGTAGCCAGTCCTGGTCATGGTACATTCTTCTCCCTGGTGTGGAGGAGTCAGGGCCATCTCTAACCATCCAGGGCCTTTGTGCAAGGGTCTTGCCTTTCATTCCCGTGAAAGCCAAAGATCAGTGTGTGATCTCCTCATGGGTCCAGCTTTCCCGAGACTGAGAGCTCACCAAGAGAACTTTCCATAGAGCTGATATTTACCCTTCAGACACCAAAATGTACCTATTACTGTGGTCATGTGTGTCTCGTTTTATCTGGCCTTTTATTTGACCCATAAGTTGCCTATGTGGTATTTTTTTGTGTCCTTTGGAATTTCTAATTGTCCTTTGTAAAAGTTTTTTGAAATAGTCACAAAGTAACTAAAAGGTTGAAAGGATAATTCAAAGAAATTGGTTCTGAGCTGTTTGAAACCTGGCAACCTGATGCCCCATCACCTGACAACACTTCTGTGTGTCTTTCCCACAGACAAGAACATTTTCCTACATAACATAGCAGAACTCTCAAAATCAGGACACTAACATATATGTTATGATGGCCTCCTCCTCAGTCATTTTACCAATGGTCCCAATAATGTCATCATCCCGTGTCCCATTCGTGGTCATGTCCTTCAGTCTGGAGCAGTTCTTCCTTCTGTCCTTGATTTTCAGGATCTTGCCACTCTTGCAGACTCCAGACCAGTAATTTGTAGGCTGACTCTCAGTTCAGGTTTGTCTGATGTTTCCTCGCGAGTAAATTCAGATTATGCGTCTTTGGCTGGAATCTCACCGAAGGGATGCTGAGATCTGCCGGGTGGTCCAGGATTTCCATTTGCGCACTTCTCGTGTTCACTCAGATCACTTGATGGAGGTGGTGTCTGCGAGTCTTCCCCACTGTAAAGCTACCCTCTTCCCCTTCATAATCAATAAGTAATTTGTGGGGAGGTACATTAAGCCTATATAAATATACTACTCCTCATCAAACTTTTAGTTTATTCATTTATTTATTTACAATTTTAGGGACTCATAATTTCATTATTATTCCATGGGTTCTATCATTATTTATTTTGACGATTGGTGGGTGCCCGCTCAAGCTGGCTTCTGTGTCGTTTCATACAAGGACATCATTCTCTGAGCACTTCTTGGTTTCGGAACAAGATGTTCCAGGCACATCTTGATCTCTCCTGGAACCAACATATCTCTGAAGAAGTCTGGTTCCTTCTAACTGGAGGTGGTGTTCAGAAGCCAAGATCTGGGCATAAGTGTGCTCACTGTTGTGGGGATGTCACTCCCAAGCCCTCTCAGTGGATAGAGCTGGGGAATATGTGTTATCATATATACGTGTGTGTGTGAATACATACACACTTCTGCATCTATATTTCTACATAGAGAGGTAGACGTTTTGAAAACCATTATTTTACTCTGGTTTAGCTGATTCCAGTACACCATCAGAGAATTCATTCTTACTTTCTCCCTTTTGGTATTTGTAATGATCTCCTCCAATAGTAAGAAACCTGTTTCCTATTATCCTTAAATATGCTCACACATCTGATCAATCTATCTACAACCAATCTCACATCTCTGCCACCATCTCCTCCCGAATGTGGACACCCTCCTCACCCATCAATATGCCCTTAATGCTGTTGTAAGAAGGAATCAGAAGCCCACGGGAAAGTCTGCAGGCTCAGGGAAAAGAGTGATGTCATCGATTAGCAATGTCTGCCACAGACCGAGGAAGAGGAAGTGTGGAGCAACCTGCCATGTGTCAGCTACCTCTGACTTAGGGTAATCAATAGGAGCATCCATACTGATCAGGTGACCATATAATTTTGAGAGGGAAGTAATAATTAATAATTACAGTTAATAAAAGTTGATCATTACACTGGGAAAACAGGTATCAACCAGGTCATCTGGTCATCCTGTGTATTGGATGTACCGGGAAAGCACGGTTCTGAGTCTGCTCTTGTGATTTTGACCTTCTTTGTCGGGGTCATGCTAAAACTCTGCAGGTCACACTGTAGCTCTCTCACTTGTTCCTTTCCGGCTCGCTGCCCCTCCCGTGTAGACTGGGGAAGTCCCTAACAAGACTTGTTAAGAGTAAGGGTGACCCTGCCAGGTTGCTATGGCTCCCACCCCTCCCACCAGACCCCTTCTTCCCAAGCCCGTCAACTGCAGGTGGAGCTCTTGTCTCAACCAGGAGGAGCCGACCCTTTCTGCCCCCTCCCTGTGAGGAGTTTCCTTTGGCTTCCTTCAGAGAGTCTGGAGGAAGGAAAACATGCTTCCTTCAGAGAGTCTGGAGGAAGGAAAACATCTTTCCACTAAAGGAGCCCATGGGGCGGAGCACCGCCAGTTCATTTTAGTAGATTCTTGTCAAATTACGGACTGGAACAGGTTCGAGGACTATCTGTGCCTGGGTGTTTCACTGAATGTTCTGGGAAAGAATGGACTGATCTGGAAAGGCCAGATGTGACTTTCGCCCTCACACAGAGAGACACATCTGGATTCAACTAGTCAGTACTTCCTGTGGTCCCTCCCCTTCTCTCTACCCCAGGCTGTGTGGTGTGTGTGTGTGTGTGGTGTATGGTATGTGGGGTGTGTGTGTGTGTGTGTGTGTGTTGTGGGGAGAGACAGGCCCACCCAGCACCCGGGCTCCCAGGCCCTTGTTTACCCCCTCTGCCTGAAGGAGGCCCAGCACCTGCCCTCTACCTGTTGGGTAGAACCCTGAGCCCAGGTTCCCAGCAGCCCTTCCCCTACTTGGAGGCCTCTGGCTGCAGAAGCTTACGGACCCTCCAGAGAGGGAGCTAAGGCTCCTCCCTCAGAGCCTTGGCCCTGTCCCCGGCATGGGCCCCTGCTGCCAGCACGGCTCCCAGATCAGCTGATTCCTGGTTTCTTCTCAGGGGGTAGGACCACGTCTTAGGCTCCCCTATAGGAACTGGTGGCCCTAGCATGGAGCCCAGCTTGGGAAAAACCCCGGGGAAGGAGAGTTACATGGGACTAGGTCACTTTTACCCAGGCAATCCTCACCAGAGTCCTGGAAGTAGGCATGGATATCCCTCTTCCAGACATGGGGTAAGAGCAGCTCAGAGAGGTTGGGTGACTTGCCAGAGGTCACCCAGCCAGGAGAGAATAGAGCTCAGGTTGAAAGCCTGACCCCAGTGCAGGCCCTTCAACAGAGCAGGGCCAGAGGCACTGACCCAGCTTTCAGCAGGTAGCCTTCCCAAGGCCATCCCAGTGCCCCCCCCCTGTGCTTCAGTGTAGCTTTGGAGCTGAGGCAATGATGCTTCTGCCACACGGGGCAGCACCTCTGGACCCCTGACCCCTGACCTCACTCAACCTTCTTCCAAGTTTGGCAAAACAGGCAAAGCACCGGGCAAAGGGTCAGGTGCGTGGTGACTCCAATCCTCCGTCCTCCAGAGGGTGGCTACTAGTCTTGTTCACTTGGAACAGTGGCTACGCCAGCCCCCGCCACACCCCGGGAGAGACGGGGCGCTGGACGGCAGTCCTCTGTGCACCTGACACCCGGGGCGGGGCCGCAGCAGAGTGCTGGCCAGCAGGAGGGGCGGTGGGGGAGGTTCGGAAGCTGGCCACCTGGCCTTCGTGGCCCAGCCACTGTGAGTCCCACCCACCTGGGTTGTCGTCCACACCATCCAGCAGGTTTCTTGTTTAACAGAGCAGGGGAGGTCTGGCTCTCCTGCTCCTGTTCAAAGGCTCTGGGTTCTGGAAAAGCCTGTCAGCTCCCTGAAGATGCAATGCAGCAAAACAGGAGTGGGGTGACAGAAGAAGGGCCCGCGGGGCCCCCATAACAAGCCTCCAGCATGGCCCCCACAGAGCCCGGCAGGAGCCACCAGGTGGCAGAGGAGGGCTTCGGGCGTTAAGCAGTGGCTGAGCAGGAAGCCTTTGTGGAGGCTCGTAGGACGGATGGACCTTAGGATGGATGGACGGACCATGCAGGCTGGAGTAGACTGGCCACAGGCCAGCCCCTTGCAGAGTGGCAAACCGCTCGGCAACCGGAGGTGCTTGCGTAAAGGCATGGATGAATGCGGGAATGAATGAGTGGCTGAGCGAAGTCAGGAGCCCACGGTGGATGAGAAGAGCATGATGGCAGGGAGGGAGACAGGCCAACACCATCCTTTCTCAGCTGCCATCAGTCCTGAACGCTGCTGTGCGCCAGCCAGGCTGCAGGGCTGGCCGCCCAGGGGGCACTCCCATTATAGGGGGAATCGCCGCCGGGCCACAGAAGGGTGAGGGTGGGAGGGGGCAAAGCTTTATGCCTGGGCTCTGTCCACTGCCCTCTGAGCCCCCTGGTGTCCCTGTCCCTGCACAGAGCCTGGCTCAGAGCTGGCTCTCCAGGAGCCTCTTGGAAGCCCAGAAGCTGGGAGAAACTTCTCCCCCGGTTTAAGCCCCAGGAAAAGGAAAGGCCACTCCCTAGGAGTGTCGGGGGAAAGTGCCAGGACCCCTGGGCCGGGTGGCTCCGAGGAGAGATTCTGCAATCAGGAGCTTGGCGTGGGATCCAAGGAGAAAGGAGGGTGCCTTCTGCAGCAAGTGGGAGCCAGGTCTGAGTCAGCGCCTTGGCGGTGGGGGGTGAATGAAGCGACAAAGGACAGTAGGCCACCCGGCCAGCCTCCAGGGAGCGCGTCCTGGGGTCCTGCAGTCTGGCATGCAGTGGCCGGCTCTGCACTCTGAATGCCCTGGACAGGTGCTCTATTCTGGAACAACTGCAAGGAGGAGTCTGCAAGGAGAGAGGGAAATGAGCATCGAGGACGTCCTGGGAGGTGGGAGCCCCAAAACACTCCAACTGAAGAGGCAGGGCCAGGTGGCCTTCCTGGATGCCTTCCACTCTGACAGGACGATGTCCCCCTGGCTGGCCTGGGGCTCAGGAGCTCCCCAGACGGGGTCTGCCCCTCCCGTGCCACCCTGCGGCACCTTCCACTGGTCATTTGTGGACGTCTGCAGAGGCCGACAGGGTGCCGGACACCGTCCTAGCATGGAGCCCAGCTTGGGAAAAACCCCGCAGGCAGGCCTGGCCTCGGGGAGCTCCGGGTGGGGCGGGGAGCCATTGGAGACGAGAGTAGGCTGTGAGGGAGAAACACAGAGCCCAGCGTTTCCTTCAGGTAGCTTCCGCACCGTCAGCCCCACATTCCAGGGGCCACCTAGAAGGATGCTCTGGAAGGCAACACTACTGTCTGCCATCTTAGCTCTGAGCTACTTGCCTTAAGCTCAGGGATGACAAATCTGCTAGCTGCCACCTTCCCTTCCCGTGCCCTGGGCAGACATTACTAATGGATCACAGTACTCTTTCCTGCTCAGCCTGCATGCAGTCTCAGAGTCCTTCTCAACCTAGCCCTGCAGCGCTTGGTAGAAGCTTGGAGTAAGATGGAAGCAGTTGGCTCTCCCTGGTCCTACCCCCTCCTGTTGCTGTCACCACCCAGCTTGCTCCCATGCTCTCACTCAGCCCCTTTGACCACCACTTGGGGTCTTCCTCCTCCCCTAGGACTTAAGCTTCCACAACCTGCCAGAGTTGCCCCAGCTCCCGGGACCCCTTTCCTTGGCTTGTTCCATCCCCAAGAACAGGATCCAAACCTCTTTGGGGGCAGAAACAGAACCCAGCTGATTTCCCAAGCCAGATGGTGGGGACTCACATCTGAGAGCTGAATTTTTCAGATTTTTTTGTTCAAGCAATCTGCTAATGGAGGTGAGAAGAAGGCTCGCAGAGTCATCAGCTGCCTCTGTCAACATTGGGTAATGATGTGCGAAAGCTGGTGCCTCACGGTAAACTGTGAACCTCCAGATATCCCCAAGCACCTGCAGCCCGGGTTGCCCTCCAGCCCAGGGGGCGAGCCTTGGCCGTGCCCAGGAGGCCGGCGGTGGGGTGGGCCTGCTCCAGGAGCGCGATTGGACCACAGCTTTGGAAATCTATTTAGGGGACTCGCAGAGCTCTCCCTTATTTAGAACCAGAGAAAACTGACAGCTTCGATTGACAGAAAGCACCACAAAAAGCAAGGGACCATTTGTTTCCATTTTTAAAGTGGTGATGCTTGTTGGGGAGTGCACGTGGGCAGGACCCGGGAGGGCAACTGGGACCAGAGCTTCTCCAATCCTCTCTACCCCTCCTCCTGCCCCCTGGGCCAGTGCCACCTCCTGGCCCGCTGCCCACCCATGACCCCTGCAGCCCTTCTCTTCTGCCCTCTCCTCTTGCCTTCCTGAGACCCTGGGTGATGCCCTCCTGCAGGCCGACACTGTCCTCACTTCGTAGGGGACGAAGCCAGGGCCCCAGCACATCAGCCAAGCACCTGGACATGTCCCCCAAAACGAGGCCTAAACCCCAGATGTTTGCTACTCCTCTTTCATGTTCTGTCACCAATTCACCACAGGGTCGGTCCATCTGTCCTCCCCCATAAGCTCAAATCCAGCCACTTTCTGCAGTCTAGTGACAGCCCCAGTCCACACCACCCTGATCCTTCTGTTTCCAAATGTAGCTTTCATTAATATTCGGGTAGGGTGAGGCCCTCAGAGCAGGAGATGACTGCCATCGAAAAGAGTTTGTTACAGTTCCCAAGGGGGTTGGGGCACGCCATGCCACACGGGGCCACACCCCACCATGCCATGCCACATGGGGCCACGGGAGGATGCACCAGGGTCCATCGGGAGGCAGAGAGATTGAGGGAAATGGGGGCAAGAGTCTTTATTGTAGTTTTGTGGGAAGAACAGGCGAGGCAGCATAAGTAGGCTTAGAGTTGGCTGATTTGAACATTTTCAGTGGGTTCTGGGACACAGGGGCTCCTTTGTTGTCTCTACCTGGTGCTGGGTGATTACGGCAGGGGGAGAGGGGCCTGGAATGTGACAGCCTGATGGAGGAGGTTGGTGGGGACCCTCGATCAGCTGGTCTCATATGAAACATGTGCCCTCAAGTTAATCTTCACCATCTCTCTGAGGGTAGGTATTCCTGCTTATCCCCATTCTTCAGATGAGCAGTTGAGTCTTGGGTGATTTAATGGCCTCCAGGTCATGTGGTTAGAAAGGAACAGAGCCCAGATTTCAGGTGAGACTGGTGTTATTTCAGAGTCCCTAACCTCTCAGGGCACCTGGATGGCTCAGTTGGTTGAGCGTCTGAGTCTTGATTTCTGCTCAGATCATGAGTTCATGGCTCATGGGGTCAAGCCCCTCATCAAGCCCTGCATCAGGCTGCAGGCTCCTGGCTCCCTCCTCAGGGCGAGGTCTGCTTGTCCCTCTCCCTCCCCCTCGGCTCCTCTCCCCACCCCACTCCCTGCTGGCTGGGGGCACACACACTCGCTCTCAAATAAATAAATAAATCTTTTCTTAAAAGTCCCTAACCTCTCTATCTGCCCCCTCACTGAGGTTATCCTTTTGGGGGACAATCAAGGCCCAGCCCCCAGGGAGACCAGGCTGTGCCCTGTACCCACCTCCCAGGCTCCTGTATCCTATTTTGGGCAACAGAAGACCCAGCATCTGCAGTGAGGGTGAAGGGTCGAGGAGGGGCTTTTTCCCTACTGCATGTTGGTTGGAGGTGTATCAGTGACCTCAGGCTGCCATAACAAAGTCCCACAAACTATGTGCCTAAAACAACAGAAACTTACTGCCTCACAGTTCTAGAGGCTGGAAGGCCGAGATGGAGGTGTCAGCAGGACCATGCTCCCTCTGAAGACTCTAGGGAAGGATGCTTCCGTACTTCTTTCAGCTTCTGATGGCCGTAGGGTGTCCTTGGCTTGTAGACACATCTCTGCCTCCCTCGTCACATGGCCTTCTCCCTGTGTGTCTCTCTCTTTGCATCCAGATTCCCTTCTTCTTGTCAGGACACCAGTCCTACTGGATTGAGGGCCCACCCTAGTCCAGGATCACCTTATCTTAATTTACTGATTAGCTCTGCAAAGACCCTATTTCCACGTCAGTTCACATTCGGAGGTTCTGAGTGGTCGTGAATTTTGGGGTGGACACAATTCAATCCAGTATGGGGGGATTTTCTTTTCCTCCTGTCCTGTCTTCTGAATGTGCCCCCAGGACCTGGGGTACCAAGTAGCCTTGCCATGGGCCCCTCAGATCCTGCCATGCCCAGAATGGGCACGTAATAGCACAGAAAGGCCTGCACATGGGGTCTGGAGCCCTGCCAAGCGGTGGGACCAGCTCTCCCTCCCTGAGCCTCCCTTCCCTGGCGGACAGTGAAGATTGAACCAGGCGCTTCCCCCAGCTGTGATGTTCTAGGGTCCAGAATGACCCATAGCCTCTTTCTTCATAGGTCTTTCTTTTTTTGAGTAGAAAAGCAAATGGAAGATGTAATTGTCGTTGCTTTTAAAAACCACTGGGGCAGTAATACACATTGAGGGTAGGATGGTAGGAGTCAGTGGGAAGACTCGGTCCATTTCTCACCGTGGCTCCTTTCAATCAATCCGTCCTTCAGTTGCCATGTTTCTGGAGCACCTGTGAGCCATTTTCTGGCCTGGACCCCGAGGACGGGTGAATGAGACAGACACGGTCCCTGCCCTCAGGGCGCTTGCAGGCACAGCCCCTGATGTTCCTACTTCGGGTGGGAAGCGGAGCCAGGCACCGTGAGCCTGCTCTGTCTGTGAGCCTCTGAAAGGAGGGACCAGGCCAGGGTTGCTGCCTGTGGTGGCAGCAGAGGGAGGCAGGGAGGAGGGGAGGAGGGGGTGGATAAGCCCCATGAGCTCCTCCAGGAGCGCTGCCCCACCCCCACCGCCAGAGCCGTTGTGTCAGTGGGGCCTCCGGGCCTCAGACTCGCTCTTTTTGGGGAGTCCTGAGGCAAAGTGATAACCAGGACTCCTGCACGCTTGGCTCCCCAGCCACCCTCCTGAGACTCAGATCTCCAGGCCCACTGGGTGCCAGCCGCCTCTTATCTCCCGCTTCCAGAGCCCTGCTCGCCCCAGCCCCACCTCGCCTGGCCTCCCTCCCTCAGCCCAGGCCCAGGCCTCTGTTCTGGGCAGGGCTGGATTCCCCACTGGAATGGCTGGCCCTTCCTTTTGGACAAGGTGGAAGAGGGGGATCAAAGCCCCAGGGGTGGAAAGGGGGACGGGGAACCCCTCTGTACAGGGCTCTCCACATGGAGGCCCTGGGGGCCCAGGAGGGAGCACTCAAGCGCCCCTCCAGCCACCCAGAGCAGGAGACCCTGCAGGCTCTGCTCCCCCGACCCCAGCAGAGAGGAGGGAACTCTTTTCCTGGGGAGGGGGTGTATTTAAATGCATTTAGGGACCCACCGTTGTCCCTTCCAAAATTCCTCACATCCACCAGGGGTGACGGACAATGAGTATGGTCCCTGGGATGGAAGGGGCGCCCCAGCCCCAGGACCTGTGGACTGGAAAGCAGGGATTCCCGGGTTAGCCTGACCCCACTCCCCCCACCCGGCGTGTCTGCAGGCCATTCCGGTCCCTCCCCAGCGAAACCCATCCTGCAGCTGTGGCAGGAGGCCACCAGAATCAGAAAAGGATTTCGGCAGCTGTAGTCATTAAGATAAAAGTCGCGCTAATGACGCGAGTGTTATTCAGTTCTGATATCTTAATTTAATTGGATTTTTTTAATTAAGAAAAAGACCCATAATCCTGCCAGCACTGGGCTGGGGCTGCCTTTTCGGAAGTGAACCTTGGGGGTTGGGCCCCAGAACCTCCGTCCCTCCTGCTGAGGTCAGGGTGGCTTTGGAAAGAGGGCCAGGGGGGCTGGGGGCCTGAGCCAGGAAGGAAGCAGGAGGCCACTCAGCGAGAAAGGCCAAGGGTTCCCCCAATCGTGTGCAGCTCAGGAAGGAGGTGACAGCTGGTGCTGATGGTGCTGTCTTCACCCGGGGGGCCGGATGCGGGCATCGCGGTCACCCCACTGACATGGGCCCTGAGTGGTGGCTGTCGGAGCCGTGGGCCCTTCTCCACCCCCAGACATGGGCCTCCCATCTGTCGCCGGCTGCCCTGTCCTTCTCAAGGTCATAGCAGCTATGTGGAGCCCGGGGCTGTGCCCAGGGGAGGGGGCTTGCCAGCCTCCCTCTCCCTTCGGCTGGTCCTCAATGGCCATGGCCCCTCCTCCCCGTTGCCCTCCCCTGCTGAGCTGCAGGAGCCAGAGGCTGCTTGCTGACGGTGATTGATGGTTTACCAATAGGAGTGGAATGAAGTTTTAATAGTCTCAGATTAAAGGATCAGGGAGCAGAGGGAGCAGGGAGCCTGGCTGCGGCATTCCAGAGCGGAGCTGGGAGCTGAGCAGAGGGCCTATTGAAGCTACAGGCCAGTTGGAGAAGGTGGGGGCCTGCGTGGGAGGATTCCCCAGCCTGCCTCTGCCACGTGGGCGGTGCAGGAGTGCCCGCGGCTCCCTGGGGGTCCAGAGCAGAGCCCCATGAGCTTGGCACCCACACTGAAGCCTGAGCAACCCCCGCCATGGGTCCAGGCTGAACATCCCCCTTTGGGACGTAAAGGAACACACAGAGACTTGGGGCCTAGCTGGAAGGGAGTTCTAGAAGCAAGCACAGGTCAGTGAGTTTCAGAACATGTCTGGGTTCTTGGATGAAAGCTTGGTTCTCTGCTCGTCATAGGAAAAGACAATATTTCTGTCATTCGGGGGATTTTTTGGTAAAATAAATGCACATCCCCTCCCAAATCACCCGTGACTCGAGGAGCCCGAGGCCCAGGCTGACAGTGCATCTAAATGGGATTTGATGTCCAGCCGCAGCAGGGCGCTTTCTCCCTTCTGCCTTCTGCGGGGTTATGGTTCACACCCCAGTGGTCCCTTGGCCGGGGGAGGGGGCTAGGCCCGAGGTGGCACCTGCATGGGGACCTGCCACCCCTCCCTCGCAGCCCCACAGCCTCTGTGTCCTTTCATGTCCCCTGAGACGGGGGCACTGGGTCACGTGTGCAGATACCCTGCAACCCAGGCCCCAGCCCTGAGCCCAGGGGGGAGAGGCCCAGCAGAGGCTCAAGGGGCCTGCAGGGCACCCACGTGGTGTGGCAGGGAGCCAGGGCCCAGGACATGAGATATCCCTGCCCTCTCTGGGCTTCCGTCCCCTCTTCTGTAAATGAGCCAGTGGACACATGAGACAGTCCGTGTCACCCTCAGGCCCCAAGGAGACCCTGCCGTCTGGCCCACAACTGAGGCCCAGACTGCCAAAAGCAACCATTAGGGCCCTTGGATGTACAGGGCCAGACAGGGCTGGCTGGACCAGCAGCATGAGCAGGAGTGTAACCTGATGATGAATTTTAAGGTCACGGGGCAGATATGCACTTCAGCTGGCTTAAGACAGCGACACCCACCATCGGCTCGCTAATAAACCGCGAGGGTCACTCCGTCCAATGAGCCTGGCAGTGCCCTCAGCAGAGAGCGTCGGGAGCCCGGGACACCGGCTGGGCGGGTGCTGGGAAGACAGAAACATGGGGGCTGGGAGCTGGAGCCTGGAGAAGCAGGGTCAGGCAGGGCTGGAGGTTTGCCGGAGGAGGGGTGGGGTGTCGACCTCACGACAGCCGCCTGAGAGGCCTGGGGACAGGAATAGCTGCAGCAGCTAAGACAAGTGGTGAGGGCCAGGGTCTACACTGAAAATCCCTACCCTCCACTTTCCAGGCCAAGCGAGGCATTTCATACTGCAGCAGGCCTATGGGCACGTCCCTGGCTCACGCAGGTGTTGGTTGAGGGGGACAGATGAGTGGGTAAAGGGCTCCCCTCCGCGCTACCCCCAGCAGCATCTGATGGTTGCCCTGTCGGGCCCCTCGGCTTTCTGCTCGGCCCCTGGGACTGAGGTCAGAGGAGCCTCCAGAGGCTGGTGGGGGTGATGGGGGAACAGAGGGACCGGCAGCCAGGCGGCAGGCAGGAGGCCTCCTCTTCCAGTTCCCAGTCTCCGCGGGGTGCGCACTGCCTGCCTGCCTGGGGGAACACACTCTGCATCTTGCGGGATGAGCAGAACCTTCCCTGAGAGCTCCCCACAGGCCCAGGAGGGAGGGATTCGAGAGAGGAGAGGAGACAGCAGGCCCCTCGCACAGAGCACCAGAAGGCAGAGCTGGCGGCGTGCAGGACCCCCCACATGGGCTACCGCCCATCGGAGACCACCCACCCCCTTCCCAGGACCCCGAGGCCACCGTCCTAGAATGACTCCTCCCTGGTTCCCAGAGGCGGATGGCTTGTGGGTGGGAGAGACGAAGCCCTAAGCCCCGCTTGCACCCTGGCCTGCCGGAGGAAAGCAGTATCCGTACACAGGTCACAGGCATTTGACCCCGCCCACCCAGCTTCTGAAGCGCCATTGGTCCTCCTGTCTGCCCAGGGCTGCGTCCTGGCTCCCAGGAGCAAGCGAAGCTTCTGGAGAGAGCCCCAGGGAAGTGGTACTCAGATTTCCCCCCAGCAAAGGCTGTGTCCCAGATGGTGGCTCAGAGATGGGGCTCAGAGGAAGCTCTCTGCTCTAGGAGTAGCTGCCCAAGGCCCCCCCACCCACCGGCCCACGGCCGCCTCCTGCCAGCCAGCCTCTGTCCCTGCCGAGAAGCTGCCCACGCCCCCGGGGCTCGGCCCCCCCACAACCTGCTGCTGCAAACACAAAAATCAGCCTTAAGGAATGTGCATTAGACAACTGTTACTCGGCATATTTGATGGGGTTTGCCTCGGTTTGAATATGCAGAGGCACTGAACGGTTTAATTCAGCATCTTCCTGCATAGTTTGGAGGTGTAACTCTTGGTGTCAGCGGGCTCGGAGTGGCAGACTGGGAAGGCCCGGCAGACTGGGAAGGCCCCGCAGACTGGGAAGGCCCGGCAGACTGGGAAGGCCCCGCAGACTGGGAAGGCCC